>NC_134184.1:30384795-30694779 GCF_964188355.1 Buteo buteo | reverse complement strand
TTTGGAAGTGACAGATATGTTCTAGCTGTTGTTTAACTTCAGTTTTTCAAAAGGATGTTTTGTGTGCTACTTTGAGAGATGATTTTTGGCCCATTGAAATGTATCTGGTTTTGCTTGTTCTTGTGAAAGGTTCTGCTTTAGATTCTGTCTTGTCTTCAAGGCAGGATTTCAACAAACCTAATCACCAGGCTTCCTTTTTCTTGTCAGCTGAAAAATCCTGCAGTCTGAATGTGTCCTGGGGGTTGGCTTTTGCAAACTAGCTTTCATCTTTTCTACCTCCCCACACCCAGTAAATCCTAGATGTATTATAATGTAACTTGTGCTCTTCATATCATACCAAGGTCTTAATTTATTAAGAATTTAAAAAAAAAAAAACCCAAAAAACCCCACAACATAAAAAAAACAAACAACCCTTAGAAGTAAAAACATGTCATCACAACAAAAAAAATTTCTAGAAGGGAAGTTGCTTTGAATGGGTTGTGTTTCCCTTTGGGGGGAAAAATATAAAGCCCTTGAATGGAGATAAGATTTGTTGTTTTCTCCCTTAAAAATGTAGATAGCTTTTTGTAATAGTAAGTCCTCCTCAGAGTTACAATTCAAGACGTAGTTTCCATGATTAGACTACAGTCTTAACATTTGTCATTCAGAGAAAAAATTGAGATAGATTTTGGTTGGTACTTAGTTCTGTGATATGTAAGGAATCTTTTTTAGTATGATTTTTAAAAAGCAAGCTTCCAAATTTGGGCTGCCTTTATTCAACTAAGGCAAATATGTAGGTGTTCCAAACAACTGCTGGAACAGCGCTTCAAAAAATGAAGTCACGTAAGAAGTACTGACTATTGACATTTAATTGTCTAATACATTTCCAGTATCTTTGATTCATGTAAGACTTTCATGTGGATGTTTTGTCACCAAAACTGACATAACAAATAGGGGTTACAGAACTTCTGTATAAGATCTATTAATTAGTATGCACAGTAAATCATACTATAATGTTACAGGCACCATTAAAAGTATGTGAAACCTGTTCACGGAAGTATTTGCACGGATTGATGATTTACCTTTTTAAAAAAGAAGCATAACAGCTATGGCAGAAATGTCGCTCAAGTTTGCTTTTAATTTTATCTGGTAACAGGGGAGCATTAAGTCATTGTTAATTCACTCAGAGATTAAAATTGATTAAACTGATGGAAATGCACGTTTTATTGATTTAGTCCTGTTCAAACTCTGCCTGCTCGCCCCTGGTGGACATTGTCTCAATTTACAGCAAAGTGCACTGTCAGCCTCAGAGTAATGGACCGAAAAATACCAACCTCTGTTCGTGCCATTTTTTGCTTTTTTGTATAGTGCTTTTAATATATATTATGGAAAAATAGTTTTATTGATTTGTTGTGGTTCAATTACTACTAACATCAGCATAGAAATTGTTATGGAGTGGTCAAAATTTATAGAAGAATTCAAAAAAATCTGAAATATAATTAACAAAATGCAGCTAAGTCTGTGGAGAGTAAATACCATTAGAAAAATCAGGTTTCACTGTCCTTCTGGATCAGTCATTTTCTACGTAAATTTAGTTTTCTTCCTGACTCTAATCCACTGTCTGAACAACGAAAAACTCAGCTTCTAAAACTGAAGACTCTGCAGTGAATACATATGAAAACTTCTAGAACAGTTTTGCTTCCTGTATCTCATCCTTTGCTTTACCTTTCTCGTGGATTTGGTTGTGTATTTCTGTGCAGGGATCTCTTCTGTCATGAGACAGGCCAGTATTTCTTATTTTGCAGTGAGTTTTACTATGTATTATAAATAGCGTGAGTTCTCATAAAGCCCATGACTCTTAACAGGTTAAGGAAGTAAAATTTTTGTACAGAAGTCTTAACATTTCATAAATATGTCATTCAGAGCTTTTCAGCCTCTGGGTTATGGGCCCAGCATGCAATCTTATACCAGATCTTGAATCATTGAGTAATGCAATAGTAATAGCTAGGCTGTGAGGTGTATAATTATCTTTCGAAGCCATTCAGAAAAAACTGGTAGAAAATAAAATTTCTGTATTAACTTCTGGTTAAAATAAGGAAAGCCCATTCCCTAAATATTGAAAAAAACCTTTTGAAATTAGTACTGCTTTTTGTCTTTTTCCTTCTCCAAAGAGAATTTCCAAGTTTCTGCAGGGACTTGCTTTTATTTAATGCAAAACAATATCTAGATCGTCAAAACAAAAGCTCTTGGGTTTTTAGTAGTGTAGTGGAAGCAGTGTATGTCGCTTGAGCACCTGGTAATCAAGCCTGCTTGTCTTCACAGATCAGAGAGCAAGCTCACCGGTACGACATCAAGGACGAAGTGATGACCTCGAGCGGGATGAAAGAAGAGAAGAGCGAAGGGTAGATCGGTCTGATGATAGGAGAGACGAAAGGGCCCGGGAGAGAGAGCGAGAAAGGGAGAGGGACCGAGAGAGGGAAAGAGAAAGAGACCGGGAAAGGGAAAGGGAGAAGGAAAGAGAGTTGGAACGAGATCGTGCTCGGGAACGGGAGAGGGAGAGAGAGCGGGACAAAGACAGGGACCGCGAGCGGGACCGAGACAGGGACCATGACAGGGAAAGGGAACGGGAGAGGGAGAGGGAGAAGGAGCGAGAACGAGAGCGGGAGGAACGAGAAAGGGAGCGAGAGCGAGAAAGAGATCGAGAGCGGGAACGAGAAAGGGAGAGGGGTCGAGACAGAGATAAAGAAAGAGACCGCCAGAGAGACTGGGACGACAAAGAAAAAGGAAGGGAGGACCGCAGGGATAAGAGAGAAGATATCCGAGAAGAAAGAAGTTCAAGAGATGTCCATGAGGAAAGAAAATCCAAGTGAGTGGGTCTGAATGTTACTTCAGTCAAAGGAAAAAAAAGAAGAAAAAAAAAAAAAAGAAAAAAAGGCAGTCTTCTACTGTTGATTTCAGTAACTTAGTAAGCAGGGGAGTATCATAAGATAAGGAAGAAGATATCCTGTTTATGCGGAGGCCCGGTCTGTGTGGCACATGCTGGTGGCCCCCAAATCAGTATTATGCTGGTGAAGTTAATCTGATGCTTTGTTAGTGCAGAATCATGGAACTACTCAGGAGCTAACAATTGAGTCAGATGATGTCATTTTCCCTTCTAAGTATACTTGTGTGGCCTTGCCTTTAATAATGCAGGCATTCTCAGATACACAATAGCAGGCTGTGGTACCTTTTGAAGCCTGGAAAGTCAGATGGCCACTAACTAGGTCAGGGTTCATGACTTTATTTGTTAAATTTCTGTGGAACATGCATTACCCTTTGCACTACTGAATTTTCAATACCAGAAGTCTACCAGTGAAGGTGTGAATGATATCCCAAGTAAACGTGTGGCGCTTCCTTTGAATGCGTAGCACCGATTCGCCTTTTTTGTTTTTTTTCATTTGGTACAATAAAATTGTCGTCGTTACATCAATACTAAGCAAAACACTGTTGCCCTGAATGGCTGCTTTGCTTGGAAATAATTAGTAGCTTTTGTATGAGGGAACTTTAGATTCCTAGAAGTTATCTACTACAGGCTGTCCCCCATCCTACTTGGGGGAGAAGTAAGCAAGCATATGGATGGGGGCTTAGCTGCCACCTGGCGTCAACTCACTCCAAGAGTTATTGCCACAGGGAAAAATTGATCTTAATAGTCTTTCATAAATTTTTGCTAAAAGGATAGTTGTCATAAGTGGTTGAATTTTAGTTTAAGGTATCTTACAGTATGGTCAAAAAGCTGATCATACTTGCAGTTTTGGAATAACAACTTAGAAAAATGCAAAACTTCCTGGCATCCTTAGATGCGTTGTCTTCTGTGTGAGGTGCTTAGACTTCAGGGTTTGTATTGATGATAAACTCAATGAATGTTTTCTTTAAAGAATCCTGAAGAAATTTGACTGTACGTGTTGCTTTCGCAGGAAGCGTCACAGAAATGAAAGCAGTCCAAGTCCTCGTCAGTCACCCAAACGTCGCCGTGAGCACTCTCCTGATAGTGATGCTTACAACAGTGGCGATGATAAAAGTAAGTAGGAGTGGGCTATCTCTGCAGCTGGATCCAGCTTATCCTCTGCCTCTGGAAAATAATTTGCAATCTTAAATAGAAAAAACATGGGGAAAGCTTTTTGAGTGTCCTCCTCCCCTTGTTTTCATGAGCAACACTATTTTCTTAATCTATAAGTTTGTCTTTTATCTTCATTTTGTCACTGTGTTACGTCTGCCAGATGATAGTGACTTCCACATCTGTTGTTTAAGATGCATGTTTACCGAAACATAAAACATGGAAATAGTCTGTTGCTGCTGCAGCAGTAGAAAAACTTCAGAAATGTAACTGAAATAACAGATTATATGTTTTAATTGACACTTTTTGGCATGCACAAGATACTAAATGCTCACATGTTCTCCTTCCTTCAATACAAGTACATCCTTTTTCCCATTTTGTAGATGAAAAGCACAGACTTCTGAGCCAGGTTGTGCGGCCACAGGAATCCCGGTCACTGAGCCCCTCTCATGTTACAGAAGAGCGGCAGAGTCGCTGGAAAGAAGAAGACCGAAAATCAGACAGAAAGGAAAGCTCCCGGCGTTACGAAGAACCAGATTTTAAAGAGAGGGTTTCTTCAGCAGATAAGCAGAGAGAGCAACCAGATGCTTCAGAAAGCTCCCGGTCCAGGGTTCAGGAAAATCTTGGACACCGTCCCTCTGAAGAAAGAGATGCTTCTGATAGAATGCATGATGACAGCAAGAAGAAGTCCAAGGTACAGAAAAAGGCCACAAAGAAGAAGAAAGATGATGACAGTGGGGTGGAAAGGTATGCTAATGAATCAATGACTGAGGAAAGCCAGGTCTTTTCACCCAAGAAAGGTCAAAAAAAGAAAAATGTAGAGAAAAAGCGGAAGAGATCCAAGGGTGATTCTGAAGTTTCTGATGAAGAGATTGTTCCACATCATAAAAAGAAGAAAGGGCCAAGAACACCCCCTGTAACAAAAGAAGAATTGGTTGAAGCACCACCTGAGAAACCTGTGGCAGAAGTCCCACAAAAAAGAGAAGATACAACATTTAGTGACTGGTCAGATGAAGATGTTCCTGAACGTGGTGACATCGTTGTTCCAGAAAGAAGTACTGAGGAATCCCATAGAAAAAGTCACAGGACAAGGGGAGAAAAGGTGGAAGCCCCTCACGTTACTATAGAGGATGGACCACACCGTAAACCTGTGGATCAGAAGCGCAGCAGCAGCCTTGGTAGCAATCGGAGCCATGCCTCGAGCAGACTTAGATCGCCTTCCAATGAGTCAGCTCATCGCAGTGGAGATGACCAGACTGGACGGAAGAGGATCCTGCACAGTAGTTCTAGAGACAGGGATAGGGACAGGGACAGGGAGAGGGAGAAGAAAAGCTTAGAAATCACTGGGGAACGGAAGTCCAGAATTGATCAGTTGAAACGAGGGGAACCCAGTCGCAGCACATCTTCAGGTAATAATCTCATTTTAGTGAGACTGACCTGTCAGTCTGTGTAAAAGTGCAAAGGTACACATCCCAAATCATTCTTATATGGCTGTATACTCTTTTCATTTGTAATTAGTGTGTGAAGGGAGGGGGAGGTGCTCTCTGCCATTCATTGTAAAACTCGAGTGAGTTAAGAATCCTGCAAGCTTTACCATATTTGAAAAGCTGATCCTCAGCAGACAGGATTACCACTTTGTTTACACCAAAACATTTGGTCAGATTCGTTTCATGCTGTTTGGGGAATAAAGTAATTTGTAGGACAGAAAAACCTCATAGAAAATGCTTGTGCAAACAAAACATTGAGGTAGTTTTATCATCTAAATATGTTCTTAAATTCATTATTAACATTCATTTTGATATGAAAACTCTGAAATCTATGCAAAATTAAAATGTCTCTTCTCTCTGGGAGAGAGAGATCAATTATCTCAGGAGCTATTTTCACTGATGTAAATTTGTCATGGTTCCTGTTAGGCATACTTTTAATGCACATGGAAATCATCTTTGTTGCAAATCAAAATAATGACAATTGACTTGTTTTATTTGTGTAGCTCCTGTAAAAAAAAAACGAAAAGGGTAAAATGTTTTAGAATTTAAACAGCTTCAGTAGGAAAATATCTTCCTCCTAAAGCACTTCAGCTTTCTGTTCGCCTCATGGTTACATGCCTGAATTATTTTTCTGAATTTATCATTTGCTAGCCAAGGCATTCCTAGCTTTTAGAAGACATGCTTTGAAAATTTTGAATTTTGAGACGATTCCCCCCTGCCTAAATTTCTGAGTTAAAATGATGTACCTTCAATTTGGCTTCTGTCATAGTGGAAAGTAGCTGCTAAAAATCTTTTTGGGGAGTGGGAAAAATACCTTATGTTTTTAAGTAAGGCTTAATCTATAGGCAATCTGAAGGCATTATTGATTTGAGGACGATGCTTTTGAGAATTACACTTTCATACCTGACTCTTTAAAATGCTTTGATCTAGTAAAATGGTAATACATTTACATGCTGTAGTCACTCATATATTTAAAATATTTTATTCAGATCGTCAAGATTCAAGAAGCCACAGTTCAAGAAGAAGTTCTCCTGAATCAGATCGTCAAGTCCATTCCAGATCTGGGTCCTTTGATAGCAGGGAAAGGCTTCAGGAGCGAGATCGACACGAACACGATCGGGAGCGAGAGAGAGACAGGAGAGAGGGAAGACAGAGAGACTGGGACCGAGATGTTGACAAAGACTGGCCAAGGAGCAGGGAACGAGAGAGACTCCGAGAACGAGAGAGGGAGAGGGAGAAAAGACGGGAGCTGGACAGAGAGCGAGAGAGACAACTACCTGATACTGCTGAAAGAGAGAGAGAGAGAACTCTTGACATCACCTCTCAAAAAGAATCAACAAAGCACAGTGAACCGAAACTGGACAGAGATCATGAAAAGGAATTTGATGGTGTTTGTCGGGATTCAGCAGCTTCAGAGAAGGAAAGAGCAGACAAAGATTTAGGACCTTTACAAGGTTTTGAAGATGGAAATGAGGCCGAAAAGGTAGAGAGTTTAGAAGGTGAGATATTCTTGGAAAGAACCTGGACTGACAAATATTTTATTCTTTTCCTTTTAGCATAATGCTGAACCAAGCTATATTAGAATAATTTTCTACTAAAAGGCTTATTGGCTTCAGCTTCTCTACTGTGGAAGCAGACACAGTAAGAGAGAAATCTGATGAGCATCTTCCTTAGTGTTAATTGTGTTAGTGTTATTTGTTAATTTCTAAAGTCTTGAGGCAAAGAAACATAAATGATCTGAGGTATAATTTCACCAAGGTGTAACATTTCTGAATAGGCAGTTTGCTAAAGAATAGCACCAACATTTGATTGCCTTGTTATATCATTGTAAGATCTATTTCTTTGTTTGGAAGTGACAGGTAATGAGTGAAAAAAAAATGAGTGTTGGCTTGGAACTGTTCTTTGGGGTTTTTTTCTGCAGAGCCCAATTATCATGGAAATGATTGTCTGATTAGTAGGTGAAACATATGTATGGCTTGGCATAACAGTCCAAAAATGGCTTTCCTGAGGTAATCTTATTAAATGCGTCTTCAATTTGCTGGCCCTAATGGTACTGGGGAAAATGTGCTTAGGATTAGTAAATAAAGTAAGTAAGGGACAAACACTGACAAACTCTTAAGAGTTTGTCACATGGATTAGACAGCTTGAGCTTTGCATTGATAAGGTGTTTGGGAAGTACTTTTAACCTATATCAGCAACGTAAAAGAAGCAAGAGTCTAAATCCAGAGTAACTGGTGTATGTTATGGTTATGTTCAGAAAGTTGGGGTTTTTTGGTGATTGCAGGAATTTTCATCTCTAAAATCTGTTGAGAGGAAAAAAGGCATTGTAGGATTGGAATTTTGGGATGTTTGGGATGGTAAGGCCTGAAGTCCACAGTCCTCAGAAGCAGAAAGAGAAACATGAATTAAGCTTTTTGTAGTTTTGCACAAGATAACAGGACATTGTCTCATCGTATTTGCATTCTTACTAAGAATTTTCTGTGGCATTCATTGTTAATTTAGGCAGTTAAATCAGATGTTGTCTGGAGAGGATGATGAGGAATATTTCTTACTTATTTTATTTCCTAACTGATTACTTGCAAAGTGGTCATTAGGGTTGACTGGTACAATTGAGAAAATTCCAATTAAGGAGATTATCTGTGGAGTTGAAGCACTTGTTTTGAGATTGTATTTGGAATGAGCATGGGAAAGTATGCTCTGTCTTGCTGTAATGGACAGAATTCAGCGATTTTTAAGCTAGAGGAAGGAAAGGTGCAATAAATCTGAGAGTAGAATGTGGTAACTTCAGAAAAGAGTTGGTGAAAGGCTATTCCTAGGTACATTATCTGTTTCCAAGAGGGCACCTGTAACGAAACAGGCTGTGGATGTTAAATGTGTTCTTAGGTCTAGCCTTTCAGCAGACTTCTAGTAAGTGTTTTAATGTGTATTCTTTTCTGTATTTTTCCAAGGTTGTTCTAAATTTTCTGAAAATTATCATCTATAGGAAGTTATGGTATATTTAGGATCATTTTTTTTGAAAAATAAATGTCTTTTGTAAAATATTAGATGGCATTCTATTTTATTAAAGCATACTATGTATAGAATGTTTATGATTTTCTAAGGTTTAGTGTACTTTATTGTATTTCATTACTTTATTATTCCTGTTTACATTACTCCTTTTAGCTGACTAGTGTGTAAAGGTAGTGAGAGGATTATAATCTAGAAATTATCAAACTTTGATTTGAAATTCAAAACTGAGGAAGTAATCGTAATCTTTTTTTTAATCCTATATTGAGAACAATGGATTATTATTTTTGTTTCATACAGTAATTTTTTTAATGGTTCATTTGTGCTGTCCAAGCACGTCATTATGGTCTGCTGGTATAACTGGTAGATCAGTGTGGAGGCAGAAGATGTATCATACAGGCAGTGAATATTTAAAATCATAATACACAAAATGAAATCTAGTACAGATAGCCTTATTTTCCTTTTAAAAAGGAAAAACTTTTTAGAAAACTAAATACAGTTTCCTGATGATGTTAAGCAGGTATCTGGTATTTACTTGGACAAATTACTGTAGTATATTGTCTAAAAAAATATGTGAGGGTATAACTACTAAATTATTGTAATGTCTTGAACCTTAATGTGTTTGCTCTCGGAGTGGGCTTAAATAATGCCCAAGATGCTATATGCTTCCTCCAAAGCACTGCCAGGTGGTCTGAGTAGTTAATTTATGCTCTGCTAGCATGTCTTTTACTTGCTTTTTCCATGCTGATTTTTAGGTTAGTTGAGGTGATTTTTGGGGGGTTTTCCTTCCCCTTCTGTAGCTTTTACAAAGACAAGCAATAAAAAAAAATAATTGGGGGGCAACTTAAAACGGAGGCAGTTTCACTTCTGGCTAAGGGACCTGGAAGATATTAGAATAGTCATCCACAGGGGAGGACCCCTGTAAATTCTGTCTAGTTTGTATGGCACAAAGCCTGAGTTTTGAGCAATAGGGTTTCTGAATGCTTGAATCGGATCTTTCAGTCCCAGACATGAGAGGATACCTTCAGATGTTCCTTTCATGAACTGCAAAATGCAACATTTGAGTGTCTTGTGTCTACAGGTTTTAAGGGACACAGGTTTATGCATACAGCATGGGTATTTGTGTATGCATATAGTACATGGATTGATAGGAGTGTAACAACAAGTGAAGAAGTTTGGCATGGCTTTCTAAAAGCTCTTCTTTTGACTTCCACAAAGAGTCTAAAACCCTGGGAATAATTGCTTCATTCAGGATATCTTGCACCTTCTTGTATTTTGGGGTTCTGTTACTTCTTTCTCTTGTAGAACCTTTGGACTGAATCCTGACTTTGGATTCACGTGCAAAAGCATCTGAAAGACTTTATGGTGCTAACTTATATTTGTATTGTTAACTACGTATCAGATCATCAACGTACATTTCTTCTGTATATGGCTGCCTATGTGCAGTTTGACTAATACTGTACCCCAAAAAAAGACCAAGATATGTAAAATTCAAACTGCCTCATTGTGTATGGGAGAAATAGCTTCTCTGTTTTCATGAGTTAATACCTGTTTTCACATTGAATATAGTTGTCCCCAAAAACTAACAGTTTAGTTTGCTTGAACCTCTTTGTTTTCAGGCTGCTTAAAGCATGTTTAGAAAACAGGAATGATTGTTTTAAAGCTACAGTATGTATCTGTCTCTGTAGGAGGAGAAGATGAAGCAAAGATTGATGATGTACAGTCACTGGGGTCTGGTGCTGGAGAATACGAGCCAATCAGTGATGATGAACTGGATGAAATTCTGGCAGGTGATGCTGAAAAGCGGGAGGATCAACAGGAGGATGAGAAGATGCCTGGTAAAAGTATAGCAAAACCCCTTTATGATTATTTGAATATAAAGATTAGATCAGTTTGCATATAACGCTATTGTGATGTTGACAGTATTTCTGAATTAGGAACGCAGTTTGTATGCTCTTCAGTATTTCTCATTTGTTCTGCAATAGTCAGGTAAGCCTGAGAAGCATAGAGGTAAGTAAAGAGTACCAGGAGCTGTATTGTGAAGTGGTATTTATCTTGTTTTATATAGCTAGAAGGAAGGGTAAGCTTTTTGGTTTTATAAACATGTTTTCATTTATCCCGTTTGGTTTTGATCATTATTTGGAACGGATATTTTTATGAACAGATGTTATCCATGCTTGAATGCTTCCCAAATGCACCAGGAAGAATGGAGTCTTCTACTTGTTGTAAATTCAGTTGAGTCATCTGGGCTATATGATCAGCGTTTGTATTTTCTATGATAAACATACTAGACAAAACACAGTTGTATGGTTATTTAATAAATAGTATATCTCTCCTTTGAAAAAAACATTCGGCACCCAGAGTTGAAATACTAGCTTTTTAAGCATTTAATTTGGATCTGTCATAGCACATTTAGTTGTACTATGACTTTTGTGAATGCATAAGTGATGTGTCCAAATCTGCTGGCTAAGCAGGATCTGAGCAGCCTTCCGCAAATGGGGTTGCAATAAAAATGAAGCAGAATATTAGGGGTGGGTTTTTTCATCCAAGAAGCTTTGTATTTGCATGCTCCTTTTTTCCACCAATCTAAGTGAGTTTTGACGTTCCTACCTGAAGTGTCCAAGGATCTGGTCTTGAGAACAGCAGAACAACATTCATCTAATATATATATTGCTTTTAGGAGACAGGGATGTACACAGCATGGGAATCAATCAACTGTCGTAAGGGATGATGATGATGCGATAACTCATTCTCTGTCAATGTTTTTGCAGATCCTGTGGATGTTATAGATGTAGATTGGTCCAGTCTTATGCCAAAGCAGCCAAAAGAACCACGTGAGCCTGGGGCTGCACTCCTAAAATTCACACCAGGTGCTGTTATGTTGAGAGTTGGTATTTCGAAGCGATTGGCAGGACCAGAACTCTTCACCAAAATTAAAGAGACTTGCCAGAGAGTGTTAGAAAAACCTAAAGGTAATTGTTTCTGCAGTGATTAATCTCTTTTGTACTTAGTGAAAGTCCTTATGAAATGTGCATTAGTTCATTATTTTAGGTTTCAAGACCATAGAAAGTGTATAATGAGTATTGTTTGAAAATTACAGGACTGTAATACAGCTGCATATCAATCAAATTAGTGTTTCAATTCCAGCAGTGGTGAGGAGGTCTTGAATAGTAGCCTAAACAAAATTTTTTCATCCTGGTGGAATATTCTTTTTGTGAGACCATTCATGCTTTCCTAGCCTAAAGTGTGTCAGCAGTTTTTTGGAGTGCTGAGTATCTTCTGCAGTGAATTAGCAGTAATATTGTGAGAAAGAAATAAGATTTCTTATTTTCTCTGAAGGTCCTCTGCATGTCCTCTTACTTTCCTTCTGAGGATCCTCTCCAGAATGCATAGATAGAAGTTTTTGGGTCAGAATGAAGGAGCTAAGTGAAATTTTTGTATTATGTCTCTGCTAGAAGTGAGAAATTAAATAATACACAGGTCTGGCATTTGGACAAAGCGTGTGGCGCATACATGCATGACAGATGGGATGGGCATGAACTGTACCAGTGCAGTTTACTACAATTCTGTAGTGTAAGCAGGGCTTTTGCATGAGAGAGAATACTTATTTCTCTCTTTGGCATTCCCGGAAGCGGTTGAGCTGCTTGCAACAATTTGCATGGTAGAATGGGTTTTTTAGGACTATGAAACATTTGCTTTCTGTATGATCTCTACACAAATTATTCCAGGATCTAAATGTGAGAAAATTATGGCTTATAAATAATAGTATCTGCAGAGCCCCTGTGTTTAGGGAGTAGCAGATTTTTCTGATTTTGGGGTTTGTGTTGGTTGGATGGTTGGTTTTTTAACTCTGTAAATTCTAGTTCTTAATTTGAAACAGTACTTTTTAATTCTTTCCAACATTATTCTTTATACAGTTATCCTGTTAACCTCGCAGTCTCAGATAAGTGGAGAGGAAAAAAAAAAGAAACAACTGGCTTCTCCCAGCCCTCTTAATCTCCATGAATGTCACTGCTTGCTTGAGCCATTTAAATTGTATAACTATTAATCATGTGCTGTTGCTACTGCTTCTACTTTATTTTAAAGTCAAATTAAATGCAAACATTTTTAATGCATCATAAATAGTATAATTTGAGGTGTGTAGTTGGCATTAGTAAGTACTGTAAATGTCCCGCTGCAATATTTGCAGCTTTTTCTATGCAGTATTAGCTTTCTTCTAGTTTAAAAAAAAAAGAAAAGCCTCAGCTCTTATGCTTAAGAATTCACATAACCAGTGTAATTGATACAATATTGAGTCTTCCTGAGTCTGCAAACTGTCTGATACAGTAAAGGTATGAACTATGTCCCTCTCTGTGTAAGCTTTAATTTTGCTGTATACTAACCGGGATTCCTTGCAACAGGAACTGCAGTGCAGAGTCATTCCACCTGGCCATTTAAAACAATACCCGAAATAACCTCAGCAGCCCTTGCATGCTTCTCTAGAAATAAACCGCAAGTCCATAGTGATAGTAGGAGGCTCTCCAGCACTGCCTCTGGGCTGTCCGAAGTGTAACTCAGGTTGAGCAGAACTTTTCTCTGGAGAGGAAGGGGGATTGAAGTCCCTCTGTTGATTTCCCTTTGGTGTGTGCAGTCTCTCACGCATCAAAGTTGCTACATGTGGAACTGCCGGTAGTAATCTGCTAGGTGAAGGTTCCTTGTATAGTGATTACACAGCCACAGCATGTATATTCTAAACAAAGGCACAGATTTGGTGCCCTGAAAAGTGAATGAATTAGAGCTAGGTAATTCAGTGTGTGTTACAGTGAACATGTAGTGTTTTCACTGTGGACTTCTTCATGGTGGTATAATTTGTTTCCCTGTTTTATTCCTGAGTTTGGTGTTCCCTTCTTTGTTCTTATTGTGGATGAAAAGTTTCTGGTAATACACTGAAATGCAGAAAAAAGGAAATGATAACTTGTTTCAGGGTTGTTTTTTCTTTTAATTATTTGTCTTTGGAAACAAAAATCTGTAGTGTATGATGGAATTGAGATTTGTAGCTGACTTGCCCTCTCTCTATTATATGTAATTGTTTCCTATAAGGATCCAGACATGCTTACTTGCCAGATATGCTTAGCATCTGGCACCTAGGCAGACTTTGCAAGCTGTCAGTGTTACCTTTGAAGTGGCCTCTTTGTGTCTTGTCACTTATTTGTGTCGCTGATTGCCTGTTGAGGTTGTCTTGATGACTTCAGTTCTCTTTAACCTGCCTTTGATCTCATGTAACTTTTTTGTTTCTTTTCACCATGTTTAAAAACTAGTCCTACTCGCCTTCATCCAAATTCTCCAAGTGGTTTAAAAACGCATCTTGGTTCTCTTCTGTGTGCATACTGCCAAAGTATCAGTCTTTGTAGCAGTCTTTGCTTTTATCTTCTATGTTTTCCCCAGGTTTGCTGGTGTCTCTAGTGAGGATTCTCTGCTAAACACCCAATAGTTTACTATAGAGGCGTGGCTGGATTGGACTTAGCTACATACCTTACCATTTTTTTTTCCAATTATATCATAATCTTCCTATTTATTGTAAAAGGGCTATAAATCAATGAGCTGCGGTCCAGCCATGTGCACTCTTTGTGTCTTTTTCTGTGTTTCAGAAACAGACTTGTCGCAGAACAAGACTCACCTCAGGATCCATCTTTTATTAAAGTGGTTAAAGTGTTCTAGCTGCACACTGTTTCTTCTGATAAGTGTATTAAAGGACTAGTCCTGTCGCTTTAAATAGTATTAACAAATGCTTTAGATGAGCCGGTAGCAGGGGGTAGTTCATTAGCATCTGTTTGACTTGTTCTCCAGGTTCATCCACCATGGATAAAAGAATTATTCTGCATAGTGGTATTTCACTTCTGCATAGCCATACAAACCCTGTGTTGACACTGGTACAGTTATCTGATGTCTTGCAGAGAATTGAAACTTAGACCACTTTCTGATTAATCCTAGTAGTAAACATCTTCCGTCACACATGTCTGACCATAAATGATACCCCCTCTTCTGTCCCAGAGCTGGCACTTGATTTTTAGGCCTCTCAGTGATTGCTGTCTCAACACAGCTTTCCAGTGCTGAACCTGCATACAAGGATACCCGTCCTTCCCTTTAAATGGTGAGGGATTTATTTGGGTTTTTTTATAAACTGCAATATCCTTTTTTCCCAAACCTTGATATTGTTTGGAAGGCAGAAGTACAAATAGTAAAACCTTAAGGAATTTCATATTACTGTATATTGCTCTTCAGAAATACCATGTATATATTGATCTCTGCAAATATAAATTCTTTCTAGATGCAGAAAACCTTTTTGAACATGAACTGGGGGCCTTGAACATGGCTGCACTTCTACGAAAAGAAGAGAGAGCAGGTCTTCTCAGTAATCTGGGTCCGTGCTGTAAAGCGCTGTGCTTTCGAAGGGATTCTGCAATTCGTAAGCAGCTAATGAAGAATGAAAAGGCAAGTGGTTTGTTTGCAGTGCTTGGTCAAATGCGGAAACACAAACTCCACTATACAAAACATTTCTCTAGGAAGATAATTTTTGTGTTCGTTGTTCTAGAGTAGACCTAGTCTTTTAAATGGAGTACAGACTTTTATTTAAAGAGATTGTAGGGTGTTTATTCTTTACTTAGGATGAGAGATTAATTTAAGATTGAGACTAGAGGTAGGTGCTGTTTCTCACTTTGGCCTTTAAATTCTGGAGATACATTTTCTATATTTAGAGGATACATAATAAATAATGGGTTACAATACAATTTCAAAGGCAATTGTTGAATAATTCTCCTGCTTGAGATTACATGTACTTTTGTAAGAATTATAAGATTCTGTTCTTCCAAGTTAAAATTGAAAGAAAAAATACTTTAGCCATTTTTTGCACTACAATAGGTTTATGATCTGGCATGCTAATAGAAAAATCATTAATTCTCCAAGTCTTTTCTAGTGAATACGTATGATTAAACCTCTAATTATTGAGAGTACTTGAGGTTAATTTCTCAGCTTGCATGTTAAAAGCCACTGTTTTCAGTTCTTTCTTTTTTTTTATTTTTCATTTTTAATTTCAACAGGGTGCAACAAAACAAACTTACACAAATTCTGCAGCAATGGACAGCGACTTGTTACGGTTAAGTCTACGGTTATTCAAACGAAAGACTGTGTGCCAAGTTCCTGGGCAGGAAAAGACAGAGGATAGTAAAATTCCACAACCAGCTATCCAGCAAGAAGTGTGTGTGTCTTGAGTGAATGACTGTTGGTGGCACTTTCTAGTTGATTTTGCGCTACCGGTGTTGGTATTGATGTTTAGAACTGGTTGATTGGAAAGCAGCTGTAGAAGATGGAAGAAAATACTCCATTTGTACACAGATAAGAGTTATTGGGTTTGGATGTGAATAAAAGGGGTAAAAAATAAGGACTTCTGTGTGAAGTTCTCTGCAAGTTTTGTAATATTGAATCTTACACTGTAACATAAACCTGTTTTATGGTGCATCAAGTGTAATAATGTGAAGACGTCTGGTTTTAGCAGTTTGTAACACCACCTGATATTAAACTGAAGAAAACTGCGTGTCTTTTTCTTCATTATGAATGGGTTTTTTGACCACCACCCTAGTCCCTCAATACACATCTGGAATTTCTTAAATACCTTGCTTCCTGGGAGTCTGTCTACGTCCGCTTTCCAGATCTCTTTCTTATCACAGCAGCCTCTGGTGTGGATCTGGATTTGGACAAAACTCTAGCTCTTTTCCATCTTTAGCATAGGTTTCCTCTGATAATTTCTGGACACAAAAATCTAGTCTAGTGACTTAGGGCTCCCCTTCTTGATGAAAGGAAGTAAAAAAACTTCTGGAAAGTTATTTATGACCGGCTTTACATGCCTATATTTGAGACTAACAGCATTTTGGAAATGCCTGCTTCTTACAAAGGAGGACTAGTGCGTATATTTTACATTCTGTTAAGTATCAGGGCAGATCAATCCCATGCAGCAACCTGAGGGTATTTCATGCTTGATGAGTTTCAGGAGTTTTTGGATATTAACGATAAAGGCAGTGAGCAATGGTGCTTTGCTGGGTGTTACGGATTTTAGGGGCCTGCTTAGAGACTTGTCAAGCCTGGGCTCAATGTTTTAAGAATTATTTTCAGTTTGAGAAGTTGGTATGTTGTGGGGGATCTTTGGATTATACCAGTCAGGTATGGTTAGGTAGTCTGTGGAGGCCTCCATGTGAAACTGAGACTTCTAAAACTTCAGACTAAGTCTCTGGATACACCTGTCTGCTTTTCTTGGGTTTAAACCTGAACTGTTGCTTTGAATTCTTCTTATAGGGGGTGGGAAAGAAATCCATAGTTTAACCTTGGTACTGGCTTGCTGCAAAGCAGCTTGTTTTCATTGTTCTCATTCAGGTTGAAAATTAGTTATGAACCACTAAATTTTTTGACAGTTGGTTTGTATTAGTTTCTTACCCTTTTTCTCGGCTTGGAACCAGCGCAGTGAGGCGGGATGTTGACTGTGCAGTTGTAACAGCAGGCCTGTCTCGCATCTCTTGTGATTACTGACAGTTGTACTGGCTTCAAGCAAAGGCCTAAATATGAATAGCAATTCAGTTCAAATATAAAGCTTTCTTAATATAATGCTTTCCTATAAAGCCTAGTACATAAGCGTTCAGTAAAATGTTCTTACAGTATGTTTAAAGAATTGTTGTTAAAGAAAATCTGAGGGGATTTTATTTATATTTTTGTAAGTGCCCACACACTAGTGTACATGTACTTGTATCAAATATAAATGACGTGAGAAATTTCTACCATCTGTTTGATCCTTATTAAACTGTGATCCAGGCAAAACTTTATCTTCCTAAGTTTTTCACTTGCTGAACATTTTTAAGGGACTTAGTAACTGTTATTTTTAATGTCATTGATGATTTTATATACGCCTATAAAAAAGTGTGTCTTTTAAACACACTAATACTTTAACCTGAGCAAGAGTTAACAAACCTGTTCTATTCAGCATTTAAATGCATTCTCACCTATTTTATAGCTACAATAATGCTGCCTTTAAGCTGAAAGTATTAGATCATTGCTTCCAATTATGTTAAAGCCTATTTTAATCTCCGTCTCTAACAGACATAAAAATGTTTGATAGCTAGAAACAGCCTTGTCTAAGACTGCAGTACACAAAATAGATTCACTGTGTGGCATTTAATTACACTGTGCTTACTTTAAACACTCTTCCTGTAAAACAGTCAAGGTGTATATATGCACTTAGTTTGCAGAAGAATATTTCACATTACCCTACAAAATGCAAAATAAAGTAGGCTTAATGGGCTACTATGAGTATCTTGTGAAACGAGTGTTCCATTGAAGGTCAAAGCCAGTGCTGACCCTTACCATCATTTGTTGGAATTGGACAAAAAGGTGCCAAAATTGCCTCGTACACACTTTTGTTCTGATTTCATTTGCAGCACTTATGAGTGCAGAAGTATATTACGAGTGCAGAAAACATGCCTGTTCCTGTGGGAAGCACTAAGATTTTTTTTTTTCAAGCAATTCCCCTCTCACCTGGCAGGAGTTACTGCACAAGTGGAGCCCAGCAAGTGTGAAGTTCCTGTGTGTGAGTATTTTGGTCTCCATTATTTTAACAAAAGGTAGCATTTCCTTTGCAGGGGATCTAAGTTACAAAACTGTCATCAGGTAATTTTACAATAACTTGAAGAAAAGGTGATTTGCCCACATCCCAATTTCAGATAAAAGGTTTGAAGCTTGTCTGAATCGGAGAACTTGCTTTAGGACCTTCCATCCCCTTCCGTGTGTTGGTCGTGACTTTTCTGATGGGGTCTGCCCGCCCTTTTAGCCTCTTCATCTCTTCCTTTCCCCCTGTTTCTTTCCTAGCTTGATTCTGTGTGGAAAAAGAGCAGATGGAAGAATTTTACTCCAGTTGTTGTTTTGCAGGGCTTCAGCAGGGTACAGAGGAGGCTGTAGTGTTTCGGGCAGTGGTTGTGGACAGGGCTGAACGTGTGCCTCGGATGCTCCTGTGTGCTCCAGCTCCAACTCTGAAAATATGGAGCAGCACCTACTCCCTACGGGGTTTCTCCTTTTCAGCTGCGGCAGCAACTTGAAAGCGGTCCCTGTGCCAAAGTAGAGATGCCACCCCTTTCTGCTGCTAAGCCCACACTGTGCCTAGTTGGATGATAAATGAGTTTTCAGCATCCCCGAGGTGCAGCCTGGAACGTGGAGCTGCGGAAGACCAAGCTGCCACGTGCGCTGGTAAGATGAGGCAGGCTCTCACCCAGGTGAAATGCTATGCCCGGCTCTTGCAGCCGTAACAGATTCAGACAGAGCAGATTTTTAGAGCCTCGAGACACAAATGGGACTACGACCTGTGTCTTGGGATCTTGTCATATTCATTATCTCAAATAGTACTTTCAGGCTATTACCGCTTCGGCTAGTGGAGTGAGATACCGATTTTGACGGTGGCCCATCTGCACGGTGTACTCAAAAGACAGAGTTTAGACAATTTTACTAAATTAAGGCTTTTGTTTGAATTGCCTTGACGCAGTTGTGTTCTCCCTTTTCCACCGTAGGGATGCCCTTCAGCAGAGAGCAGCCCGGCTGGAGCTGCTCTGCCCGTACGAGGCAGGGCACGGGGGATGCGTGTTCGAACAGTTGCTACCAGCTTAAAGAGTTCAGGAACCTCCTTTGTTTTGCAGCAACAAAGTCTTCTTTTCAAAGGGTCTTTGTACAAAACAGTTGTTTCTGCTGTGCAGGTCTTTGCCTTAATGCTAAGGGGAAGCCCAAGGAATGGTACCGAATGCTTGGTCTTGGTACACACGTTGTGTGGTAGGTAAGGTTTTGTGGGCAGCGCGGGCATCCAAGGTGGTTTTGGGTGTAACTTCAGGAGACAGCTTGAGAATGGCAAGTGTACTGTTAAAATAATAAAAAGCTCTAAACGAAGCCCTAAACTCAGAAGTAAAGCAATGTGACCAAGCATCAAGATGTGAGGAGTTTCTTAAACCAAACTGACCTAAGAATTTGGGAATCTGTCCCATCGAAATCAATAAAGGAGTCCCAACACGCACGAGAGGCAAGTGCTAAAACAGCATTCAAAAACCGAATAGCAAAACCTTTTGGAAGAAGACTATTTCTGTAATGAACAGCCAGTATCATTGCCTCTGCCCTATCAGTAGGGATCAATAGATGAAAGAGGGAAGGTAAGTGTATTCTGGGGAAGTTTAATTTCTTTCCTGGCTTTCACTGCCAGGGATGCGCCTACCACTGGCTTGCTTTTTTTCCTTAGTAATGAAGTCAAGATATTCTCTGTAAAGACTGAAGCGTCAGAAGACGTGCTAGAACAAACTGCTGCGGTAAAAAGCATTGCGCTGCCAGTTTTTCTGTGTATGTTCACGTGTGAAAGGGTTGTGTTGGCTGCAAGCGCGCAGTTCCTAACCAAGAGGGATGATTGAAGTAGCAGGTATGGGATGGGGATTCTAAGAAAGCTCGGAGCTTTGCAGGCAATGGGGAATGCTCCAACTCCCTCAGCTGCTCCTCATAGGACTTGTGCTCTGAATCCTTCACCAGCTTCGTTGCCCTTCTCTGGACACGCTCCAGCACCTCAATGTCTTTCTTGTAGTGAGGGACCCAAAACTGAACCCAGTATTTGAGGTGTGACCTCACCGGTGCCGAGTACATGGGGATGATCGCTTAATGGGACAGAATGGAGTAGCAGAGGTTGTAGCTGTTGGGCTGGGACCGTGACTTCACGTTTCTTCTACTAGCCAGGAGCTGGCTCATCAGAAGGACGGAGACAGAAGGATCTAGGTGTGCAAACTGAACACGCGACGCACTGGTGGAAGAGCTCTGGAGACAGGCAGTGTTGCCCTAACACAATTCCAGACGGGTGTTTCCAGCAGCGAGAGTAGTTTTACTACTCTCTGTAGTACCTGCAAATTCTTACCTGGTCTGCTCCCCTATTCTTGCAGAAGTTGGGTTCAACCTACAGACACAGGGAGCCCTGGAAGTGAGGAGAAGCATTGGAGTATGAATGCTGTCTCCTGAAAAAACTGGGAAAGTGAGAAATGGGGAGAAAAAACTGAAGATCAGCAAAAGAACAGGTGAGCCTAAGCTGCCCATATGTACCTTTAAGATGGATACTGGAAGCCCCCTAAGGACCTGAATAGGTGCACGTAAGATTTACTTTCTTTCCGACTTGCAAAGGTGCTTTGTGTCAGCACGAACCCTCTGGTTGCCTCTATCTTAGGCATCATTCCTTTGTCTGTGTCTTGCATGCTCACAGAAAACGTGTTAGCAAGAGGTTTCAGAGGACTTTTGAAACGTCTCGCACAAGGTTACTAGAAAAAAATTAAGCTGTAGCAAGTGAAGGATAAAGAAATGACATGAATTAAAAATTAACAGGGAAACAGAAGGTAAAACAGAGAATTAAATGATCACGTCTCATCATAAACAGCTCACAGTGGGTGACCTCCCTGTACATTTGTGATTTGGGAAGGAATTGACTGAGAAGGGGAGATGAGAAAATTTGCAAATCACAGTTAAAACTGGAGAAAAACCCAAGCAGATGTATTTGCTGCCATGTGGCCCGTTCATTTAGCTCATTTCAAGTCTTTCTGCCAGTCAGCATCAAAATGTCCAAGCTGACTGTACTGGGTTTGCATGGCAAGGTTTTGGTAGCGGGGGGGGGATTATAGGGGTGGCTTCTGCGAGAAGCTGCCAGAAGCTTCCCCCGTGTCCGACAGAGCCAATGCCAGCCGGCTCCGAGATGGACCTGCGCTGGCCAAGGCTGAGCCCATCCGCAACGGTGGTAGCACCTCTGGAATAATGTATTTAAGAAGGGAAAAATGTTGCGGTGGGCACAGAAACAGCAGCCAGAGAGAGGAGTGAGAACATGTGAGAGAAACAGCCCTGCAGACCCCCAGGTTGGTGCAGAAGGGGGGCAGGAGGTGCTCCAGGCGCCGGAGCAGAGATTCCCGTGAGGAAG
Organism: Buteo buteo; assembly: GCF_964188355.1. NCBI lineage: Eukaryota > Metazoa > Chordata > Aves > Accipitriformes > Accipitridae > Buteo > Buteo buteo. The sequence continues at coordinate 30,673,226 of NC_134184.1, read as the reverse complement.
ACCCTGGTGAGGCAGGCTGTGTCCCTGCAGCCCAGGGAGGTCCACGGTGGTGCAGATCTCCACCTGCAGCCCGGGGAGAACCCCACACCGGAGCCCCACCAAAGGAGGCTGTGACCCCGTGGGAAGCCCACGCTGGAGCAGGCTGTGCCTGAAGGACTGCAGCCCGGGGAAGGGACCCACACCGGAGCAGTTCGTGAAGAACTGCAGCCCATGGGAAGGACCCACGCTGGAGAAGTTGGTGGAGGACTGTCTCCCGTGGGAGGGACCCCACGGTGGAGCAGGGGCCGAGTGAGGAGTCCTGCCCCTGAGCAGAAAGGAGCGGCAGAGACAAGGTGTGATGAACTGACCACAAGCCCTATTCCCTGTCCCCCTGTGCCGCTGGGGGAAGAGGTGGAGAATTTGGGAGTAAAGTTAAACCTGGGAAGAAGGGGAGGGATGGGGGGAAGGTGACTCAAGATTTGGTTTTATTTCTCATTACCCTACTTTGATTTGATTGGTAATAAATTAAACTAATCTCCCCAAATCGAGGCTGTTTTGCCCGTGACAGTAATTGGTGAGTGATCTCTCCCTGTCCTTATCTCGACCCACGAGCCTTTTGTTCTATTTTCTCTCCCCTGTCCAGCTGAGGAGGGCAGTGATTGAGCGGCTTTGGGGGGCACCTGGCATCCAACCAGGGTCAACCCACCACACTGACATATCGCTGAAGTGGGAAGTTTAATCAATGTCTATACTTTATAGTGCCATGCGTTAGCAATATCAGTGTCAGAAGGAAACCTGTAGTTCACGGAAAACTTCAATCTGATGTAAAGAGATGTGTGTAAAGCTAAAAATAGAAGAATACACAGAAAAGATGATGTATGCAAAGGTAGAAACTGCACTATGAGTAGGCTCCTAATGCAAGAAAGGTTATTGCAAAACAGGTGAGAACCCAGGGAAAGCACAGAAGATCTCGTATCAAAGTTATTAAAATTCTTGGGACCTTGTCCTTAGAAAGGAAAGTAGTAATAGTAGATACAATTAAAATATATGAAACAGCGGTCCAGAAAAAAGAGGACGGGAGATACTTTCTTTCTGTTCCTTACAACAGAACTCCGTTGTAATTCAGTAAAATTAAAGAGTGGCAGAATTGAATAATAAAACAGAAATTCTTGTTTTCTTCACAGTGCCTAATTAGCCTCAGAGTTCAAGCTGTAGGACATTGCAGAAGCTAAAACTTAGCAAGATTTCCAAAAGGACTGAGCATGCTGCGAGTATATACAGTTGTTCCTGGGAGGTAAACCAAGACCGTGTCTTTAACAGCTTATATTATATGAATTTATACACAATGGGGAAGGCTCTGGGGCATTCCGAGCGCCTGGTACCCAGCAGTGTATTTCTGTGTGAGCAAGGTGTCCTAGCTCCCGAAATGGGATGGCTGCCTGTCGGGAAAAGCCCCTGACCCAGGTGCCAAATCACGGGAGGGGGATTTGGAAGGAAGAATTATTGGGACGGGCCAGGTTCGGTCACACAGTTGTTCAGGCTCAGACAATCACGTTCCCGTGCTCGGGAACCGTCCTGGGCATGTTGGAATCTTGCAGGGTGTCATATGTGCGGGCTTAAACTGCTCACCTCTTGGAGACTGTAAGACCTGCTGAGAAGGCTACGCCAGCCTGTGTCTAACTCCGGTAGAAATTAGAGACCCTCTCTGATGGCTTTTGAATTTTCCTTTGAGGTGTCTGGTTGGGACACTGTGAGAGAGAGAGAACCTGACAGATAACAAGCCTGACTGCGGCATTTTGCCTGCATGATCTGAATTTTTTTTTCTTTATGCAAAAGGCTTTCTTGCCAGCTTATCCAAAAGCAAGTTGCCCAAATAATAAATGCACTGTTAAATTCACGCTTAGCAGCAACTATTCTGTTCTCCACTTTCCCTAAGCAGTGGTACCTCTCTTTCTTTGCAAATCTCATCTGATACATGAACTGTCAAAACATAAATGGGCAACTGTGACTTCTCCGCTGTCTGCTCTGGAATGATAGCATAATCTATTTGCTGTATTCATCCCTTTAATTTCCATTTTTATTGCTATAATCTAGCTCACTTTTTTTTTTTCTTCCTCAGTGCACAAATTATGAGGATGGCCTCGCCTATTCATCAGTAGACTCTAAAGCACGTGCAGCGTGTGACGCTCGATTCTATCTTGTTTGATCTAGTTAACGCCACATTCATAACTATACATAAAAAATGGGGAGTGCTGTCTGATGATAGCTTAGCGTAAATCATGGCATCCCCTGACCCAGGTGGGAGCAGGGAATCTCAGCAGATCTGAAGCTTAAAAGAAAGATTGATAAACACCGCTCTTAACGTGTTTCTAAACCTGTGAAAACCAGAACCGTTCTGTTCATTGGACACGTTTGAATGGGCACACGAGCCTTTTCCTGGAACACAGGACCGATGGCATCACCATCTACATGGAAACGTCATCACAGGAGTGCTGCATAACCACAAAGTTCATTTACAAGGAAACGCTCAAATTAGGGTCCCACTTCAGCACTGGTTTAGGAAAAGCAATTTAATACTGCTCAAATACGGCAGGAGCATAAAACGGCCTGATTTTGCATTAAATTGCTGGAGCCTATAATAAAATGTACTGGGGAGTTAATAAATAAGGCAACTGGATAGAGAATTTCAGTCAGACTTCTTTTTTCTGGCAACAGGCATATATCAGTTCCAGCCTCAGCTCAGCCATGCACATCTGGATAGAAAGGAAAGACTGCGTTTACATATGGGAGATTCAACTCTAATTTTCAGCTGTATAAACCAACGTGAACTGTGAAGAGAATGACATGATTAAATTGATATACTACCAAAGTGATAAATCCAATATCTGGAAAGATGTTTTCCTTCCCTGCTTGCTTCTGAACCGTAGAAATTGGTTTTCAGCTCTTCACCCGAGAACAGCAGAGGAGGATTTATCAGGTGGGTTTTGGGGTGGTGTTTTGTTTTTTTTTTTCTTTAGAAATATTTTGTGTTGCTCTAAAAGTACCTAATCAGTATTGTATTTATTTGTGCATCAAAAAAGGAATGTTAGGTAAAGAACGGGAGTTTCCTTGGCTTTTGTCCCTGATGGTTACTGAAACACATATATATGTTTTTGCTATGGTTTTCAGGGGGTAATTTATCTGGTCTGGCTGCTCCCAGCCGTGTGTGGGAGAAGGGGCAGCTCTGATGAGGAGCATCGACGTGTCGGCCACTGCCCCGCAGGGCTGATCACACCTTGGGCTGCCCGTGGGCAGAGGCGTCCGAAATGTTTGCACTTGGCATCTTTAGGAGGTTTTACACGACGTCGCTGTTTTTAAGCAGGGCATAAAAGCACAGCTCCAAAAGAAATATTTTATCTGGAGACTTTGTAACCTACTTTAATCTGATAAATGCTGACACTGTCCCATAAAGGGATGGAGGAGAAATCAATGTAACCCTAAACTAAATTGAATTATTGGGTTTGTTCCTCTCCCTTCTGCAAGACTCGGGTAGCTTTGCAATTCATCACACACTACTGATCAAGAGCTGGGAAAGTTTCTTTCCAGCCTTAGAAAAATTAAATTTTATGCAGCTTTTGACCTGGATTAGTGGTGGGCAGAGCAATATATTGCCTGATCCCAGTTATTTCTTAGCTGTCGCCCCTGGCCTGCTCCGTCCCTCCAGTACTGGTACGTGCTGGTGTTTGCTGGTTGGCAGCTCCATGCAGGCTTGCTGGAAAAGGAATTGGAAGGGTTATTAGATGGCAGTAGAAAGCCGTTGTAAATAAAAACATTCAAAAAGCCAACAGAAGTCTTAGGCACATCTAAAAATACATTGTAAAGAATCTCGCAAAGACCATTGTAGAGTTATCGTTATCTTCAGCTTGGCCTTCTTTCTAATTGAGTCTTAGATCCCCGCTGGTTAAATGACTGCCTTTCTATCTACGTGCCTAAATCCGCTTTTTTGCGGATAACTCTTTATGAGCACTGCTCCTGTTACAAATTGTGAAATACAATTTATACTGGCAATAAAACCTTTAACAATTGCTAGAACAGTTAACCAGCTCACTAGAACATTCCCCATCACAGATCTAGCCTTAGGAAGTTAACTAACAAACATGTTATTAACCACTGATGAGGAGCTGTTTGGAAGAGATTATTGCTTAATTAATCTTTGTACTGAGCTAATAAGAGTGTTAAATGGGCCTCTCTGTTGAATTGGGTTGTTAATACAGATTGCAAGTTCCCTCAGGGGGAAATCCGAGACCAATATGACATTAAAGTTAGCCATCCAACAAAGAAGATATTTTAGGCATTAAAAATAATACAGCCAAATGTCTTTGTTAATAACGTCATAAGATTCAGTGGCTCTGTGTGTATGAATGAGTGTACATGCGTGTAAGATTTACCGTGCTCTTTCCTCTTCTGGTAAGAAAGCTATATCAAAAATCTTATTTAGATTCAACATTTTTCATCGCTGTTCTGTTGGGGCATAAATTAAACTTGTCACACTTACTTGTAGTAAGCAGGTTACGCTGGTCGGGAAGGCAGACTCCAAAGCAAACTCTCATGTCATCTGCTTATCCTAAAAAGACAAACAAGATCAAAAAATCTCTTCATATTAATGAGTTGAGTAAACCTTCTGCTTGGTAGAGTTTGATGCAACAGTAAAAGGCGGTGACCAGATTGCCCTTGTGCTTTATGGCATTTTTAGTAGTGAGCACTCAGGTCTTAGCCATGAAGCAAGGTGCCCATACTTAATATTAAACCTTCGTTTTGAAAGGCATTATAATTCCCTGTGTAAAAAGTTACCTATTGTCTTCAACTCCCTTTTAACGTACATGTTACATCTTTTGGGAGAAGAGAAAGATTCCATAAAAAGAAAGGTTGAAAAGGAATAATTCGCCCTTGAATGTTTGGTGTTAGAAGGGATATTGGTCTGTCACTACAGCCGCTTCCACGCCAGTCCCTATCCCTCATGAGACCAATTTCCATCCTTACACCCAACTCAGAGGTGTTGACTCAGGGTATGCCTGCATCCCATGATCCTAATATTATACTCAATGGGTGATTACACTCATTTTGTATGAAACTATCTCAGAAAGACTAGGCAAAGCATTTATGACATGAAAGTAGCAACATGACAAAAATGCGTTCATGCGTACCCATATTTTTGATGTTAGGGTTTTATCTTGTCTGAATTCTTGCTGGCTTCAGGCTTAATACACTGCACACACACATCCCCCTAAAAGCTTGGGTGCGTCTAGGCGAGGTGAAGTCCTTGTTTGCCTGACTCCTCTGTGACTAGCCTTTGACATCTGACAAGTTTATTTTATGGTCTTTTGCTATGCACACTTGAATATTGATGAGATCCTTGCACTTAGTGGATGTGGTCATAGTACAGATCATCTCTTAGTGGTCTGTTGACTGGTTTCTCTGTGTTGTCCATGTTGTCTCTAATGCATCACATTGAAGCACCAAGGCAAAACCTTCTTGATTAGCATGCCCTTGGAGACTTCTAAATATTGCCTCACTTCATTACTACTGCAAAATGATCAATACGCCTCACCAAAATTAACTGTACTTTGGACATCTCCCTTGCCTGATTACTGTGCATTTTTTATTCCTCAAGGATAATGGAGGTTTGTTCCCAGCCAAGATGTTATCGTAGTTGTAGGCACAGCTGCGGAGTCCCTCTGTGCCTGTGGCCTTTTCAGGAACGGGTCTTAGCTGCTAATCAAAAATACTCTTTGTACAAGTGCACGCGATTTGTGTTTGGCGAGTATGAGTTGGAATTCATAAATGGGAAGTGATTGATTAGAATAACATACCCTTGTGCTTTTATAAACATCGGGATGAGGGCTGGAATACCTCACTCCTGACCGTCTACAGCATATGTCCACAAATCAGAGACGTTGTTTTCCCACCCCTCGTTTCACGCTGACCTTTTAATGTACTAGCCGAAGCTAATCTTACGTGTACAACAGCATATTGGCTTGATGTATTTGTTACAGATAATTAATATTGCTCTAGTCAGCCATCTTCTTAATTATTACTTCCAGTCGCTTCATAGTTATTAAACTGTCACATTTCAAGTGCGGACAAGTGTCCATGATGATATACAGAGGCCCGTTAAGTGGAAAACTTGTAGGTGCCTTTTATTACCCAGATCCCCGAGGAATACCGCTGTGGTCATGCTGTCTTCAAATACATATTTGACCTATACTTCGTATGCACAGTTAAAGGTTAGAATAAATATGCATGTTTTCTCTGCTTATTAAGCGAAACTCTAGACATTAAGAGAACATGAGAGAGGTTCCGCCGCTCTCCCAACTAACACAGTAAATTGCTCACGCTGGACGCACCTGCCTGCCTCCGCTCCGCTCATCCGTGCTGCCGTTTTTCCATACGCGCATTCATAGAAATCCATTTGCATGGAAATACGGCTCGCTAGTTAAGCCCTTGCGTTGTAAATCCAGCTTTAATACTACCGGCGGTGCTCCCTGCTGTGCATCAAGGTCTAGTAAACCGCTCCTCCGCGCCGGGGGTTGGAGGACCCATCGCACGTTGTCCTCTTTGTCCTCTAGGCTCTGGCTTTCCATTGCACCTTCTTCCATGAGCAATGCCAGGTCCCTCTTGCTGCAGCACTAAGAAGCGCAGGAACCCCCTAGATGCCACGCCGCCAACTTGTTCGTGCGTTGTCCTCCGTAAAAATCTCCTTAAAAATGCTCTTCTTGCAGGATCCTTTCTGTACAGAAGGAGTTAGGGCCCAAGGGGGTGCGAAATTCAGTGCGGAGGTCTAAGTGGCAAGATCAGGGACTGCAAAATAACATTGGTGAAGGGTGACAGTGCTTGGGAAGAGAGTGAGGGAAAGCCGAAATGGAAAAGCAGGGGGAAAGAGTATGAATAAATGTCCGAAAAAAGAAGCGAGAGAATAAGAAAATGACAGAACATGTCTTGTTAAATCTCTGTTCATCAGGTAGTAAAAATCTCCCCTCTACGCAGAGCAAAAATGTTTGCCCTCCAGGACAGAGCCAACTCCCAACAAAGTCGTGTTGGATTCAGGGAATTGTCTTTTACAAGCTTCTCTTCCCAAGCAAAAAAAAACATCGTGGCTTTTTACCGAAAAAAATCCGAACGCCAAAAGCAGTCAGGAATCCAGCTAGGGAAAATCTTCGACTCCAGTAGTCCTGTTTGTCCAGGACAGGGCTCTCCCTTCCCCTCTCTGCTGTCAGCCCCTGATATTTCATTTTCTCCCAGCCGCTCAGGAGCCCCTTTTGTTCCCAACCACAGCCCACCGGCTGCGACAGCAGCCTCCTTTCCCCCCTCCAGTTTAGGTACGTTTCCACCACCGCCGCGACCTTCAGAGCTGATGTATGGAGCATCCCCGCAGGATTGTTCTCTCTGACATTGAGCGCGAGGCTGGGCAATAAAACGAGGAATTATCAGGCATTTACATTCTGAAGTTAACGATGAGGAGTGTGAGCCTTCCGAACATCTGTTTCCCCTGTTTTCAAGGGGGCCTTCAATTTACTCCTGGTTCTCATCCATGCGGCTATTAACATTAAACCATCAGCCAGCATTGCCCTGGGTCTGGGGAACAGAGCCTGGGTTGTGGAATAAAAACCCTCTAAATCACGGTGCATCTCAGCTTTGGGGGTACATTTGTAACAGCCGTGGGGTTAGGAAACGGTTGGAGACTTTCTTTGTGGGTGATGAGAGAAACACAGGGAAAGCTGGGCTGTCCTCAGGCCTGGAGCTGGAATCAGGGCTATATAAATGAGGAAATTATTCCGCAAGCGGCTGTGATATTTCCCCCAGCTGGTCTGTCTCTTCTGCCAGCCTAAGTCCTAGGGAAAGAACAAAGCCCTGACCCTAAGGCGAGAGAAGGGCCAGAAAATCCAGAAATTGGCAACTTGCAGGGGAAAAAGAATAAAAGGGGAAAAAACAGTTTAAAAAAAAAAAACAAACAGGGTTGCATGTGCAAGGAAAAAGAATTCAGGAAGGGTGGATGAAGGGAAGCTCTGGGTAATGACCACTGTTTCGAGATGGACTCGGCGGACATAGGGGCAGAACGTTATTCCCCAGTAAAACACAGGCTGGGGTGAAGCTGCCGAAAATCAGAAGTATCCTGATCCAGAGAATGAAGGGAGCAAACTGGGCACCCGGTCAGGGTGTCAGAGCAAAATGTGGAAGGGACACTTTATGGAAGAAAATGCCCGAGTGGATTATAAAGACCCATATGGGAATAAATCTTCCCGGTGCCTCTGCCTTTGACTTTCAAAGCCTTGTAAGAGGGCACGTCGTTCAGCTGTTACACCCCTCCCTGATTTAGGACGCGGGAAGTAGCCTTCACCTCCCGGAGTCCCCCACTTCATTGCCTTTAATAACCTCGTCAAGGGTAATGAAGCATTTTAGGTTTTGTGTCGAGCCGGCTGGTGTGGTGGGGGTGGCACATGGACCGGGTGAAACCTGGTCAAGGTTTCAAGATGCTTTTGAGAAAGGCCCTGGGGTGGGGATGAAGCATCCCAAAACACAGCCCTGGGGACCTGCCCCCACGTTCAGTGCCAGCTCCTCGTCCTTTCCCAAATTCTCCCCAGTCTCCTCCCTGGCTTTGGGGTGGAAATTTGGGGCTGAGGCAGTACAAGAATGCAGGATGGAGGATGGAGGGGGGGGTTCATCTGAGCTTCGTGCCTGCTGCCCACCCACAGGCAGAGCTGGAGGTGGGTTTTAGCGTTCCCCCTTCTCAAAATCAAAGCACAATAATAGCCTGGAGGGGGGAACTTTAAAAGCCTGATGCCAAAAGCGACTTTCATTACGCGTGGCGCCGCTCGCAGTCATCCAAACACCGCGATGCCGGTGAGCACCTGAAATTATGGATCTGTGACAGCTGGATTCAGCGTGGAGGTGTGGGAAGGCTCTGTGGTTTACCAAATAGCAGGGAGAGACGGGAAAATCAACATGTCACACCAGCGTCTGCTGGCAGTCCGACTGATTTAACCGACTCCACGCTTTTTAGCGTTTATGTTGGATTGGCTTGGCTTTTAAAAACAGACGGGCTTTCAGGCTTGCAGCCATTTTCAGATCAAACACCCCACACCGCTCCTGTCCCTGTCCTCTTCTGAGATGCTTTTTTGGCTGGCACAGATCGTCCGGTGAGGCTTTGGTTCCGAAATGGTGCACCCAAAGTTGTAACAGAGCCTTTTCTTTGTGGCTGTTTCCCTTTTAAGCAAGGTAACCAAGAAAGCCCAATCTGCACCCGGGAATGCTGATTGCACTAAGTAGTTAAGTCCGTCAAGTTCCCGGTGACGCTTTCTGTCTGTGAGTTTCAGATAAAGACGGGGAGCTAAAGTAGCTTAATGGATTAAAGCAATTGCCTTCCCCACCTAGACACCTCAGCTGGAATCCGATTTTGGCGCTCAAGTGAAATTCCTCATTTGCTTCAGGGGAGGGAGGTGGGGACAGATCACCCGAATTACCCCGGTGGCCAAAAGCCCCTGTCTGGTAGCCAAGGGGTGGCCATCACCAGGACTGGGGCCATAGGTGCTGGTAGATGGGGTGGCCCACCGATGCGCAGACAGATGCTCTCCCCATATGGGATTTCCCCACTGCTAAAATTTTAGCCCCCTTGGGCATGGCGGAGAAGCTTGTCCCGCTATTGAATGCACTGTCACAAATTCTGCCAAATTCTCGTTCACTTGGAAAACAGCGTTCAGACTGAGGAGGTGCTAAATGGTTAACCGTCAGAGCAGGGAGAGGCTCTGGCCATGAAAGCCCCAGTAATTTACCTTCCATTAAGATGCTGCAGCTTCTCATCTATTTGAAGGCTGATAGAAATTGTTTTCTAAATAATACGGCTTTCCCTGTAAAAAATACCATAGGTAATGGAAAGATTAAAACAGAAGTTGAGACATCACCAATCCATATATTCAATCAATGCCAAATGCTTTATACAGTCTTTCTCTGCTTCCCAATACATATTACTAGGACCATACCAGAAAGCTCAGGAGAATTTGCAGGAATTGCTGCTATTTTAACTTACTTTTTTTTTTTTTTAGTTCAGCTTTGAGGTCCAGAAGGGAATAATTGAAAGTTGTCCAAATGACCTGAGAGGTCAGTGGAAAATCTTGCAGAGAATCCACGACTTTTCATTTAGAGGTCTAGAGCCGCTTCCACAGGAGCAACAGGGCTGTTCCTTTCACTCTTCAGTGTGGCCGTAATAAAAGTGGACTTTCTTAAAAGACCTGTTTGTTTCTGTGTGTAGCTGAGGCCCATCGCTCCTTATGCCCCAAGACATCCCAGAGCACCAGATAAAATGTGTCCTGGAGGGTCACCTCTTCATTACTGCCTTCTCCAAGGTGGAACATCACCGTTTTGTCTGGTGACGGTACACTGCAATTTTCACAAGGAGAAAATTTCCCTAAGATAGCCAGATTTTGATTTGGAAGAACAGAACCGGCCAAGCTGAATCTGAACAGTCAATGCCTCAGTTTTCCAAACTGCTTTTTTCCCGTGTAGTATCTAGAAAAAACAGTCTATGAGAGCAGTAGGGAAGAGGCCTCCATTTCCAACCTCTACAAACAGAGGCTGATCCCACGCTGCTGGTTGAAGCTCATGTGAAACACATCACACCCAGTGCTTCGCAAGAATGATGCATCTGTCTGACAGAGGAGAGAGACAGAAATACCACTTAATGCCCGATTAATCCAACACGATTTAATAATAAGGTGCAAAGGAACATAGTTGTCATTTACCATCAGCTTTAAAATGCTTCTTGTTAACCGCATTTACTGCTCCATCTGATGTAAGCTGTCCATTTAAATCCTCTTGACGCTGTCTCTTTATAGATCCTACAGATCCCTGTTTTATTGCCCCTCTCTTCTGGGATTTTCCTGCCCCAGCTTTCATGGAAGTGTGATTGGAGCAGAAAAAGGGCTCAAAAGCTGCTACAGTGGTGCTCCATTTCTCTCACGTTATTTTCTGTTGAGAGTCTAGAAGAAGACTGACCTTGACGTAGGAACCCAAGTCATCGCCTCTGCCCCGTGCTACATGGTGTAACCATTACTCCCTCTTGTGAGGATGTAGAAGGAAGACTGTTCTGCAGCCCTAGTCAAGGGAAAAGTTTTCCTTGCCAACAAAGTGAGCAAATAGGATGGGAAATTGTTCCTGGGTCCTCTCTGCAGGGTTGTTTCTAGACTGCAGCCGGAGCTCATGGGGATTTCCCCCCCCCGCCCCCGCCGTGGAATTAGGGACTTTTGTTGTCCGTGCTGATGTTTTTTCAAGTTTCTCCATGAGAAACCCAGAGTCTGAAAAACGGAAACATTTGGGAGTTTCTTGGCAATGAAAACTTTTCAGATCATGAAAAATCATTGAAAGTAGCGTGTTCTTGAAAATGTTTATTGAGTGGAAAAGTTGTTTTTCACTGGAAGACATCAGGGACAATTTTCTTCTCCGCTCTAGCAGATGGAGTCACCCCTGAGACTGAGCTCCTTTTTTACGCTGTTCCATTTCTCTTTATTTTGCCTCCTTTCTCCCAAACGCCCCTCTCCCTCTCTGCCACCAACAAAGACGGTGCCACGGTCAAAGGATCAGCGATCCCCGGCTCAGCCCCCACGAAAGAATCACAGCATCGTCTAAACGTCCTGGAGACCGGTGGGATTTCGTGGTGCTCCGGTGTCGGGGTGAAACCACCTAAACGATTCCTCATTTAATTCTGACTCTAGGAAGCAGGACAAGGCTGGAGCCGGAAAGGGGAGAAGAGCTCTGAAATTTGGGATATGTGGGCTTTCTTCCAAGCTCTTTTCTGGCACTGCCCAGACTTTTTGTGCAGGCAGTGATGGGTCACTCAACCCCCGTGTCCCTCTGCAGGGGGATGCTCTCATATTCACTACTGACCGCCCTTTCCGTCCCCTGCACTGTCACATACAGATCCCAGGGATCTTCAGCTCAAAAGTCACGGTGCAATGACAGTATTGCAAGGATATGGGTGTCTGCCTTACTCCTATCTTGTTCGTTAGGATCCACCAGCTAAAGAAATTGCTATTTGGCCCAGTCAGCCACCGAATACTGTTTATTTAACTTGCAAAATGCAAATACGCTGGCAGTCAGAGGGTTAAGAGAAAGCAGCGACTAAGTACTTGTAAATTGATGTAGTGCCCTGAGGGTACCTCTGCTGGTAATAAAGTGCATCTCATAAACAGATTTGACTCCATGCTACAGTCCAGCAAAGCAAAGTGGAGTGGATCTGTCCCAAATTAACCGTAAATGAGACTGACACTCTAACACAAATCGAACGCCCCTCAGGGCTCCGCTTACATTAATTACAAAGCCTTGGAAAACGATCTTCGAAGGGCTTTCTCTTCTCCAGGAGAAATTAATTGAAGGGATCTGCAAACGGTGGAAAAATCAGATGCACAAGAAGCAAAAGCCATTTAAATCCTTTCCTTTGCTCACCTTTCCCGTGATGAAAACCAGTAATATCAGGAATAACTGCTAAGTGTGAACTCGTCTGAGTGCTGTTCTCCTCTCCCACCGCTCTCCTTGCCCTGACCTTTGAGGTGGAGAAGTCCATCTCATCCATGGATGTGGTCACTTCCAGATGTGCCCCAGGAGGTGAGAAATCACCGCTCCAAGGCCGGCAGTGGGAGGTGAACGGAGGGGAAAAAACAAAAAATCACATCAGGAAAACGCGTGGGCTGGGAAAGGCTGGACTGGCCGAGGGGCTGGAGGACACCCACGTGGGCTGTGAGCGTCCCTCCAGCTGAGATTGGGGTGCCGTGGGTGCTCCCCACCCCGGAGCACGCAGACCCTCTCTGTGCCCAGTCTTACTGGAGGGATGTTCCCCATGGTTTGGTCCCCAAGCCCACATCTCTGCCCTCCAGCCCCACACGGGCTCAGCCAGGGATGGAAGAGCCAAGCCTCCTCCGGTGGTGTTTCGGAGAAACCAAAACCATGCTTTTTTTTCATTGCTAGAGGGAAATGGATTTAGCACCCAAGATCATGAGAGGGGTCGGGTCGTCCATCATGACTTTATCCCACTTGCGCTTGTGCATTGGAGCATCTCACCCTCAGCAGGCACAGAAGAAACGCAAACGAGGTGGCAACCCCCCCCGGGCTGCACGCTGGACCAGGGGCTGAATGAGGTTCAGATCCACAAAAAAAAAAAAAAAAAAAAAAAAAAAAAATCCTGATCTGAACTTCGGGATTGCAATTCATCACAGCTCATTCCTTTCTTGTGATGGGGCGGGTGGTGGGTGCTCTCCGAGGCAGGACGGCTCCTCTCGAGCTTTGATTCAAAGCCACCGTGCCAGCCGGTGGAGAGGCGAAGGTTCTGCTTCGTGCCTTATCCTCCAGCTCTGCTGCTTTGCATTTCAGATGCAGGGGCACGGTTTAGAATCTAATTCCAAAACAAAGGCTCGGCATCTATTTTTTATGCTTTGTTAAGTAGCCTGTTTGGATTCTTATGATTCAACTAATATTTGTGGGGTTTTTATTGAGGAGCCATCCAATAGCAACATTAAATAAAAAGTGGAGTCTCTTTATTGATTTGCTTTTAGTTAAAAACAAACATGTCATATATAATCGAGATGTACACTGCTTGTAGATCGTAGAGAGCACATTTATAAAACCATCAAAAGAAATAATTAAACGGAATATATCACAGCCACCTTTCCCAATCATTCAAACAGGGATGTTGCACACATAAAATGCTGATAGTCCTTCTGGCAAACTTTTAATACAATCATTTGGTTTGCGCTCTAAATGCCTGGCATATTTTAACCCTGGAGATAAATGAATCTCAGTGGGATTGCTGAGTAATTAAGAAAAGTGTCTCTGATGGGCTTGCTTCATACAGAGAGGTGAAACAGCACTGGGAGAGCCAGCTGATCATTTGATATCTTTACATTAAAAAAAAAAAAACAAACCAGAAGGCAAACCCCGAGGCGTGCCATGGTCATATAGCACGGCGGGGATTGCTTTCGAACAAGTTGGGTTTTCAGCGTTAACTGTATCGTGGTTTTCTAAATTGCCATTTAAAATGTAAACCAGCGTGCAGTCTGGAAGGAAACCTCTCAAGACCGCCCGAGCCGGAGCACGATGGCCTCGAGGCCACAGGTCAGGGCTCATCTGCTCGGTTGGGGCTTTCCTTGATTGAGGGCGATAGCTGGCAAAAGATCCGCAGGAGTTGTTTATTTTCTAGTGACGGGTCAAGATATAGTCAGGCTGGTCTTGATAACCTGCTTTTAGGTTTTGTGTTGAGCTTTCTGGACGCTCGGTTTTACTGAAGGCTCGGATTTTTTTGCTAAGAAATGCCAAATAGAAATTGAAACACTGAGCCCCCCCACCCCCCAAAAAAAAAGAAATCAAGCCTTAAATTACTGCCTGACCCTTTGATGTGCCGTGATTAGCAACGCATGCAGTTTTAGTCCCAGTGCTATTACACACAAATCACACTGGGATCTCTCCCTCAGCTATTACTGCCGGCAGAGGGATGTTTTCGCATTGAGGCGTTTAACTCAAAACAGTTGCTTTGCCAGAAAAAATCTTCTCGGAGAGCAGGCTCTGGGAGTTTTCCCTTCAGCGTAAAGTAGCAGAGCTAAAGCTGGGAGCTCCAGCCCTGATCTCCGCTGGCTGCGCTGCGGTCGGGCTCCGCGCGCCTCTCGGGAGCGAGCTGGATCGCAGTCAGAAACGCGTCGCGTCGGCTGGGATTTGCGCCGGCAATATCGCTCTCCGTTTCCATCCGTGTCCTCCGGCGTGAAAGACATTCCAGGAAGAAGGTGGTTGCATCCCCAGAGACGACGACCGATCTCGTTATGAAGAGCATTAGTTATTCTCTGGAAAACAGAGGCGGAATTAAGACATGGGGCAATTAGGACAGTTGCCCCTTTAAATGATTGTTTTCAGCTAAAAGACGTGGTTATTATTGGCGGAGAGGTGGCTGCAGGAACAGTCCATTTGACAGTCGTGTCTGAGAGCAGGGGACAGAAGTGCCTGTTTATTGGCTATATAAATCAAATTAATTTAGTTAAATTTACAAAGGCAGGAAGAAAAGCAATAAGGTCTGTCCTGTGGCTGTGCCCCAAAACAGAGGCAACACTGTCAGTATTAAAACTACTCTCTCCAGGGAAACTGAGCACGCGATGTGGCTACAAGTATTTATTGGGTCATTGTCATTTCCAGCGCGACATATTTTGAATTTATTTCGAGCACTGTTGAAAACCACACCGGTGAGAAGCCACCCGCCCAGAGGGGTGACATGGCCACCAGCGGGAAGGGTTGCTATGCCAGCTTGCTCCAAGGAAATAGTGAATTGAGGGTTTATAACCAAGGTTAATAACTCCAGATACATCTCCTCCTACCACACAAGGAAGGTGGATTTTTTATAGGCACATGTTCTGGCCCCCTAACTCCCTCCCCCTGCCCTTCTCCCCTGCTCTACCAACATCTTCTGCCTTGTCCCTGACTCCGACCACGTCTGAAACGTGGCACAGCATCACTTTTCCACCTGTGATGCAAAGAGGAGGTAAAAAGAGGTCGTACTTTGGCATCCCTCCCCAGCGTTTCTCGCCTTGCTGGTTTTGCCCCGTTAATCAAGGCAAGACAGATGCGATGTGGGTCCTGGACGTCACAGCCTGTCTCTAGCCCACAAGGTGTTAGTCCAGATGCAGAGAAAGAAATGGTTGCTGCAGGACATAGCTGGGTGGCTTCCACTGTGCTGGCCCCCATCAGCCTGCTTCATCTCTGCTGACATCAGCATAATTCCAAGGGTATATTAAGCTGAAGGACAGCCCCCAGATTCATTTCAGGGAGGACTAGCCACCTCTGTTTTTTTCCTCCTGAGAAGATCCTGAAGGTGAAATAAATGGTCTAAGAGTGAAATCCTGCATTCAGCTACCTCTCTACAAATGCCACCCATGTCACGGGAGCACCGTGTGTGAACGTGGGAAGCGGATTTGGTGCTCCAGGCGAGGCCCTTAGAATTGAGCATCCTTTTCTGTCCACATTTTCTGGGCAGATGAGTCCCTGCACCGTCTCTGAGCTAGGTGGGCTCAACCTGAGCTATCTGTGGGCTGAGAAAAAAATGCCGCTGGCTGTTGGGGCACGTACAGATGTGAAAGGACATGGTCAAGGGAAGCTGTTACTGGGTGCAGCTCACGAGGGATGGATGCCTCTGGTGATACGCTGGGACGTGGTAATCATCTTAACAGCACTTGGCACCGAGTACTGTCTCCCATCCACGTTGCTTTCCGAATCTCTGTGCCATTAGCTAATTGAGCTTCGCAGCAATACTTCAGCAACACCGGCATTGGCAGGCACGTTTTTCAAATGAGTAAATACAGGTTTGGAAAGGCTACGTGTTCCGCCTGGCCGGTGGTCATCGGTGGGATCTGCGATGGCAGGAGCTGGTGAGACCTTCGGATAGTGGCGGTGGTCCCTGGGCTCAGCAGGACCACGTGGGAGGCTGCTGCTGGTCTCTGTCCCAGAGACTTTTATGAAAAAAGTTTAGAAATTTAGAAAAGGGGGCTGAAATTTAGACCTAGCTGGTGCTTGTCCAACCATCCCCAGCCCATGTCTGTGTTGGTGAGGGGTATGGCTGGCCATGGGGAGCTCCGCTGCCCAAAGCAGGATGAGGACTGGAGAGGACGCAAAAGTTCTTGCACTGGTGTGTATCCAGACTAATTTGGGGCCACCTGGGCTTTGGGACCTTCACTAAGGGGGATGTGGTGGCCAGGGATTGCGGCGTGGGGTATGCACGTAGCCCTGCAGCAGGCAGGACCCCTTGGAGAGACTACTCCCCCCCGGTCACGGACAACGCCGGTGACAAGCAGGTCCTCACCGAAGCAGCCCTTGGATGGCACCCACTGCCCGGGTGGGGTGTGAAGGGGCTTCTCTGGGCTTGCAGGATGCCACGTAGTGGAGCCGCTGCTTGCGTGGCAATGCCCAGCTTGCTGGGCTTGGGATTCATCTCGCCTGGTCATGGAGGAGCGTGGTGTTTCGTCTGGGAGAGTCACAGGCGTGTAGTCAACGGGGGCGATTTGGTACTTTTAGGTGGTGAGTCATCTAGCCCATTTTAGGTATCTCCTTTAACCTGAGATGCCCCAGACCTGTTTCTCCCCACTGTCTCAGGAGGCATAGCTGGCTAATTAAGGCATTGGCATCCACCAGGGGAAGATGTGTGCCACCTCTGATGGCTGGAAAATCCTCGACGAACGTCTCCTAAATCTGCCTTGACTGGATTTCGAAGAGACAAGACTCCAAGACCAGGAAAACAAGGACGTAGGATCCAAAGCTCTGAAGCAAGCCTGAATTATTTATCATTCTCGTGACCCAGAAAAGCAGGGATTTCAGTCTGTCTTGCTGGGTCATTTGGACACAGCCCACCACCTCTTCAGTGCCCAGGCCCCCCTCCGCGGGGGAGGCAGGAGCAGCACGACCTGGTTCGGCAGGGCTCGCCTGCGCGCCCAGAACCCGCTCGCGCTTTGACGTGAGCCCGGCAAGTCTGTCTCATCCCTGCTACCTCCCCGTCCTTCACACATCTCCTCCGTGCACGACTCTCTGCATCTGTTTTAAAGCAGTTGGAGCGGGAAAAAAAAAAAAAATTAAAAAAAAAAAAGCCCGTCGTGACTCTGGCAGGCTCCTAGGGAGGCCCCCAGCATCCTGATTACAAACCAGCGCCGGAGCTGAGGGCACAAAAAGGAGATTAAAGGGTGAAAACGGTGCTGCCGCCAGTCTGTGTTGCTGACTGCCTCTTCCTCCGGCTGAGCGCAGCTCGGGGACCCAAACGCCAGCCTGAAGTGCGTGACCACAAACAGCCTCTCCGGCGGGCTCCCTGGCAAACGAGAAACCCCCCCAGCCCTTAAAACCTGCTCGGAATTAGAGGCTGCCTCTGAACGAGCCACTGTCCGGGCTGTCAGCAGGAAAAGGAGCCTTCTCCATCCATCACTACTGGCTCCTGGTGCTTTTTCTCTCCGATACAAGGCGACCGAGGCGGCTATGGTCCATCCACCCCGCCGTGCCGGTACGGCCCGGGGCACCAGGACTCTCGTCTGGGCACTGCGTTAGGCTGGAATTGAAAACGATCCATCCTTATGGTAATGTGGGCACCAGGCGGCCACTACGAATAGGAAATGATGGCAGTTACTTTATCTAATAACAGCATGAAAATGTAAAGTGTCTTTATTGAGCTGCTGGCTTGCTGGTGAGAGTTAAAGGAGATGCTCTCTCGGGTATAACATTTGCAGAGAGAAGTGGCATGAGATATTGCCATAAACTCTCCCGTTAATAAGCAAGCAGAGGAAGGGAGAGCATACGGAATGCAGCGGTGTGAAAGGACAAAATTAAGAAGGTGGAGGCAGCAAACTTTTTCCCTAGGCAGCAGATGTCCCCCAAGGAGAAATGAAGAATTCCCCTCTTGACCCAGCAACTAGAAAACTCATGTACTGCTAATAATAATGTAGGAAGGATGGCTTTGAAAGGAATAAAAGAAAAACACCTCTTGCCATATTAGTGTCCTTCAATACCAGAGGGAAATGTAAGTTTCCGCCGAAGGGAGATTAGCAGAAAAAAGCCCAGCTCAGCAGCTGTGCGTTGACGATGCTCTGCAGGGAGCCAGGGGGTGCAGAAATGACTTTTGCCCTCTGACAGATGGGGGAGACGTGGCCCAAGCGCGTGAACGATGACCAGATGCATCTCCGGTTATTCCAGCGATGGTGTCGGACGTGCAGCATCGCAAAGTAGCTCTGAGGGCGATGACCGCGCACGGCTGAAGGCGAGCTGCCCAGAGGGAGGAGAAGGGCAGCGCTGAGGAAACGTCGGGAAAAACCTCAGAATTGTGAAATTGGTTCCAGGTCAGAAAAATCTGTTTTCTCCCTAGTTTTGTAAGGTTATCTGTGGCATTTATCACTGGTATCTTAATTGGCATGTTATTTAACTGATTTAAAGACTGCTTTTGATAGTTCTTGCCCAACAAAAGCTGTCCTTTTGAGAAAATGAAAATTGTTGAGACGTTTAGGATCAGTTTCTGCTTAAAGCATCCATACAATTCCGGGGCTTGCTATTGCTTATATCACTGCATGGAGTCAAAATGGATTTTTGAAAGCATATTTGGCAAAATAATTCACCACAAATAAATAAAGTACTTTGGTAAAGCCAATAACTTTTGACAGCACTTTGCTTTTGAAAAAATAGATCATTTTTTAAAAGAGCAAAAAAGATTTGCTGATGTTTTTGCCTCTTATCACTGTAGGCACCAGAGAAGACGAGAGGAGGGAGTACATCCATGCCTTTTCCAGGGAAGTTTGCAGTTCTCCTTCCTGCCCGCCGACAGCTCTGGCTCCCACGTAGCTGGGCTGAAGTGGTGTGAAATCTGTCCTGCAAGCAAAAAGGAGGTGTGGGAATGGAGACCCCGAGGAGTGGATGTGTCGCAGCTGTAAGCAGCGCACCGTGATGCGGTGAGCCAAATGGGTCGGTTTGATTCTGCACACATCAGCCGTGAGGAGCGGATCAGGGTCAAGAAGAGATGAGGAGGTAAAGAAAATGCATTGAGAAACTGCAAGAGTGACCTGCTCGTGGGCAAGAAAAGTGCTCTGCAAAAGAAACACTATTTTTCTGTCGGGTTTGTTGAAGGGGGTTTTGGGCAAAAACTGTGTCTTCACATGGAGAAGGGCTGTGATGGCAGAGGCTGCCCCAGCTCAGCAAGGGAAAGCACAATGACTTTCTGCAGGCAGAAGCCTATGCAGGAAAATAATTCAGACTGGAAATATGATAAAAAATCCTAGTGGTGAAGATAAATAACCTTTGGAAGAACTTACCAGGAGGTGCCACCGGTGTCCTTCGTGGGAAACTTCAAAGCCGGGCTTTTTGGAAAGGATGGGCTCCAACCAAAGCACGAGGCAGTTGGTATGAAGTGATGTGTGCTTTACAGGGGCAGGCTGGAGGGCTACGACTCTTCTCCCAGTTTTAAAAATTGCTGGTTCTGCTTCCCCAGGGATGTGCCTTCCAGTGCCCCAATATGACGGGTGGTGGTCCCTGCCTACAACCTGGCTCGAAATGCCATCTCCTGTAGTCACTGCTGGGGACAGGGTGCTGGGCTGGAGGACCATTGCACTGAGCTACTGAGACGTTTCTTTTCTTCTTGGTTAAAAGGTCTGGTGGACAACAGAGGGAAATGATGACTGGCAGTGCAAACACCTCTCCTCAAAACCTGCCGCGAGACCCAGGAGAGCAGGCAAAGCTTCATACATTGGGTTTACATCCAAAGGATGTAGAAAACTGCCTGATGTCCCAGCCAGGGCAGGGGAAACGCATCCTCAGTGTGCCCCATTCCCCTCAAACCTACAAAAGGAGCTGGGCTGATGCACTCAGATGTAGACAAGCACAGGAGAGGTGCCTAGCTGGCATGGGTCCTTCTCCTCCAGCCCCCAGCCAGGCAGAAAATGGACTCACACCTTGGCTGGAAGGTGGCAGGGACCTGTTTAAAAAGCCGACTAGCACCCCTAGAAGGAGGGCTGAGGGTGTAAAAGGGGTCCTTCCCTGCCCCAGGGAAATATAAGTAGTGAGTGTGGAAACGATGCATCTCCCAGGCTGTCGTCCTGCCAAGTCGCGCGGTGCCTGGACAACCGCGGTTTCCCACCAGCGTTTCCCTTTCACCGCAGCAGCACAGACCAAAAGCCAAGCAGGCAAACTGGAAGCCTAGCACCACTGCGACCAGTTTTTCTGTCTAGCTGATCCTATTATCGTGCTAACCTGATGCAGCTGCACCAGCAGCTGAGCTATTAGAGCATTATAATCCCATGCGTATTACGGTGATGCCACTAGAGCAGTTAATTTGGCAAAATCTGAATCCTAATGAAGATTTAGCCTATGGCCTTTTGCCATGTCACACTTGCATGTTACAGAATTAACTGTCTTGGAAATAACGGCTACAGTCACCAGAAATTTGCAACCAGCACTTCAATGGGATTCATCAAGTGCCCCTTGCACGTGGACTCATCCCTCCTCTCTCTGGCTGCATCCACACAGCTAAATAATGCCGTCGAGGACCTGCTCCGTGGTTTGAGCCCAGGTAGGACAGCAGACCTTGCATCCCCAAGCCTGGATGAGACCACCAAGAACTCAAATTAAAGGAGTTGCGCTGGTTGAGAGCCCCCGTGTGCAAAAGCAGAAGAAAGACCTGGACCCACATCCGCGCGCTAGACCACACTGCTGAGATTTGTGCTTGCAAGCGAAGCTGCCGTGGGTTTAGGGTCCGTTTGTCAAGCCGGTGCTAAGTCGTGTGCTGCATGTGGGTCTCGGGACGTGAACAATATGGGCAATAAAACATTTCCCAAAAGCGTCCCCATGAACGTAACTCGCGCACCGAGCAGGAGTTACCTTCAGATGCGCTGAGCGCTCGTTTTCGCCCTTTTCCACAAATACTGCTGGCAGGGAGACGCTCCTCAGAAGGTCGTATGGAGAAAGCGAGATGGGCACAGACGTATGTGGGGATTTGGGCACGGCAAAGGTCCCTTGCCCACCGTTGAAAGCGCTCTTTTCTTCGCAAGAACGACAATCCTTCTTGTATACCAGCCCGGTACCCAGGATGTATATTTAGGTTGAAGAAGTCCCTGTGCTCCTGTGGTATCAGGGACACCTCTCCTGCCCCCCCAGAAAGGCAGATGGGTCTCCGGGTGGCTGGACCATGGCACTGCCAAAGCCCCGAGGTGGCCGGACAGCAGGGATGAGGGGTGCCCTCTCCGCTGCCCACGGATGTCTTCGTGCCCCCCCCAAAACCGAGGCTTTCGGTCGAGTCGATCGGTCAAACAGAAATAATCCCAGGGGATTTAGGTGGCAATAACGAACGTAAATAGCAAGGACCTTTTGCTCGTTTAAGGCTTTGACGGCAGAATAATTGCACTGTTAACTTACAGGCTGAAATTTGCTGGTATAAAGTGTTTGTGCAACCACCAACTACAAATCAGGAAGAAGTAAATAATAAATAGCTGGATGCTCACAGTTACTTTGGGAACGGAGAAAAGGTTACATTTAAGCAAATCATTTCACTCACTTGTCCTCAAGTCTGTCTGCAAATATTCTCAGAGTGTCTCTCAGTGCTGCAAAAATTATCCCCTGTTCTCATTTACAAGCCAATGTTAAGAACTGAAAGATACATATTCCTCCTGTCTTTAATGTTTTGGGGAGGGGTTGTGTTGTCAGCTGTTCCAGCATTCACAGTTTCCCACTTATTTATCTACACAGGCCTCCTTTTTTTATTTTTTTTTTTTTTACGCACAGGCTCTCTGCAGTCTGGCAGAGCCAGGATTGCAGTATCGATTTAGGAAGAGGCAGTTGTGACAAGCAAGTCCCAGGCTGAAGCAGCAGCCTCACCCCCAGCGCGGGGCTCACGTTTAAAAAGAAGCAGAAAAAAAAAAAAAAAGAAAGAAAAGCTACTTTTATCTGTTCTGCTTTGAAGGGAAAAAAGGATTACCAAGGCTAAATAAGCCATCTGAGTACTTAGCTAGCAAGCCTAAATAGCACCCTGATAGGAAGTTCTGGCAGAGAGCTAATTAAATTAACCCTCTTTGATTTATTAACAAGCAGAGCAACATATCACACAGGATTGTCCCATGAAATGAAAGTGCTTTCCGATTCCCTCGGCTGCTTTGGCGCAGTCACCTCCCGGAAAACCCGGTTATGGGGACTCAAGTTTAATGAGAGTCAATGGCTCGAAAAGGATCCCTGCCCACCAACAGAGATACGCACGGGTAATAACACCCAAACGCGTGTTGTTTTCCTTGCACTTCCCTAATTCCTTTTTAATGCCTAGGATGATCTAATGGCTAATTCACAATTTCCTGCCCACCGATATGCAGATGAATGACAAGCAAAAGCCTTCTGCATGTTTAATTATTCTGTTGATTTTAGAAGCCACTTTTCCCTCAGTGCAAGTTTCTCTCTGTGTGTGCTCTCATGCATCATGTATTTCATTATTTTTAGAAGCATGCTCTGTGCCTTTTTATGCTCTCATAGTTCCAGCATCCAGTAATTGCCATGTTTTGTGTCCAACGGACCTGATCCACCGGCAAGTGTAAATCAGGAAAACATTGCTGACTTTAAATGGAGTTATTCCAAGTTACACCAGATCCGAGACCAGACCTCACCTATTTTTAGGCGGGGGGGGGGGGCGCGGAATGTTATTTGTGTTCTGGGACCCTTGTGAAGTAGCAGAATATACAATTTAGAAAACTTCAGAGTGGTGAAAATCCAAATCAAAGCCTGCAAATGCACAGACGTGGATCTATTTATATAGCGAGCTCTACTTCTGTTTAACCCCTGCAAGGAACTGTAACTGCCTTTGCATATTTGATTTTTCTCCCTCAGTAAAACAGAGCCTGCTTAATCTATTTTTGCTACTTTCTAACAGTTTCGCTGGTGAGCTCCTTCCCCGCGCCTCACATTTAGCTTCGGTATCCGAGCGCTCTTTTGTTAAATTAAGGCAATTAATAAATGGAGACGTTAAGCAATCAATTTCGCCTGCACATCTCCCCAGCCTTACGTATGACTGGCTGTAATCACAAGATAAATGCAATGTGCTGATGTATGGTAATGTTCAATAATACATTCTCCACCAGGCTCAATTCATCAGGGAATTTCTGGAGGGGAGGCATTCGTTATTGGCTGTCTCCGGACCTCAAGGATAACATTTCTGTCCTTTCCATTGGCCGCCCCGCTGCTGCAAGCCTCTTCCCGTCTTATTTTGATGATGAATATGAAGGCATGCTAAGCCGTGCCGGAGCGTAGCTCTCACCGACCGCACTCCCTCCCCGGGCTCAAGGACTCAGGGGCTCCCCGGCTGCTTCCCCTGCCCACCGCCAGCAGCAGCAGCAACGCCAAAAGTTGTGATGCTTTTCTTCACCCAGTGCTTTGGGGCTGTGTTAGATCTCATTCACCTGCGGTTTCAGCACTACAAGGCGAAGAGGGTTTTCTCCGCTGCCGGGCAACTTGTCTGCGTCGTCAACCCGACACACAGCCTAAAGGTGAGGCAAAAATTATTTTTTCTCTTCTGGCAGCTTCTCGTCTTTCCCCCCTTCCCCCCCCGCACTGGTGTTTCTGTGCAGGGAACGAAAGGATGCTCTGGCAGCAAGGGGAAAGTGCTGTTAACACATTGCAGCCCTGGCAGAGAGGGTGTTTGCATTGTCTGGCTGCGCGATTCCCTTCGGAGCGAAGGAGAAGCAACCCGCTGCTCCAAGCCGTCGTGGGAAGTCGCTGCTCCCCCTCCCCAAAGTTTCCTCATCCCTTTCACCCCTGGAATGAGCACGGGTGTTGCGAGAGGCTGGGAAAAAAAAAAAAAAAAAGATTGGAAAAGTTAGCTGGATGAATTAAGGTCCCTTTTTTTGGTGGAAGGATGCTGGGTGGTCCCCCAAGCACAGCAGGATGCTGCCAGGCGGTGGGGAGCAGCGAGGGGGGGGTGGCGGCAGAGGAATCTCCGGCTGCTGGTCTTGTTTGCTTTTTTTGGGAGAAAAAGGCTGGTTTTGTCTCCTGAGCGGAGTCTGAAGGCGTTCCTCTGGTGCTGAAACTGTCCTTAAGCTGTTTGCAAGGTGAATCTATTTTAGGCGGCAGAATATGTTTGCCTTAATGCAAAACTATTTATAGTC
This sequence comes from Buteo buteo, assembly GCF_964188355.1. Taxonomy (NCBI): domain Eukaryota; kingdom Metazoa; phylum Chordata; class Aves; order Accipitriformes; family Accipitridae; genus Buteo; species Buteo buteo. The sequence goes on along the minus strand of NC_134184.1, from coordinate 30,648,597 downwards.
CCCGAAAACCATTTCTCTTACTCGCACAGTTCTGGATTTTCACTGACAAAGTGTCAACAGCTCTGTCTATGCCAGAGCCCTGATGTTTGTACATAGAGAAGGAGCAGCAGGGGGAGAAAGCGACTGGGAGGCTTTAATTACTTTATCGCGGTAGCGAATGACCAACTTTCAAGTGGCTTCTGTTTCGTGGGAAGTCCTTGCGAACCTGACTTGTGATGTCAATCCACTAGCCCGACGCAAGCTCAGAAATTAATTTAATTCAGGACAACTTATCTTTGGCTCTGCTGGGCTCCCTGCGACAAACTCGGAGAGGTTGCGGGGAGCATCTTTCCCGAGCTGCGGGTCCCCGGGAGGTCCGTTGATGGGGTAAATCCCTCTCCAGAGCAGCACACCCCCCCCCAAAAAAATAAAAAGGCAGATTTCCCAGAGTTATATTTCCAGTCTCAGGCTGCACTCAGGCAGGGAGATGTTGATTCTACCAGGCTGCCAGCTCCGGGAGGATTTCGCCGTAAGACTGGGCTCAGCCCGGCGAGCACTGCCGGCCAGGGCAGGCACTCCCAGGGGACGGACTGCTCCGGTGTGGGCTCCCATCTCCTGGCATCGTGGTCCTCCGCTGACATATTTAAAAAAAAATACCCCGTGCAGCCCTGTCATTATCTGAAAGGATCTGGCCATCCGAATGGATAAAAGAAATAGCCGCGTTCCTAAGTGCATGGGGAGATTTTGTAAATGAATCCTTCTGCGCTCGACCCCTTTTATGTGGCTGTCGCCTGCTACTTTCATTTGTCATTTTAATTATTTAAAAAAAAAAAAAAAGGGGGCAGAAAAAAGGTTATTGAAGGTCACAACACAATTTCAGTGCCAGTGGCTTTGTCTGATGAGGTCCCATAAGCACACAGAGGGGTGTCCACTGACTGCTCCACTGGTATCTAGGACTAGACCTGAATCTATCAGGTCAGGTCCTCTCGAGTTGCAGATTTGCTATTGTAGGAGCTGCAACATTTTACCTTTGAGCATACCAAAAAAAAGTTGATGCTTCTGTTCCTCTCTGTTAAGCACATAGGGCATTTCGGTTTATTAAAATCCCCCATGGCCAAGCTCTTCACTGCTCAGACCCAAAGCCCGGTAGAGAGACGAGCAACCTCGGTACTGTCTTGGCAGCTCTTGAAAGTAGGCATTGGATGGAAAACTCTCTTGGAAACAAACGGGAGCCTCTAGGAGAAGGTCAAATGTGCCAGTGAAGCCCCACTGAGAATCATCTTGACCTGGGTGGGAGTTGCTCCCCCGATAGGATTGCAGTGGGAACCCGATGGCACGTGTTTCCCCACATGGGCCTCTTGAGACACGGGGCAGATGGACAAGCTGACAAGAAACCTCTCTGCTCTGAAAAAAACCCTCTGACTGTCAAGTGAAATATGCTTTGAAGGTGCTCCTGAGTTACCCAGCTCACAGCCAGCCGGGTAAATACGGTGGGCTTCAGCTCTCATCCTCTCCCAAGGTGTTCACTTTGGTTTCCCACCGGCTCTGTAAGGAACTCACCACCGCTTTGTGCCAGCACCCAAAAGAGACGGCTGGGTCGGACGGACCCCTTTGTGCCCATCGCTGCTCTATGGGTGCCCACCCACCAGCTTTAGGAGCCTGTTGTCCCCGAGAGAGAAGACATCTCGCCCCACCACCTCTTGCCTGGTGGTGGAGAGGTGGTCACCTCCAGCCGGCAAGGCACCTTGTCCAAAAACCGGTGTCGGAGACGAGCTAGATGAACTTGCTGCTCGGGGTGCCCGTTTCTCCCCCGGGGGTGCACAGGGAGGCTGTGGTTCCTCCCCCCAGCAACCTGGTGCAGAAACTTCTGAAGCCGGGACAGGGAAATCTCCCCCAAACTGTCCTGTACGCCAAAGGACACCCGAGGGACCATTAAAAACGAAAGGGCCGAATGTATTCCTCTGTGATGGTTTAGAGTATTATGACTACTTTGATGTTTCATAGTCTATTATTTCTAGCTGGGTCATTTCAACTGTAACATTTTGTTGACAGCCCCCAGATCTATCTTAACAATTGACAAGTGGAGTGAAAACTGTATTAAGGTTCTCGGTCGATGAATACAGGCCTGCTAGGAAACAAGGGCTAGGAGCAATGTCGTTTCTCTCCCTTCCCTTCAAGGCTTAAACGTTTGTGCTTACTCCAAAATTGTAAGCTCTTTGCAAAGAGATTATTTTATTCCCTATCCACACAGCACCCGGGTGAGAGGGTTCCTGGCCGACTGGTGCAAATGATAAATGACAGGCATCGTATTCTGGCGTGATTATGCACGTTGACACCCCTCACATAGGTCAGGTCCTCAATCAGTGCCAACGCACATAACTCCATTAAAGTCCAATTGCAGCAGGACCTCCATTCTCGCTCCTTCCATCCAGAGGAGCGCTCAGGGACGGTGGTGGGATCCAGCCCACGCCGGGGACCCGTGGTTGGTGTCAGAAATGTATGTATGTCAGAAATTTAGCATCACGTAAAGGACTCGGTGAAGGGCAGTGGGCAGGGGAGCCCTGGTACCCTCCAGGGAAAGGTTGCACCAGCTTCTGCTGTCACAGACCCATAGCTAGACTGGGGGGGTCTCCAGTAAAGTTATGTCGGCACGCTGTCACGGCCCAGGTCTCTGACCGTGACCAGAGCCCATCGCTTACCTCTTCCTTTACGAGAGGTCTGGAGGTTGGCAGAGAAGCGCACGCTTAGAAAGAAACCCGTGTCTTTCTTCCCACTGAAAGGCTCGTTAAGTGGGAAGGCTGATGAGCGATTCAGTGCATCTTAAAGGAGAAGACGGTAAAAGTGTCAGCGCAGACACCTCTATTGATCTGCCACTATTTTCCCTGAGCGCGACAGGCTGACACAGGCGGCTCTAAACAAGGAAAGACAATTTTGCAACCGCCACCCTCCGTTTGCCTGTTTGGCAGGGGTATGGACGGAGGGGGGGGTTGCGGGGGGGGTGTTTTGGAGCCTCTTTGTCCTTCTTGCCGCTTTCTGCTCTTTGTCCTCCCACGAGCTTTCCCAGGTGTGGCAGCGGCACCTTACGACGTGGCGCTACGCTGGGATGAAAATTCACTTGCCGAGCAGAGAAAAATCACGTATTTACCGCGCTTCTATCAGTCACCTTCGTTCTCGATCACATTAGATGCATTACCTCGTAACCTGTCTTCCTTCAAGCGTACGGTCGCCCTGATGTGTCCCCTTGGAGAAGCACGGCCAGGCAACAGAGCTCCCCAGCTAAGTGGCAGCTCCTTCCAAGGACGTATTAATTAGAGGAGCACCGCTCATGCTGCTGGCTGCAGAACCCAGCACTCAGGGCAAGTTTTAAGGTGCTCCACGCGCGAGGAAGAAACGAGCCGGGTTTGCTGGTCCCTTTGGAGATGAGGCTCAGTGAATTCTTTTGCATTTTCCCCCCCGTTAAGAGCAATTCCTCCCAGCGTTGCTTATTGCACCCCGGGGAGAAGGCGGAGGTGGGCGGTGTGTCCTCGTTCCTTAGCTGGCATCGGTCCCTGCCCCAAAAACCAGACGTACGCGGCAGGGGACTGCAGTGCAATCACAGCCCAGCCGGGTGCCGATGCTTTGCGAGGTGCTGTGTACGGCTGGGTAAAACAGATCTTCTTCATTCAAGGAGTTACTAGCTTTTTAAACGCAGCTTTAACTATTTGGAGAGCGTGAAAAATGTTCTTGTAAAGAGAAAAATGTTCTTGTAAAGAGTAAAAAAGTGTGTTTGCGGTGTTCTTGTAAAAACCACCCGTCTCCATCTCTGTAGGACTTCAAGGAACTTGTTGAATTACAAAAAGCAGCATATTTAAAACAGGGCATAAATAGTTGAATCTTATATTCAAAAAGGGTCACAGCATGGTTTACATGGCCAAGCTGTCTTCTAGCTGTTTTTTAAAGCAACAAGCATGTCTTCTCCGAGTTAGGGAAGGGTTTTGAATCCCGTTATAACAGTTTGGCTCTGTGCACAGTGGCTAGCCAAATAGCGTTGTAATCCACTTTATCACCAGCAGGATTAAAGTGCTACGGCGCATTATACCCCCCCAAGATTTATTTATTTATTTGGTGCAAGGGAGGAGAAGGACTCTGAAACCTGCTGCTAACAGCCCCCAGACGTCCTCTGCCACCGCCTCAGCCCAGACACCCTCCAATCTCCAGTGCAGGGCTGTGATTTGGACATCCCGAGCGGCGTTTGGCCCCAATGTCCAGCAGGATCGTGACAGCCGTGGCGAAAGGGTCCGCAAACCCCCCTGCTGCCTGCAAACCCTGGCTCCGGGCAGGGCGCCTGGATCCCATCCCGGCTGTGAGCCAGAGCTGTGCGAGCACTGGGCACCTCAGATTTCCAAATCCTTTCGTAGGGAGCAAGCAGCGACGTTCTGCAACCCCCTCCTTCAGCCCTGCCGCCGTTTGAAGGGATTTCGGCGGGCCAAACTGGAAACCAGCTTGACCACGAGCACGCCGGGAGCCTCCGTCCGCACGTCCACAGCTGCCTGCAGATGTGCCCCATACCGGTGCTCTGCGGAGGAGAGGCAGAACACGCTCCGGCAGCTCTTCCCGGGGGTTTTCCCATCCTCCGCTGCCTCTGCCTGCTCCCAGGAGCTCCCCTCTCCCGTAACCCACTAACCCTGAGCCCACAGACCCATGCACCCGCACAACCCACGGGCTTTGCTCCAAGCTACAAAGCAGGGCAGCTCCAAGCTTCAGCGTGGTCTCCCAGAATAACAATTACGGCATCTCCTCGGCAGAGGGAGAGGGAGGGGAAGAGCCGCCGTCTCAGAAGTTTCTGTGTTAATATGCGCCGGCTTCCTTCTCCCCACCTCCCACCCCAAACCCACTGCAGAAAATTAATTACCGCTGTTAACTGGCCCTGCCTGTCACGGTACAGCTCTGGAGATGGGATAGAGTGGGTAAACATCGAGTCCTTTCCTACCCACGTGTGATTTTGAGGGTGAGTTTCAATAATAAACCTGACCTGGTTGCAGGGCATTTCAAATCAGATGTTATCAATGGAAGACAGTGCTGTTATTTTAATATTACAGAAATGCCTCTCCCCTCGACAAGGTGTTTGACAGCAGGGTGAGGAGTAGCCATCAGGCACCGCCACATATTGCTTTGTAATCCACCCACTCTGATATGGCTCAGTAGATCAAGAATTTCCCAGTGCAGCCCTTTGAGTTAGACATAATGGCCCAGATACCTCCCTCAGGAGAAATACTGCCCCAAAACAATTGCTGTGGCTAACACATGGGGTGCAGAGGAAAGAGGGACGTTTTAATGTAAGCCTTGATTACATGAAACGAGTGGTGAGGTCTCAGTCTGCTTCCCAGCAGATGTAAGTCAACCCCAGACATTCCCACAACTGGCATTAATTAGCACACGTTGCTGGTTGCCTCAGTAGAGACCCTAAGCACAGGATATGGTCCTGCAAACCCTGGATGTTAGAAAGTTCCAGGATGGGTTCCCAAGCATCGTGAATTTTGCCTCAAATTCAGAATTTACAGAGTATAAATTTTTGTTTAACCATTAAGATTCTCTCCTGGTATCAAAGACCTCCCAGCACACTTAGCTGGGGGGGGGGGGCACTTGGAAACTTCCTTTTTTTCTCAGAGGCAATCTGAGGTTCTTCAGTAATCCAAGAAAGTGAGTTTAAAGGAAGCACAGCAGATCCCAAGAGATCTGGTAAAGTGAGGGAAAGGAGCTGCTGTGGCTGTGCCCTGTCTCCCCGGGTCTTCGGCACTTCTTATGCCATAGAAAACCCGTAATCCTTGTCCTGCCTGGCTCAGAGCTGAGACTTTGGGTCCCTCCTGGCACCCCCAAAGCCTCCCCATCACAACAGGCAATCAGCGTCTCTCAGCTGGGTGCAGAAGAGGGGAAAAAAAAATGTAAATCCTGTGATAATTTCACAGGGTGCTGGAGGGGAGGACAGTCTCTATGCAGCTTTACCGGGGACTAAGCGAGGCGGTGAGGACCGTGGGAGGACACGGCCACGCTCTCCTGCCTGCAGGAGGCTGCGGTGGAGAGGACTGCTGCTCCCCTGGCACGGTGGGAGCGATGACCGTGGGAGTGATGAAGGTGATGGACTGCCCTCAGCATCTCTCCGTGGCATTGCCACCGGCACGGCGTGGTCCAGAGCCATGGTCCTCCTTGGAGGTGTTGGAGGTGGGTGCCAGGAGGCACGCACGCCACCAAAAGGGAGAGAATTCCTTTGGAGAGCTAGACAAGATTTAGGTAATACACTGGGCTTGCTTTCGGCGTGATTTTTGCAACAGAGGAGAGCAGAGCTGAGCCACCACGTTCGGCTGATTTGGGTCCAGCTTCTGATGGAGCTGGGGGGAGCCTGGGCCTGAAGTCTCCATTTGGGTCTGGCTGAACGTGGTGGCAACTTCCCAGCCCACCTCTGTATGCACGTGCTCTATTTGGAAATGAAAAGCACGGCTGTTGAGACATTAAACACCTTATCAGACTGCATTACTTTTCTTTCTTTCCATAGCTTGTCTCTTTTTGTTAAGTACCTTTTCTTCTGCGCTATTGTTCCTTCTCATCCTGCCCTTTCCCTGCTATACTAAAGTCTTAAAGCAAAAGATTCTCCTCCTCTGTCATTCAGTAACCTAATTTTGGGCTTTTTTTACTCCTGCTGAAAGGAAAGCATCATTAACTTCACTGCAACTTTGGTTCTCTTATTTTCCTCCGAGCTCTTTCAAAAAAAAAAAATCACAATCATTCACTCCTCAGCTTGTTTGGTGCCACCAATTTCCCCACTGACAGATGAAGTCCCTCTTTAAAATGATCACCAGCAAGATGAGGGGAGCTACAAAAAGCAGCGAAACATTGCTGTCACCACTCGCAGATGCAGCTGGCGAGGAAGCCAAGTGCCTTACATGCCTGCAAAATCTAATTGCCATCGTGGGCTGGATCGGGGCTCGAGCGGGCAGGTCCAGCTGGAGGTGCCACGGCCACCCGTTGTCCACCCAGCGCAGCGAACCGTGATCATGATCCCTTCGCCAGTGCTGGCAAAAGAGAATATCTTCCTTCTGCTTCGGTGTAGCAAAGCAAATCCGCTTGCAGCAGGGATTTAAGCTGGCGGTCTGCTGCGTGCACTGAAGAAATAGGCACATGTCCCTTCTGCTTCCATGCTGCAGGAGCAAGCAGTTGGGCAGGGCAGTGGCCTTAGCTGGTTTTCACAACCTCCCACAAAGCTCTTACCACTAGGGGTTACTGCGGGCTGTGCTGAACGGCAAAATTTCACTTGTGCATGAAGATGTCCTGAAAATTGCTCTGGGTGACCTGCTGCTAACAGCCACCTGCAGTACTGCTTGGCTCTCCCACAGCGTTCTCCTCCAGAGGGAAGAGCATCCTGGCACTGCCGATGAATTGCCTGACACATACACAGTGTACAAGCTGAAGCACTTCTTTTATTTATTTAGATGCATTTCGGAGCATCTTATGTAACATTAATGGATTTATCTTTAACTCTCCCCTTTAGTCTCAGCAACAACATGAAAGTGTCACAGCAGAGAACCCTGAATAGTTTGCGTGTTTATTTTGGTGTACTTTTTTTCAAAAGGTAGAAATGTTTGAAACAACCTTGGAAAAGAATTAATCAGTTGTTTCCATACCAGATTTAGTGCTTCTGGTTCTAGTCTTTTCTTCTAGAGCAATTTTGTTCTGAGCTGATCCAAATTGAAATCCCTTTTCCTTCCAGATTGGCCTCTCCAGTAAAAAATAAATCATCTGCACAGCTTTAGTGATGTTACTGGTATTTTACACATGGAAATATTAAGCTCCAGAATGGTTGGTGAATTGCCCATCAACCCCTGGGAAATTCATGGTGGAGAAGAGACACAGGTCCTTGTAAATATCTTCAACACAAGATCACACACACTCTCACATCAAGTGCCAGCTGAAATGGAAAGAGAAACAGAGAAATGGAGCATAAATGAGACAGAAAAAAGATGAAATCAGTAACGTCCCCTTGTGCGGAAAACAAACACTATTGATGAGCAAGGAGGCAGCTGCTACAGAGCAGAAAACCACATCAGCAGAGGATGAAAATGTTCTTCCACTCTTAGGGACTGCCATGTGGAAAATAAGCAACGTAATAAGTGTGAAAATGGAGTAAATCACCACCACACAGGGATTACGTAGGGCAGCTGGGGTAAGGGGGTGGTTAAGGTCACCTTCAGGCTTTGCAGGAATGAGAAGCTGAAATAGAAACGGCAGGATGGCAGCAAGTGGGGGAATGATCACCGTAGTGCCCTGAACTCAGGGGCTCAGTATCAAGCATGTGCACAGATTCAAATTTATGTATGTTTTGCAGGATCAGACCCTTACTCAGACATACTTATTCTAAAAATTATCAAACTTCAACCAGCAAAAGACCATATGAAAAGCTGCTGGAGTCCGGCAAATTTATCCATCTCTTTTGAAGAGCACAGGGCGGACCGAAGACGTTCTCCTCTTTAACAGGGAAGCGAGCCTGGATGTCTCGCTGCTGCATTGCAACGTCTGCTCAGATGAGGATGCTTGGCTGCATGCAGGGATGTGTTATCTCTGCTGGCTGGACCCCCATGGTATGAAAAAGCACATTACAGACCAGTGGGGCCAGGCTTTGCTTGTGGGGCAGTACTGTGGGTTCCCTACTTGTACTACCTGAGAGCTGGGGACACCTCTGTGGTGCAACATCTTTTGGAGTCTAGGATCAGTGAGATGAACTGTCCTCCAAGGACGACTGTCTTTCTTGGCACTGACAATCAAGGAAGCCAGAAAACTAGCTTGGGATGGATATGTCACTTTTGTCTAGCTGCAGTTAGATGAAATGAACTCCACTAATACCCTACAGTTCCTTTGACTTATGCAAAAGAAAAGCCAATTAGGATAATTGTCTCCTTAAGATAAATCCAGAAAGTTTGGGCACAGTAACACCAAGTATATATATACTCACTACTATTTTACACATGTTCTGGTACGACAGCCTTCTTTCCACTCCGCAAAAGCAAGATTTCAGAGGAGATTTCAGAATATAGCAAAACAAGGTCTGGCGACATAACTGCAGGGTGAGAGCTTTCAATTTATTTCTACTAGAAGGAACTTCTCATCAAGAAAAAAGTAGGGAATAAATTTTTTGGACTAATTGACAACAGAGAATTTCAGGCAAAGCAAGGGACTAAAGCATGGGTGCTGTCACCATTGCCAGGCAAGACAGAGGGACAAAGGGATCCTGGTGGACAAGGTGAACACGAGCCAGCAATGTACCCTTGTGGCAAAGGCCAACATCATTCTGGGCTGTGTTAGCAGGACTGGAACCAGGAGTGCAGCTTGTGAGACCACGTCCAGAGTACTGGGTCCTGTCTGGGGTTCCCCACCACAGGAAAGGCACCGACACAGAGGAGCGAGCCCAGGGAGGGACACCAAGCTGGTCAGGAGGCTGGAGCACAGGATGGAGGGGGAGAGAATGAGGGATGCACCGGCTCAGCCTGGAGAAAAAAAGGGAATTGCAATCTACAATTAACTAACAAGTGGGACTGTATAGAGAAAACAGAGCCAGGCTCTTCCAACAGATGCACGCTGGAAGGGCAACAAGGATCAGACGTAAGCCGAAACAAGGGATATTTTGACTAGATATAAGGCAAAAAGTCCTCCTCATGGGAGTGGTGAGGCACTAGCACAGGCTGCCCAGAGAGGCTCTGCCATCTGCGTCCTTGGAGATTTCAAAAACTTGACGGGACCCTGAGCGACCTGACCTATCTTTGGAGTTGACTGTCCTTTGAGCGGGGGTTGGACAAGGCGATGCCCAGAGGTCCTTTCCCACCTGAATTGTTCTGACCCTGCAACCCTGTGTAAAAACAGAGCTTGGTGTGCAAAAAGGGGTGTAACAATAAAAGGGTTTCAAGAGCAATCATCGAACGTTTGCCTCAACAACGACCAAGCCAAAGTCACATCTGAGAGACACACCTGAAAAGGATGAAGAAGGCAGACAGACAGACATGTGGGGCACACGGGGGAATCCAAGGATTCAGGACACGGACACCGGTGAAAAAGTCTGGAGCTATACCAGTTACACAAGCATCTGGTAATTTAAACTCATCAGAAATGCAAATCCCTACGGTATTCCAAAGCCCAGGGATATTACCAGCTAATGAAATCAGTCTGGATTGGAAAGGAGGTCACTGTGGCAGATGAGAGATGGCAAAAGAGAGCAAGACATACTTCAAAATATGCTTTGGGATAAGCACCCTTATTGGTAATTACAAGCAACACAGAATAAACTCTGAAGGGGAGAGGACAGATTGTTCAACACCTACCAGAAAAGACTTTGCACCACGGCACAAGGGTAAACATGTTCCTGAAGAGCCCTGAGTGGAGCAAATAACGTGGAGCAAGTCACGTGGGGCAAATAATCCACTCGGACAAATCTGCCTGTCGTTCTCCTTATGGGATGGCAGCCAGCGGAACAAACTTTCCCTGGGTTTATTCAATTAACTGCTTCATGATTACTTTCCCCCCATGGCAGGTTCCCTAACGCTTCAGACCCGCTTTTTGGCGTGCGAGCTGTGTTAATTAGCTGTGCAAAGAGGTACAAAGCAGAGAGGCTACTTAGGTAGTGTCACTTCTGTTCCCTGCCTGGATTCCGGCTCTGCTCCCAGGCTCGACGGAATCTGTTTCTGTTTATCTTTGGTCAGTGAAAACCAGAGGTGCTACACAGTGACTTAGAATGAGATAACATCACTAGAGGTGAGGAAATGCTGATTTACCCGGCCTTTTTAGGCCAGCTCACGGTTTGTGGTATGGAAGTCTGTGGGTGACCTGTATTTTGTTGGGGCAGCGTAAAATATTCCTATCATCCATGATTTTGTTGGTCCCATAAAAGCTGTCATTGCCCTGGTGCAGGGGCAGCAGAGGGGGAGGTAAAGCTTGGTCCTCACACCACCCCCAACCCATTTCACAAGCCTTTGTGGGTTTATTAAGAGAGTTTGCATTAGTACGTCGGATGGAAGAGGCAGCTGAAATGCAGGGACGTGTTCCCCTTTGCTGTCTCGGCTGCGGGAACAAACGTGACTCCTGGCAGTGTTCGTGCAAGCGCTGGCATCAGGAATGTCCTAGGCCACTGCGGCAAGCTTCACCAGAGGATATCTGACAGGAGACTGAGGCATCGGTCCTTGAAAAATGTTTTGCTGGTGTTTAAGGTTCGTTGGCTTGGGGGAGATGTTTGCGTTTCGTTTTCTCTCCTCACATTCCTACAAAATGGTTGTGATGTGGTCAGGGGCTTGTCTGGCTCATTTAGTTTCCTCTCTGCCATCATCCTGGCAGACCTTTTTGGGGGACCTCTTTACCCTTCTTGAGTCAAGCAGTATCTCATATAAATATTTGCCTCAAGACATGTACCCAGGTTTAGCCCTTTCATTATCTGTGCTTTTAGGAATGGGTGAAAAGACATATTTTCCACAGCCACATGCCAACCTCGCCAGAATGCAAATTCAAAGAAGGCAGCAATGCAGCAGGAGCACGTTCCTTACAAATAGGGGTGTGTTTACTTGCAGACAATTCATGGCTATGCCCAGGTCAAGATTTAAAGTGTGGCAGGAATACAGACACAAATGCTTGCAATAATTCGCCATTGCTTCATCTGGTTTCCCCCTTATAGCCAAACTGGAATCTTTTGTCCAATTACAATTCCTGCCTGGAGTCTCAAGGGTCTAAATCATACAGGAAATAATGCAGCTTTAAAAATAAAATAAAACTTTTACTGAGTTTCTTCTGCCATAGAAAATATTTCAAAAAAGAGACTCAAAAATGTTAAGGTCATGCAAGGTTGCACAAACATAACCCCTGGTTTGTAAATAACTGATTATAAAGACTGAATTTTCTTTCAGGCTGTTGGTAAAAGATGAAGGCACTATCAGAAAACAGATCTGAAGCCAGCTTAATCTCCAGGAGCTTCATAAGGCAACTGGAGGTAATTTAGTGTTGCAGCTAAACATGAGCTTACTGGTGAGGTATCTCTTAATAATTTTTAAGCTTTTAATGATTTTTTTTAAATAATAAGCCAGTGATTAGGAAAGAACATCCCAGTTCACAGATAAATCCCGGCTGCATCTGGGTATTTTGCCTATTTGCTGCTTTAACTAAAGCAACTTTAATTTGCCAGAGGCCAATCAACAGCCTAGAGCAAGAGAACTCAGTCTGATGAAGCAGATGTTGGGGAAGGGAAGACCTTTTCTTTACTCACTCATAGGGAAAATTAATTGATGCTGAAAGCAGCCTTTCAGCATTTTTTTGTAATAGCAACTTTTACTTCTTGACTTTTACAACATAGAAGAAACTTGCAGATCAAGTAGCTTCTGAGCTGTTTTTCATGGAAAAGGACCTTGATGCTCTCTACAGGCAAGTCACGCAGGGGGTTGCAGCCAGTTCCAGTCCTGGCTGACCCGTAATTACAGCTCAGGCACTCCAGTAAGACCTGTGCCACCTGGTGTTTGCAAGTAGCTGAGCATTGAAAGATGAGCAAGAGCCTGGTCCAGCCCTCTGCGGTCGAGAATTCCTACCGGCCTAAGTCCAGTTTTGCGGATAATTTGTTTCCCTGGTGGGGAACAACCCTACTTCTTGGTGGGGATCACCAAGCGTCCCCAACACCCATCCAGGGAGCATCCGCCCCTGAGTTCACGGGCAAAATCAGGCTGAGCTCCTTGGAGAGCGCTCGGTGATGACCGACCCAACGCTCTGAGCCCAGGCTGCGGCTAACGGTGACGGAGAGCTTGCTGTGCTCACCTCTGTCCCCAAAACCGCTTTTCCCCTCCGTGTACAAACACAGCCTTGGAGCTCCCCAACAGCACCGGCAGGCTGCCCCATCTCCTGCTCCGCTCGCCCCAGGAGCTGGGGCGCGGGGAAAGGACGGAGCAGAAGCTGGATACGAGCCAGGCTGAGCCTAACGGATAAATAGCTGCATTAGGCGGGTGCTGTGCCTGAACTAATAAGCCCTGCAGGAGACGGGAGCCGCTCGCTGCAGCAACCTGCCAAGGCGTCGTGGTTTATCTGCCCCCAAACACACGCTGCAGCGGGTCCATCGTCTCGCCGGAGCCGCGGAGGAGGGGACGGATCAGCTAGCTGGGATGCTCCGCGGGCGTCTTTGGTTTTTCTCCCTCTGTAAATGAGGTGGGGGACAACGTTCTCCAACGCCACTTAGGTGGTTTGGGATGGGGGCCAAAATAGTCAAATCTCCTGCTGTAGGTTAAGCTGCTGTGTGTGTGCGGGGGACCCGTCAGCAAAACTGGTCCTGTTGTCATAAATACTGCGAAGCCGCTGATCCTTTTGGTGTCAATAAGGCTGGGGGGATACGCTCTTCCGATCTCACAGCCGGGCTGTAAATATGTAAGACCCAAAATGAGGATGCCGAAGCTTAATTGTAGCCACCTAAGTTTATAATTTTTTTTACCTTAATCCCTTAATGATGATTATACTGTAAGTAGAAAATAAAAAGTATTTTAGGAGCATTAAGTAATACTTAGAGGGCTCATCAATCCACAGTTAATATGCAGCCACCACTGAGAGGGAACGAAGCAATCATGCCGCCTCAGCATTACGCAGCACGCCGTCCCCGCCTGCCTTCGGGGGGGAAGCGGAGGATCCCCGCTCCACCCGGGACCACGGGAGGAGGTGGAGGTGGGCAGAAAATGATGCTCTGAGGTAGACGCCACGAGGCGTGCACAGCCCCAAAACTTTCCCTTGTCATCGTGCACTGGGGTTTCGGGGCAGATTTGCGCCAACGTCTTGACTTTTTCCCTAACAAAGAGAGCAAAGTTGGCACCTTTTACTTTCAACTTCTGACCAGAGTGAAATTCAGCCACCTAGGTCAAGGTTGAAGGTAGTGCTTTGGAAAAGTGTGTGTCAGTGCAGCAGCCTCTGTGCTTTTCCCCGGCAAAGGCAAAACCCTTGGGAGGTCAATCATAAATCATCTAGGCTTCACCACACCAATGACCCGATAAAAAAAATAAGTGCGTGGGAGCATTTGCCAGACTTATCTTCACTGATAAACAAAAATGCCCTTCATCACTTTGGGTTTTCTTGGTGGTTCACTATGCACAACAACTATTAGACCGTGCCTCGTTCAGTCCCAAGCATGATGAGTCCCCAGTGCTGAAGCAGAGGCAGCAATCGCAGTGTCTGCAGTACAGCCATCCAGTCTCTGGGCTTTAATTCCAGGGAGGGGTAATTCTTGTAGAAAATGTCCCAATGCCACACAGCAAATAGAAAAACTTGTCAGCTCGGTGATCTTCAGGAAGTTCTTAACTGGCATAAAATTCAAGGGGGTGCTGTGCATTGCCTTAGGACAGGGTAAAATGAGAATGGAGTGGCATGTCAGGCAATAGTAGATGTGCATGTTCTATGATGTGGTCAAAGGCAAGGTCTTCCCTTGTCCTGCCAGGGAACTTAATTTTCCAGATATCTGTCACCATAGGAAATGAGTACCGAGGCCCTCACTGTTCCAAATGAATTTTTTTTTGTGTATTACCTTCACTTCCAGTGCGCAAGATAAGGCTAAGGCCACTCACGTGGTGCCCAGGCTATGTGACCAGTTGAATTTCATCTTGGATGCAAGTCAGTGTCACGGCCAAATCTCCAAAAAGGCACAAATCCCATCAACGCAGGGTGGCTGCTCTAGCTGCAAAGCAAAGAGAGGAGCAAGAGCAGGTGCCTTTCTGGTGGGCTTGCCTCTCAAACCCAGCCCCAAAGCTGAAGAAGGAAAGAAATTCATGTGCTCAAGGGGGTAAATCCTTCTCTGGACAAGAGCGGCAGGGGTGCAGGGACCCCCGAGGTCCCAAGCCTGCAGCAGTGCCCTGTGGCATGATATTCCCGGTGGGGAGCAAACTCTGGTGTATGTGCAGTTTTGGAAGCCACCCCAAGCTTCACGGCCAGGAAAGAGGGAGTGCGGACAGGTCGTCCCCAAAATAGAACAGCTTGCAGGAAACCAGCCCCCTCCTGCCTGCTCTGTGCTGCCCTCGTTGCTAATGTGGACATACTCTCTGCGTCTCCTCTAATCCAGAAGCCATACCGTGATGTGATGCTCCTGATTTTCAAGAATTTTTATCTAAGCATAATCCATTGGTGTTATTTAGTTACCATAAAGCAGCTGCCTTATAGCATCCAAAATACATCTATTTGCCTTAATTTTACAATATGGTAATTAACTACCCACGACTTATTTAAAACATATTTATAGAGGGAAATGTCAGAGATGCATCGCTCTTTCATGCCCAGTAAATGCACCCGCGATAACCAATTTGGTATTTAATTAGCTTGCTTATGAGCTCACCTCTGAGAAAAATTATTTCGGAGAACGTGTTAGCTATGATGCTTAAGCAGGTTCTGAGAGAGAGGATGCACCAGCTGCAGGTCAGCCACAATTTTTTGCTTTAGTATGTCAGGGGGTTCTGCTGTTCGTACAGGCTCAACGTAGTTATGGCCTTCACATCGTTTTTAAGTTAAACTATTAACCACACAGAAAATCAATATGCAATAGAACAACGTTCATTAAGCGAACCATAAATCAACTCTTCTGTAGACACAGCAGGTACCAAAGACTTTCATAAAACTCCCGGCCTGTCGTGATCAAATGAGAGGAGACTGTTACCACGAACAACACATTTCTGTGCATCTGATCTGGGTTAAGCAATATATACAAGCTAACAAATACTAATTGGGAAGGGAATTTGTGTCTGTCAGGGTCTAGCAAAAGGGTGGTCCTTCAAGGGTTCCTTCTGCTGTAGCTCCCTGGACAAGACGGGAATCGCACAAGTTAAATGGCTCTTCCATTTCTGCGTTAGGGATTTAGTTCTCCCGAGTCCCTCAAATGAAGGTTATACCCCCGTCCCCTGGGATCGCTGAGCTGCCTCTTAGCCACCAAGCCCAGGAACTGCGGGGCATCACGCTTGTGTCTTCTTTGGCCTAAATGAAGCGGGAGCCGCGAGGCTGCGGGTTTTCCACCGCTTGTCACTGACTTTGCGTACTCGCAGCATCCATCACTGAGGACAAGCGTCTGGAGGGAGCCCGCAAAGCTGGCGGCAGGGGCAGGCAAAGGGAGGGATCCCGTTTTGAAATTTCACTGCCATGACACAGGGTGAAGCTTTGGTGAGGGCGCAGTGACATTTTCTTGCCTCCCGGACAGAAATTCACATCCATTAAAGCTAGAAGAGGCTCTTACGGCAACCTAACCAGGCCAGCTGCACAAATCCAAACCCAAGATCCTTTCTCAGGAGCTTAAGGCCATAACTTCAGCTCCCTGAAGTCTTTTAGAAAGACCTCTAATTTGGACACGATGACTTTCATCGACAGAGATCACATGTCTATGGGCAAAACATAGTATTTTTAGAAATGGTACTGTCAGCAGAAAAAAAGGCTACATTGGAATGCTTTGGGGAAGCTGGGAAGATGTTGTTCAGTATTTTCTTTTTCCTGAATGTTAACAAATAGCAGCTACTTGAGATCCCCCGCAAAAGCCTGGAAATTAAAGATGCCCTCCCTCCTCCTCAGGAGAACTTTGATATCCCCACAGAAACCCTGCGTCTGTTGTAAAAACCAGAGTAACTTTGCTGGGGGTTGGAGGGGAGGCAATGAAATAACCCCACAAAAATCAATTCCAGCTGATCGACAATAGAGGTTTGTATCGATTCGGTGAGACTCCCCTTCCTCAGGACACTTTTGCAATAGCCTTACATTCCCTCGGTGCTCACCGCATCAGCCTGTTCCCTCCACGGCGGCTTTTCCCCGTGCTCCTCTCCCCACCAGCTTTCGCAGGTGCGGTTACAGCTCATCTCGACTGCTGGATCAGCACTTTTTGCCCTTTGAGGCTTCGTGAAAGTCACCCCAGCTTGCAAAACCCCGGACTGGTGCTTCAGCAATCTGTAAAAGCCAGCGATGTCTGCACCCACCACTTACTTACCTCCCACAGCAGACTCCCAGCTCTCTCCACGGCTTTCCCGCAGGAGATGCAGCATCCTCCCCCTGCCCCGTTTTTTTGCCGGATTGCTCCTTTACTTTTTTCCCCACTCACACCCTGACCCATCCAGCTGGTTTCCCCATCCAGGAGTGGGCAGAGAGTGCTCTCCTTGCAGAGCATCTGCTCCTGAAGCAGCCCTTGGTCATCCCACCCCAGGGAGATCTTCTCCTTCAACCTTGGGGGTACCAGCCTGGCGGTGTTACAATGCCTTAACGCCCCACTTCTGTTCTAATTAAATATCGAAAGTCCTGTTTCAGGGGACTGGTTCTTTTTGTACTTTTCCCTGCCCCCGTCGTAGAGAATCCATGGCTCATTGGTCTGGAAAATATCATGCTTTTCTTTGGCAAATAGCCAGGCTTTCATAAAATGTTCCCCAAGTAGAAACTCCCAGTCTGCTTATAAATACCGTCACCTACATTTTAGAGCTGGAAAAACCAAGGCCTTTCTGAGGTTAAAGCAAGGTCTGCGACGCAGAAAGAAGAAAGCCCCAGTCTCCTCTCTTTTCATTAAGAAGGTGTTCTCAGTAATTCTGCGGAACGAGAGATGAAACCTCCTCTGAAGTCAGGGAAAGTCTCAGGGGCTCAGCACTTACAGGTTAGCACCACCCATCAGCAGAAAGAAGGGACTTTTTTTGGAGTTGATCAAAATACATTTGATTTTGAAGTTACAGAAAGCCATTAATTATGCTGGGTTTGGAGATAATCAGTGCAGGCAACTGCCACATAAAACAAACAGAAATACAGTGCCGGGGAAAAAAAAAGAAAAGTAAGTGTAAGCTGATAGCATTTATAGTCCAGAAAAGACGCCTGTTGAAGGACAGACACTATTCCCTATTTTACCTCAAAGCACATGAACCAGGAGCTTTGTGAGAACATTTCAGCTCCTGACAGGGCTGTTGTGCCAGCCCCAACAGTTGAGAAAATACATTCAGAAAGTTACTTTTAAGTCTGTGCTGCATTGTCTCAAGATTACATGAAACTTGTTATCCAAATCATAGAAAAAAGGAAGACGCTGTTGAGTCTCCAGGGGTAAAAATGCTAATTTCATGCAAAGTGCCTTCTGTTTGTCCCCGAGGACAGCGCCTGGGCAGCGCCCGTGGGATGCCGCCTTCCAGCTACGTCTCTGCTGGTGATGTTCACGGAGGGGACACCTACAGCAAATGCCTTCTGCTGATTATTTAAGAGCAAGGGGGAAGTTTTGATTGAATTAAATCTACGGTAGTATTTACTCAGGACTAAATTGCAGCCGTTTTATGTCCCTGTTTTACAAGGGGGAGCGCTTTCTGCTCATTTCCTTGAGATTTTATCCACCTTTGTAGCAGAACTGCAGAACGGAGAGTGGAAGTGGGAGGTGGGTTCAATGCCAAAAAGGGGGACCGTGTTTTGGTCCCTCCCTTTTGGATGGGTACGGCCGTCTCCCCGTGGGGCAGGCGACAACGCCGGGGCAGGGGAGGTGCACGATGGCACTCTGGCTTTTTGGCCATTCTGCAAACCCAGCTCCCTGGAGAGGGAGGGGGCAATTGTCCCGCGAGTGGTCGAATCTGCATTTTTCTGATCACTCGAATTCACTGCAAAACTGATGATAGTGCAGGGCTCGTACTTTTCTCCTGTCTTTTTCTTCCCCTTAATACAGCAAAGTGGTCCGCTATTAATGGACACACATTAAACTGCTTGGCACAGCATGTTCAGCACTGAGAGCAGGAAATGATCGTTTCAGGGCCGCTGCTAAGAAAACCTGTTGAAGTGTCTTGGGGCAGAGTAAAAATCCAGTACTTGGGGATTAATTATCTGCAATTTAATGAGGCCAAAAGCCAGGTAGCAATTAAATGTCTGTAGATGGAGAGGGTAGTTTCATAATACACTTCAGTGGTGAGGCTGGCTTAAAAAGTTTTTGCTCTCTCATCTCAGTCTGTTAACCAATATTACCATTTTTTGGGGGTGTGCTGTGAACCAGATTGCTGAAGTGATCTGCATTGCAAACTCTTTCGGGGGATTATATTTCAGCTGTGACATTTCAAAATTAGGCTCCAGTTTCTGCCAAACTGGAGCAACAGAGAAGACATATGTGTGCGTGTGCATGCACATGTGCATTTATACACATCAATATAAATGCATTGCAGAAGTGACGTTTGCACAGAGAAAGTACAGTATCAAAGTCCAAGATTGGCGGGTTATGTCTATATTGCTAAATGAAAGAGGGACAGGAAGCAAACTCTTGCCTGAAGCTAAACGTCAATGTCTTCTTCAACTGGTTAGGGTTAGCTGTTGTATAGCAATTTCACCTTGGAGAGATGTAGCTGGAGTGGTGCAAACAGAGCCAGGGAGTGAGCTGTTAATTCGGGTATATGTGGATGATCAGGAGTCCAGTGCGTGGGTTCACTACTTGATTGTCTTTTGCTGGACATAGCCATATATCCCTCTGCACTGAACATACCCAGCTTCAGATACTGGCTTTGTGTGTTGGGCCCATCTGTCTGATATAATCAAATTCAGAATATTTTTGTTTTATTTTTAACCTCCTTAGTTTTATGTATATATGTAAATATATGAGTAAAAGGAGGGTGGGAGTTCATAGTAAATTATACTTTGAATAAGTCAACAGGAATTCCTGTTTTTTTCCTGATTTATTTTAAGAAATGTGTGAATAGTTCCTATTTAGCGCTTTTAAGAAAAACATGTTGCATGGTAAAACCCCTGACCACTGAATCATCTGCCATATAGGTCTCTATTTTGCATTAGCCAAAATCCAGTCCTATCCCCTGTTTCATCCAGTCCAGTTTTTCGGCAGAGTTCATGTTTCTCTCCAAGTACAATAACCATATCACTTCAGTTATTGCTGTCATAGCAAGGAGATCAGACACGCTCCCTGGCTTCTCCATACAATATATCAACTCTGGTTATGTAAAGTATTACAATAAATTATTACATCAAGCAGGATGCAGACAACAGGATTAAAACACTATGGCATGACACGTATAATATGAAATTATAGGCACACTACTTATATTAGTTTGCATACGGGGCCTAGGAAAAGATCTGAAGCATTGGAGATCATTTTATTTTTTAAACCAAGAATCAGAATATAACCACTCTGGGCTTGAGCAGAGCCCTTTCTTGCCTCTTACAAAAAGGCTGATGGTTTTCTTACAGCCATGGACAAGCTCTCCATCACATATTTTGTTTTTTGAAGCTATAATGAGATCAGCCATAGCTCAGCTTTCCTTAACTCACCACAGGCTTGTATCAACGCAGATGTTCATGAAGAAAAGATAATGGTTTAAAAGCTCTAATTTTGTTACCCTCTCTACAATCTAAGCTGATCCTAATGTGATTAGGAAAGTCCTTTCCTACTTAGGCAGGGTCAATTTGTCTCAGAGGAGGTAGGGAAAGGAGACACGGAGGGTGCCAGTGCTGGCTCCATGCTCAGAAATGTTTTTGTGGTGGCTAGGAGACTCGTTAATGCGGTGTGCTTCGTCATACCCAGAGGCAGGGGAGAGCGACCCACTTTAGTCATTCCTTCTTTATTTGCCTTTATCTGGAAGCAACAGGCTGCCACGTTTCCACAAGTGCACTTTATACAAAAAGAGGCTCCCAAACCTGGTCGCTGGTTGCATCAGACCAGGTTGGGTTCGTCACATCTGATTTATTACGCAGCTTCACCGCAGCGTGGTGGAGGACCACAAGAAACCCAGGGCATCGGACAGCAAAGCTGCCAAAGCGTCGACACGACACGTTTGGCTGCCAGACCTCCTAAACATTTCATATCATACACAACCAGACGAGGTGAAGTTAATGCGGGGCTCAGCCCTGCGGACTATCTTTTCCATAAATGGCATGAACACAAGTCTGTTTCCAAACGTGTCATTCTCAGTATTTCAAAATTTTCCACTTCCTGCTTTTTTGTCTTAGCTTTGGGTCATGCTTCAGCTTCGTTTGCCAAACTGCTCTTTCATTAAGTGTGGGTGCCCCTGCAGCTGCCATTGTTCAAACAGGATTTTCAGGATTACAATAGTAATATTGCTGAGACCTTATATAAGGCAGAAAGGTTTTTTTTCAAGTCTGATGCAACCAGATGTTATAAACTTCCAGTAAAATGCAGAAGCAGTCACTTACCACCTCCCACCAGCAGACCGATGTCCAGCTGGTCTCCAAGCAAAGACTGCTTTGGAAAACCCCCACCCCCACAATTTATTGCTAGGCATGATGTTATAGAATATACCTTTGATCAGTTTGGGTCATTTGTCCCGGCTGCGTCCCCTCCAAACCTCTCACCCACCGCCATGCAATTTGCTGGGGGGGGGCAGAGCGAGAAACAGAGACCTCGATGCTGTGCAAACACTTCTCAGCAATAACTAAACCATCCGTGCTTTATCAACGCTGTTCCGGTCACAAATCCAAAGTCCAGCACCATATGGGCTCCTGTGAAGAAAGTTAACTCCATCCCAGCCAGAGCCAGTGGTCCTTATTTTGAATTCATTCAACAATATCAGTGACTCCTCCCTTCTCGCACACTGCTCTTTTCTGGTGCCAAATATAAAAGACAGTGACTAAATGGAGGGTCCCATTTTACCCAGTGGAGGGAAATAGGCATGCCTAGGGTAGATGCAAAAGCAGATCAGGAGGTGAGCCCAGAGGACTATGCTATTTACTTTGACTGTTAGGAGAGCCTATATTGACTAGATCATAGGCAGATGCCTGTGAACCTGTGATGTTAGGTAAGACGAATCACACTTTTTCTGTGATTTGTTTTTGAAACTTTTCAGTGGTCTCAAAACTTTGAAACACAGAGCATAACACTTTAACCAGATTTCTCTTCTTGACACCATAGATACTCTAGCCCAGCAGACTGACACCTTCCACTACCTAAATGGTCCACATCTTCAAAGGTATTTTGTGCTGTGACTCTTACTAAAATCTGAATTTTTGTCCTTAAAAAGAGTCAACACCATGACACACTACATACATCACTTTCCACTTGTGTACAAGTGGAAATACAACGCTGGCTGCCTCTTTTACCCCTATGCCTTTCTGGTAGCCCCCAACACCAACAAATCACAATGAAAGTGTTTCGTTTTCATCAGCTGGAGGGATGATGAAGATTAAAAGGGGGAACAAGAACAAAGAACCCGGGTTTTCTTCTATTGGTCATGCCGGCTTTCTATGCTGGAGAGAGGAAACTGTAATCCTCCTTTTCTAGGTCACTTTGTTCAGGCACCCTTTGCTATGCACAAAGAGATTCTGTAAGCAGAATATACACACCTTTGAAGTATAACACAGTTATTTATTGGTTGACACAGACAAGAGATAGCTGGGATTTAACGTGCTACCAGGCTAAGCATTAGTATGCTCGGTGTCCCCGGTAAGACCCCTGAAGAGTCCTTGCAGGGTAGGAAGTCAGCCGTCAGCTGGGGAAGGGTTGGTTTCTACTGCATTTCTGACAGGTCCTCAGTGCTGCTGAGCTTCCCCTTTCCAACTCTCTGTGTTGCCATCTAGGCTTTTACACCTTCCCATGCTGGTGTTTTTTCTTCTTGAATTCTTGAGTTGTTCCCGATCCCCCTCTCAGCAATCCTACCTCCGTTTGCCTTTTCACCTTTCTTATCTCATGAATCACTGCTCCCCAGACTTTCTCCCAGCTCTTCCTCATCCGTCTGAGCCAAGGCTACGTAGCTGGGCTGAGCCAGGCGCAGGATTCCTGGATCGGAGAACTACATTTCTAGGAAGAGAGGAGGTTGCAAATGTGTCAGGGCATAAGTGATTTATGGATGCACAGACCCGCAAGCAAGTTTTTGCCGGGCACCAAGATCAGCAGCGCTGGTGAGGATGCATGTTATGACTGATAGGTCCCCACACCGTGCCAGGCTTGCGTGCCACCGATATCGTGTGCTCCACACCCAGGGAACCCCCGTGCAAGCATTTCAGACTGAATCCCCAATCTGGCTGAGCCTAGTTTCATTCTTCCCACCCTCTTCTGCAGCCACAGCCACCATCAGGCTCAGCTCCCATTGGCAGAGCGGAGACCTCCAGAACCTGGCCCTTCCTTTTGAATGCATTTTCCCAATATCTTCATTCAAGGTGTCCCCTTTTTCTCAGCTAGCTGTACGAGACCCATTTGGTGCAAGCTCAAGTGTGGTGTCACAGAGCAAAGTAACTCTTCTGCAGTCAATAGACTGAGATGCCCAAGCTTGTCAGTGGTCCCCCAGTATATAGGGGATGGATAAGTTCCCGTGATGGATGGTGCCTTAGCCAGTGTAGGAGCAAATCGTGATATTTCTTTTACCTGTCCATGAGCACGACCTGGTGGGGACTCAGGGCAAGATCCAGCTCCTAAAATACAATTAGATGAGATGCTATTTGGTCTCTAACTCCAAAAGACTCCCCTGGTCACTTAGGCGCTGTAAGAGCCCCTGTACACCAAAGCTGGTTCTGAAAATGCACTAATGTGCCTGGTGTGCCTCCTTGCCCCCAAAGGGCTGACATCTTAGGACACCACCTTGCTCAGCTCAGCGTCTCCCACTTGTACCTCTCTGGGTGCAAAATCGGGCAGTCCCATGCTCCCCACGCGACTGGATCCTGTATTTAATTTGTGAGTGTACCCAACATAGAATGACCGCACGGAGGGCAGAAGACACAACTCCCTGGCAGCAGCTTTCAGTCTACGTTTCATCCGCTGCTTGCAAGCAACCTAGTAGTGAAAAGTCTCTCCCGTAGCAGGGGAGCAGCATCTCCTACTTCCCACAGGAATGCCCCGATGGTGGAAGGGATCGGGGCAGGGATCACCCTCCATTCTTTCTGTTGAAGCAAGGTCATCACGCAGGCAAAACCACAAGCATCTTGGGCTAGAAGAAACATGACTCCATACCTACGTCTCTCCTGGAAACAGTAAACTGCAGCTTGGTTTCTTTTAGCTACTTTCTCCTGTAAAACACAGTCCACAGAAACTAGGACTGGATCCTAAATTTATCTTCCCTCACGTAAGCACGCCAACTGTGAAAGCCTCTGCTGTCCCCGTGTCTCCCTGCTCCTAGCAGCGCAGCTCCGTAGCAGAGGTTGCAGCGGCCGTAGCGGAGCTACGCTGGCTTTGTTCAGCTAAGAACTGGGGTTTATAGCAGTTCACCCTTTCTGTACGGTCCTTTTTCAAGGTACCTGTTATGCTCAGTGCTGGAGAAATCACAACAGCAGAAAAAATGAGGGTGGCACAACGGTAAAGCAGCCAAGTGAGAAATCCACCACTCCAGTGCAAATGGAGACCCGTTCCGGCCGCTCAGCATCTGATTTTCTCCCTGGAGCCGCAGCTCCTCTACCAGCCCCGTCTAGGAAACCTTGAGGTGCCTCCACTGAAACACGGTGTCACCTGCGCACAGCTGAGCGTGTTCAACTGAATGTGACCCTTCGCCAGGTGTCTGTAGTTGTGCTGATGGGATTTGGGTGTATAATGAGAAGCCAAATTTACTTGAGATACCCTTGCTCCAGCGTGCCAGTATCAGGGAACAAATGACATAAAAGGAAAGTAATGCACTCCTATGCCCGTACTATACACTTAAAATTAATTCCCTGTAACTGAAACTGATTGTTCACATAAATCTTACCCTGCTTTTAAGCTAGGACATAACCTCAGCTTAATTGATATTCGTGCTTGAAGACAAAGAAATCAATTTGGCACGTCTAAAGAGCCTTTAGGTTTTTCACAGAGGAAGACTTTCCCTGGTAAACAAGCTTGTCTTTTTATAGGCTTGGGTTTGCAAACACGGAAGATATGCCTTTAATAGTTACACATATATACATAGCTCTCCTTGGTGGGGTTGGAACCAAAAAAAACCTTCTGCATGCATCCTTACCGTGGTCTCCCAGGCTTTCAAATGCTGGGGCACATGTAAAACTTGCATAGACAGTTCCCATTCTTTCCCTCACTGTCTCGCTATTCCAGGGTAAGGTGCCCATTTATGATTATTTATCAGTGTGTACACTATCAAGCCCTGTGGAGGCATCTGCTGAAATGTGGGTATGCCACTTCCATTCCTGTTTTAGTGTTCTTTAACCACCGCCCACCCAAAAACATCCTCAGCTTCAGATGAAAGTACTCAAATTAGGTGGGAAAGCTCATTTTACTACCAAACCTGGAGTGTGGGCATATCAGCATAAAAAAAAAAAAAGTATAATGTGTGAAAAAGCTCAGCCCCATTTCTGGCTGACTGGAGTTTGGATGGGGTTAGCCGCGTACCTTCACAAGCCCACTCTCCCTTAAAGCTCTGAACCAAGCAGGCGGGAGAGCGAGGAGTCTGTGCTAGATCTTGAAATGAGCTTGTACAGCAGGTTCACTGCACGCTTATCATGCCTTGTAACAAGCACTGCCTCCATGTCCTACAATTTATGTGCTAAGTATTTCTAATACAGCAAGCACATTGATTTCAAGGACAGTTTGCAGAGCGGTGTGACTCTTCAGCTGACAGGGAAGGTAAAGCCTGAATGCCCTCTTCTAGCCGTAGAAGAGCTGCGGTACGGCTGAGGAGTTGAAATTGGTCCAAAAGAGCTGCTGACACAATGTACGCTTGAAGGAAGAGACGTCTTTTACATAGTGCCTTACGAAAACAAACATGTACCCGACAGGTAACTGCGTCTTGACCTAAGATGCCAAAAGAAAAAGCCTTCCACGGGAAAGCGCTTATTATTATTTTCCCTTCCAAATGACCGAGTGCTTAGGAAAGATGCCAAAAGATGTCCCTGAAGGCTGACAGTCTCTGTGCAACCATTAACCTTCAAGGGCCTGGGAAGCAGCACATGAACATCCCTGCCGTGAATTGCTCGCCTGCACAAGCTGAGCCACGTCTGGGTGTGGGAAATACGGGTATGGCTGTACCCGCCAAGCCACAGCAGACCAAGGTCACAGCACCCACTTGCAATCACCCACCCCGCGGGATGGCCGGCACTCTCCCTGGATTTGGCCCGTGCCAGCAAGTGCTCTCCTTGATGAGCTGGGAGAGACCAGGGGCTGTTCCCACCAGGCACAACGTGCCTCTCACACCATAAGAGGCAAGTTGAACCACACAGATGCAAGACGTGCCACGTGTCCTCAGGGCCGGGGAATGGCTCCTTGTGTGTTTTCTTGACCTGTATAAAGGTAGCTTAAGCTGATAAATTAGAGACGAAGTCTGGGTTTGAGGTCTGGACCTTGATGGCTTGCACCGCTTTTTCCTTGGCACGGGTTCAGGCTGCCCTGTCTCCCCTCAGCAAAGGTATGTCTGTAAGCCAGGGAAGAGCGGAGATGTCGTTAGGAAAGCCTAAATTCATAAAAGCACTAATCTGAAGAAGGACACGGAGACAACAAGGGGACCATGTTTGAGGCAACATGGGCACAAGCCCGTGCAGGGCCAGGCAGATGGATGAGGAAGAGACGGAATCAAAGGGCTGGAAGGTGGCCAGGACGCTCAGGAGCCCAGGCAGGAGCAGGATGGGATTCATCTCACCTGAGCGTAGGAGCTGAAAACCAGGCGTCTGCATCTGAGCTCAGCTTAGATGCCCTCAACTCCCCTTAGAGGCAGCGGAGAGAAATAGCCAAGTGATGCGGGAATCAGGACAGTGCCAGACCAAACTGGGAAGGAAGTTTAGCTGTAACTCTGCCACTCTGCAGCTTCAGATGGTTTAACTTAATCCTGATGTGATTTCATACAGTCTTTTCTAATTTTTCAGCCTTTAACTGCAGTCACCTGTGTAAAGTCAGTAGCAAGGAACTCCAGCAAAAGGGCATTTGCAAGTCAGTTTAGGTTGATACTGCTGTCACTGGTGCTCATTTTCACATCTGCCTGTTAAGAGTCATAGTTTACCTTGCTCCATATCTTAGTGAAAATTTGCTGCTTAAACCTCTTTTTTACCTCAGTTTCTCATCCTGAAACATTCACTTTCCTCTCTTCTTCTGCCAGTGTCACCTTAATGTCCATCACTGAGAGATGTGACTGTGTCTCCCCTTTCCCGTTCTTTTACTGTCCCTTCTACTTCACTGCCCGAGTTACATGGCTTGAAAAATAGTACCCAGCCATCACTGTCACCAGGGCTCGGCACATTTCTAAGCACAGAAGGAAATAAAATATTGAGCGATAATAAGTGAAAATGAAACACGGAGCAGTACGGCAGACCGCAATGCTGAGGTTCTTGAATCACAAGGGGTTTTTTTCCTTGAACCCTTCTCATTTCACAAGATCATCTATGTAACTACTCTGTAACCAAGGGCAGTACCAGGCCCACCGCTATTTAACACAACACCGAATCTTCTCCATAACTTATTAATTTGGATGATCTCTGGCCAGTTGAAGCTGTGGCTGATTCAGGTCCTCTACATCTCTGCTGCTGCTGATTGCCGTTCTAAGAAACAGCAGCAGAGTGAAAGGAAGAAAGCAGCATGGGCCTGCTCCTCCATTTGCTTAATGTATCCTCAATAGCATTGCCCTGTAAAATATCTATTACCAATCAATGCTTGATATAATTTTAGCGAATGGTACTGGCGCAAGCCCAAAAGCTAAAGCAGATCTTCGTATAAAACAGGCAGCAGGAATAAATGAGGACAAAGCTCATGTGGGAAGCGAGATGGAGGTGTGACTTGCAGGTCCGACTTTGCAATGTTGCCCTTGCAACCTCAGGACCACCAGAAAGACAAAGCAGCTCTGGGGAAAGACCATTTGCGATGCACGAGTTGGGACTGCAGCAGCAGAAAGGGAGTGGGATGTTTCTCACCGTAACCGCATCAGCGCTTCTGTGGGAGCAGGTTCTCCCCCTGCCTGCCCTGAAGGTAGCTGCTCTCACCAGTGTTGACAAAGACCCTAAGCAGGGATGAGGTTAATGATCTGCATCCTAAGCTGGTGAGTACTGGGTCTGCTCTGGTTTGCGGTGGTGGAGGAGCTGTGTTCATACAGCCCTGTTCCGTGCTGGACCGCACTGGCCTGAGTGGCTGTGGATGGAAGAAAGCAGTGAAGATACTAAAAGTCCTTCATTGATCATTTAACTTCTGGGCTATGGTCTAAATCTGACGAGGGTCTTGCCATATAGCTTCGTGCCACAACCTTGCACAGTCTCTGGTTTGTGCTTCCGAGCCCATGAAAACAGGGCAGTCAGCTCTGCTGCTCAGCTGTAGAAGGAAGAGTTACAGCTCTGATTTCCTTCCATTCAGTGCTAAGATGAAACCCTGGTGTGGAGAAGAAAGACAGAACCCAACTCCACAAAGTAAGGTTAGGATGCTGCTCTGAGTACTTTCTCTGCCTGTGGATGCACTAAACAGGCCTCTATGAACTAAGGGCACTGGGACAGTTTTCCATCTTATGTTAGATCGGAAAGAGGAACCACTAGTCAATTAGTGACGAGCTAGTAGTTGATTAAGTGGCAGTCAGTTCTTACAATTTTCTTCCCTTCAATACATGAGACAACCTCAGGGCACCGTGTGGCGCGATGGGAGAAGCCTGGTGAGTCAGGGTAGGCTGCAGGGAGGAGCAACGCTGCTAAATCAGGGATGGTCAGCAGATTCGAGGGTCCAGGGCACAGCTGGAGAACAGGCTCAGAGCAGGATCGGTGCTGTGGTGCTGAGCTACATGTGCATGATGTACAGCCCCCCCGGTCTGGGGGCAGGAGGGTCTGAGCAGAAGCCAAATAGGTGTGTCTTGAGCTTAAGACTCTGCAGGACTGCTAGGGTCTAATTCCGCCTTCACACAGCTCAGAGTTGGGTTGTCCAAGACATTCTTCAGTATTTCACTTAAAACTTGAAAGCTATTTGTTTCCCATCACTGAGGATGCTTTTGAAGGAGACCAGCTTTGTCACCTGGCGGCAGGGACCGGTCTGCAATCAGCATCAGGCTAAGTACATAGGAATCTGCCACGGGGGCTGCTTTTGGGAGCAAACCGTCCTATTCATTTACCCCCTTTTGATTCAAATCCTCTTTGGTGGGCAATTTAGCCGCGGGCAGTGATGGAGGAGAAATGGCCAAGCACGTACACGGCTAACTGCTCCTTTGTACGAAGTCCAACATGTGGGAGCCAGTTTGCGTTTCCAGGTAGCAATGGGAGGAAACCAGTGGAAGTGGAAAAGTCCTGCTGGGCTCCACGATTTGGGCCCACGGCTCGAGGTCCTGTCGTTGCTGAGCTTTTCCCGCATGTAATTCTAGAAAAAGCCTCTGGTAAAGGCAGCGTTCGTCTCATTATCAATTCAATTTTTGTGACAGCCCTGCTAGGGCTCTTAATTTCTTGTGTTAAAACAACAAATGAGATGACCCAACTGCAATCTCTAATAGGTATCATGGGTCAGTAATCATTCATTTGTTATAGTGCCTCTTACCCGAAGGATGGAGATGAAAATTTGTCCTTCTAATGGCAAGGGCTGTAAATTAGTTTTATTTCACTGTTAAATCTAGAGGCCTGAAAATTAGGATGACCAGCCCTTAGCTGGGAAGAAAATGTGCCAGCTCAAGGGATTTTCTGCATTAGGCAAATAGGCAGATCATAATCACCCATTAAACAGTCACAGCCGCTGTCTCCCGACACCCTTTGCTACTCCGAGTCGTGACTTCCCTGCTGCATTGAACGTGGTGAAACTTTTCAAGACCGATGTCCAATTCTGGGCCAGTGACCCCAGCTCCACTTCTAGCCAAGGAAGAGAAGGGAACATCTCCGGCAGGTGCTGCACGGTAATTTCATCTTTCCCTGAAGATGCGCAGGTTCAAAATAGGGGTGATGAATTGCTCTGTGGAGGTACATCTTATCTCCATTATTAAGGGAGCTTCAGGGAAGTAGCTCAGATTTGAGCATGCCTCTCATTTAGAGATATACATTTAGATGAGACAAATCACACCCCAAATTTATCCAGTTGTTTGTCACAGGTGTTTCTTCTGCTAAGTAAAGCTATCCTTCTCCCTGAAGTCTTTGCAAGCCCCGAGGATCTAAAAGACGTTATTCTGAGTTAGCATGGACTCGCTGCGGATTTGGGAATTGCGGGGTAAGCCATCACTGCATGCTCATAGGGTGGAAAGGAGGGAAATGAAGGGGTTTAAAGACAGATGGAAGCTATGTTGACAAGGGCATGGAGGTGCCTAATAGCCTTCACTGAGCAAGTAGCTGCTGGTGGAGTCTCAGGAGCACTCGAGGTCTTCTCCTGGGAGTCTGGGTGTCCCTCTTGTAGTAACTACATGCCCGATTCACGCTTTTGGCCCGCCAGGCTGCAAAAACACTACACAGCCATTCCTGCTCGTTAAGCCTGGCCCCAGAGGTCTGTCCCGAGCTCTCCCAGCCCGATAAGAACCCAGCAGGAGATGTAACACCCACCCTGACTGACTCAGGTCGTCAGAACGGAGGGGTTGTGCAGTTCCTTGCAGCAAAGCCGTGCTCTTCACCCCAGGGTCGCATCCTGACAGGCGATGGGCGCTGGAGCCGTGCCCTCCCTCGCACGCCCTGCACCCTGGCCCAGGGAGCAGGTAGGCACCACTGCAGCGTGAGGGATGGGGAGCAGATCTTCTCTTGGTGTCCCATCCCTGAGCTGTCATGCTTCTGCCCTTCAGCCCCGGCAGCCCTTTGGGAAGAAGGTGAGAGGTTTGTCCTGGGAAAGAAAGGCCAAAACGCCTTTGACACCATGAAATGAGTGGTCTGTCGTCTTGTTCAATAACGTCACACAGAAAGCTCTGTAAAAAGGTCTCCATAGAAAGCTGAAAATACCAAAAAAAAAAAAAAAAATCCAGCCCGCTCTCAAATCCTCAAAACCCATAAGTGTACTAGAGTAGTTGTACAATTATTCAGTTTTATGATGTGCAAGGTATAGAGTATTGTACAGCCAGACAAGTTTATAAGAACATCTATTCAGCTGCCTGCATGGGGAGGACCTGGCTGAAGTTAAAACATAAAACCATCCCACAAGACAAGTGAGGGTGTGAGAGGGGACATTAAAGTGCAAGAATGGCTTTGAACAAGAAATGTGGCCCCTCTGCCTCCTTTCTCCAGTGCTACACTTGCACTGAAACAGGAAATTTTAGGATGGAGAGCCAGAGAGACCAGAGGCAATAGAAAGAGCTCGTGGTGCTTCAGCCAGAGCTGCACACCCTAGGCCAATGGATTTCCAGCAAAAGCCTCCCCGACTTTAAAAATAATTAGACTCCAGGAGCTGCGGCTCTGCTGGGTGATGGGTCTTTCGCCTCTGGATTGTTCATGGTTTCCCCATGAACAACATTGTCATCCCCTGGTGACATCCAACCAGTCAGTCTCACCTCAGTGCCTGGTCAGATCATGGAGCAGATCCTCCTGGAAGATGTCAAAACATATGGAAGACAGCGCTGTGATTAGAGGCAGCCAACAGGGCTTCGCCAAGGGCAAATCATGCCTGACTAATCTAGTGGCCTTCTACGATGGAGTGACTGCACCAGTGGACAAGGGAAGAGCTAGAGATGTCATCTACCTGGACTTCTGTAAGGCCTTTGATACGGTCCCCCACAACATTCTTACGTCTAAGTTGGAGAGACATGCGTTTGATGGGTGGACTGTTAGATGGATAAGGAGTTGACTGGATGGCAGCGTCCAAAGAGTTACAGTCAATGGCTCAATATCTAAGTGGAAACCAGTCATGACTGGTGTCCCACAGGGGTCCATACTGGGACCAATGCCATTTAATATCTTCATCAATGACATAGATAGTGGGATTGAGTGCAGCCTCAGCAAGTTTGCAGATGACACCAGGCTGAGCAGTGTAGTTGATTCACTTGAGGGAAGGGATGGAAGACAAAGTGACCTTGACAGTCTCAAGAAGTGGGCCCACGTGAACCTCATGAGGTTCATCACGGCCAAGTGCAGGGTCCTGCCGCTGGGTCGGGCAACCCCCAGTATCAGAAATACCGGCTGGGGATGAAGGGATGGAGAGCAGCCCTGCCGAGAAGGACCTGGGGGTACCGGGGGATGAAAAGCCGGGCACGAGCCGGCAACGTGCGCTCGCAGCCCCGAAAGCCGCCCGTGTCCTGGGCTGCATCCCCAGCAGCGTGGGCAGCAGGTCGAGGGAGGGGATTCTGCCCCTCTGCTCCCATCGGGTGAGAGCCCACCTGTGGTCCTGCGTCCAGCTCTGGGGTCCTCAGCGCGGGACAGACATGGAACTGTTGGAGCGGGTCCGAAGGGGGGACACGAAAAACATCAGGGGGCTGGAGCACCTCTGTGATGGAGAAAGGCTGAGAGAGTTGGGGTTGTCCAGCCTGGAGAAACCTTACAGCAGTCTTTGAATATATAAAGGGGGCTTATAAGAAGGATGGGGACAGACTTCTTACCAGGACCTGTAGTGACAGGACAAGGGGCAATGGTTTTAAACTGAAAGAGGGTAGATTTAGATTAGATATTAGGAAAAAATTATTTACTACAAGGGTGGTGAGGCACAGGCACATATTGCCCAGAGAAGCTGTGGCTGCCCCATTCCTGGCAGTGTTCAAGGCCAGGTTGGATGGGGCTTGGAGCAACCTGGTCTAGTGGAAGGTGTCCCCGCCTATGGCAGGGGGGTTGGAACGAGGTGATCTTCAGAGGTCCTTTCCAACCTCAACCATTCTGTGATTCTGTGATTCTATGCTCCCTCTTGCTGCTGGCACATGAGGTCAGAGTGGAGGTGCCAGCAGGCCAGGGGATGCCGGGGGATTCTGTCCCCAAAAGGGCAGTGCTGCGGGAGGCACAGATGGAGATTGACTCAACCTCTCCTGGCAAGGGAAGACCGTTTTGTCTCAGATCTGAGGCATTTTGACAGGACAAGTAGGAAAAAAAATGAACGCCGTTGTTGTCTGTGCTCTGCTCCTTCTGGAGGCAGAGCACTGCAGACTCAGAGGCTGTCAATACGTTACCTTTCCATAGCATGAATGTTAACTTAGCGGCATGTTGGTGGTGGTTTTTTTTTATTTCAACAAAACACTTTAATTTCAGTCTATTAATAGAGATAATTTCTTGCTCTAGGTGGAACATTGTCTTCTCTGGCTAAGCTGAGCCTCCCTTTCTATTCTTTATTTCCACCTGCATCCTCCCCATGTGAAGAAAACTTCTAGAAGAACTATTCTTTGAGAATTTGAGGGGGAGGAAGGAGAAGGAGCAGGTTATGATTTGCACAAAATTAAAAGAAGTATTTGTGACACAAGCCAGATGTTTCCACAGAAATGGCCCTTTCCTTGCCACAAAGAATATATCAATGAAGCATCAGCATACATTACACAAACTAAAAGAATTTCCCCAGACTTGCAGTTTGTGTTTCGTGCCCAAAGCTAACGGCTCACATTGGTTTATCTAGATCATTTTGCATTTTTTCCCCTTTCTTGAGACTGACAGCACAAACTCCAGACACGCTTTCAGCTGACAGTGGAATAATGATGAATTTTGAGTTGTCTTGTACCAGGGAGACTTTTTCCTTCAATGCCGCACTCACGTTGCAGGCACCCAGAGCAAGGGCAAGCTGAAAGCTCAGGGTTCAGTCACTAGTGGAGAAGAGGCAGGGATGTGCAGGGGAAAGGAGAATTACTCTGAGCCCGGCACAATATATATTCCCCTTTTCTCTAACTAATGCTCCTGAAACCTGAGCATGACCTCTGCCACATCAGGCTATTGTAGATGGCTTTGAGATGCTCGTC
Organism: Buteo buteo; assembly: GCF_964188355.1. Classification (NCBI taxonomy): domain Eukaryota; kingdom Metazoa; phylum Chordata; class Aves; order Accipitriformes; family Accipitridae; genus Buteo; species Buteo buteo. Next base: position 30,614,992 of record NC_134184.1, on the reverse strand, counting down.
GCCCGCCGGTACCAGCGGTGCCTCAGCAGGAGGGAGACAGGCGTGATTTTTAAGCCACTCTTGCATTTCCCCAGACACGGCTCTCAGGAGAAGGTCTTAACCGATAATGAGGAATGTCTTACGGCTCATACGGTGCTCAGCGACTGCACAGGCACAGGCACAGCCCTATGGGACAGGACAGGGAGCCAGCATTGCATGCCCTCTGCTCCATCCCAGCCCCGGGTCTGACCTCGGCTGTGATCTGCCTGGTTTAGGCTTAATTGTACATTACCCCGTGGCAATTGCGAGAGCTACGTGACACAGACCACCAAGCAAATCCTCGGCCCGGCGGTGTGTGCGGGTGGGATTGGAGACATGGGTCCCATCAAAGAGAGGACGAGGGCTTGCTCAGCACCCACCGTCTCATCCCTTCTCTCCTTCCAACAGACCGGTAATGTTTGTGCCGTCCTTTGGCACTCCCGCGGTGCGTTTCTGAAAGAGCAGTTAGTGGATTTAAATGTCATATAATTGCGATAGCTGGAGGTTGCCTGATGGAAGGGAAGCATTTCGATTGTCTCAGGGTGGATTTGGTCTAATTATCTCAGCTAACACCAGCAAATCTGCTCCTCTCGGAGACACGCTGTTACTGTAGTAACTTGTAAATGAATATTGGATGATGAGTTATTAGAGCCAGTCTGAACTGGTAAGTTTATGAGCACAGTGGGCAATCATTTCTTTTCTTTTTTTTTAAATTCTTTTCCATATTAATTTCTTTTTCATTGTGAATGTAAGACACGAAATCAACAGGTTAGATATAGGGCTCTTGTGAACTCTGCCTCCCCTATCAGACAGAGCAGATGCAGCTTGGAACTACTTTATCACTTTGCTTTTAATTAAAGCCTATAATGGTTTTGCACTTTGTTAACAGGCTTTATCCAAAATACAAAGTGGATAAAGGATGAAGTGAATCTTCAGATAATTCTACATTTCGATTATCTCTTTTCACATATTCAGGCCGTTCACTACATCACCCAGAGCCACAACCAGCACTGCCTCATGAGCGATCCGGTGATAAACAGTGGTTTTACACCCTGCCCTTCTGGAGCAAGAGCTGATAGCCTGTGCCTTGCCTTCTGATACTTGCCAAAGGGGATGGCGTTTAGAGGCATCACCCTTGCTTAGAACAAGGTATAAAATCTTCTTCTAGCCCAAAGAGAAGAGGGTAAACCTCTCCATGCTCCAGTGCATTGGCAGTTGCAATGCAACATTAAATACTCTGCATTACGGTTTGTTGTCACTGCGTTGTGCTCAGTCCTAAAATGCAACAAAGAGAATTCAAGTTGCAAATCAGGTCCCAAGGGCACATCCCACCTTCCAGCCCGGCTTCTTCTGAATCCATAATGGCTCCAGCCCTTCTGTGAGGCTGGGCACTAGGCCAGGAGGAAGTTCAGGGTCTTCCAGAACCAAACCAGAGAGAGAAATGATCTGATTATCTCTAACCTACCAGCAGAGGAGGAAAACCATGTTTCTGACCTGCAGCCGCCCACCCTTTCCACTTCTATCGCCGACAGTAGCTGTAGCTCAGGATCCGGGATCTGGATTCATCCCTAGTAGCTGTCTGCCTTTCAAAATTTCCAAGAAGCCACTGTTTCTGTCAGGGGGTCCCAAACCCAAATAACAGAGAGCAGAAAGGCAACGTGGGTGAGGGTAGTGAGCATGGGTGCAGGATAAACCTGCGCTGAGCAAGGATGCTCTGGGCACTAGGAGCATGCCTGGTCCTATTTGTTCCCACAGTCATGGTCTCATATCGTGTTCCCTCACAGCCAGGGTGCTTTTTTTTAGTTCTTACAGATTTAAATCTAAGATTCATCCTTGGTTAAGCCCTTGGAGCAGGCACAGGGCAATTACCCCAGAGGGGGTGATGTATGTCAACTTGCCAACCTGCCAGACCTCCACAGGTCCAGATGCTTCCATTTCATCCATTTTGTCTCCATGCTTTTCATTTATTTTGGCTAGCAAATAACTGCGCCAGATGCTCCACAGGAATTGCCCACGTGCATGGTTTTGCTTGTATATACTCCATGTATTTTATTCCTCAAAGAATGCACAGAAAGTGATTTCAGGTAAGATCCAGCAAACGCAGCAGCTAAACCAGGATCATTTGTCTGGGTGTCCATGACCCATCTGCAGCTTTGGCTGAGGGTCAGTAAGGTGGTGCATCTCCCTTCAGCCCGAAACACGGGACGTTTCGGTATCCTCCCACCTGGGCTGGGAATGGTCCATCAAAGTTGGTTTTAAAGCAGGAGAACTGGAGACCGTGACCTTCCTCCACCCTGCCAGTGTCTACCCTGGGGTGTCTCTCAGAAAGCATCTACAAGATTGAAATGCTTTGGTATGGATCCTGTTTATATTTCATTATAATTACATTGTTTTCAATATACTGAAGAATGTCAAGTTTCTTGGGTTTTTTTTGCTTGCATGACAGTGTATGCTGAAAAAACTGATTTTTGAAAGGCAAGCAAGGGGTTTTAATTTGAGAATAATGTCTTTCTTTCCATCTGGGATACATTTAAAATGCTGTAACATATTTTTGCTACATCTACCACAAAAACAAATTTCTCTTTTTCCGTAATACCTCTAAAAATATGTGGCCTCATCTAAAATTCAGGGTCCTCTGACACAGAGAAGTGTGGTGCTACAGTGTGGACATGTACTAAAGCAGCATTTTCTCTGCGTACTCAGAGGTGTGTAATTAGCGTGAGGACAGCCATTAACACATCCTGTGCGCTGTGTCACCAAGTCACGCCTGATTATGTTGCAAACTGAGATTAGCAAAATGAGCTTGAAGTTGTACTCTCGGTGCCATTTGGTAGTAGGGAAAACAAATCCTTCCACTGCCAAAGCTGCAACTAATATTCAGTACTTAAGAAATTCAACTGATGCATTCATAATGAATGGGATTTTGTATAATTAAAATTTTAAATAAATCCCCAACATGAGCCCTGACTTGGACTTCTTAATTTCAGATATGGAAGTATAGCTTTTGACAAAATAGGTTGAGGGGTTTGGTGGGGGTTTTTTTTCCTTCTCTTTTCTTTCATCTGAGAGATTTAGAAAATCTCATTAGCATACTGAAAAATAGCAGAAGAGAAATTAAATGAAGATCAGGATTAACAGACTCACTACTTTCTTCATGTCACCTTTATAGTTCTTTTGAGCATCTGTCCCTGTGTGGTGGGTGTAAGTAACGTGGAGGTGGATGTTAGTGGGTGGCAAAGCTTTTATGAGGCAGAAAGAAGCTGAGAATTAGAAAATTATTTTCCATACAGATGAGAAGAAGCAATCAGACCCTGAGAAGCCAAGGAAGAGGAAAAAGACTAAAAAAAACCTGAAAAAATCGCACATATCTCTGGCAAAGAAAAAGTCGATTTGTTTCAACAGAAACCCTGGAAATTGCCACGGAGCTCTCACTCAAAGCACCCCACGGCTGCAGGGCCTGGGTCCTTCCTCGCCTGCAGAAATATTTAGGTCAAAACCAAAAATCCACCAAGTTCTCATGGGACGTTTCCAGGTTGCTCACCTACCTACAGGGTGACCGCATCCCTTGCTGTCCCTTATCACAGGGAGGGTGGTGGAAGAGATAAGCGATGGCACATAAGCAAGGAGGTCCTGTAGCTGGGAGGAAGACCACGCCGCCCTGGAGAACTGGACTCCACTGGAAAGCCCAGTATGATGCTGGAGAGTCATTTACAGCAAGCTCTTCGTGGATGGCTTCTAGTCAGTCGATCTCTGCTCCCAAGTTGCTCGACCTCAAGTCTTAGACCTGATTTGTGGATAGTTCAATCACTTGTAGCTGCATCTGAGGTTAATGGAGGCTGGACTTTGAAAATATCAAGTGCTCTAGGAGGCAATTCTAGTATGAAAAATCAGGGGCTGTGTGATTATTTCTGGGCAACAAAATATGGTCAATACACTTGGAACTTTAATCTCGCTGTGCCTAAATTCCTTGACCCTAAACGGGGAAATACACTGCCGTTGTACTTTAGCTCAACATCATAGATATCAGCTGACAGAAGCCTGTGACGCACAGAGACAGCCACAGCAATGAGCCTCATAGAAGAACATGACAAAATGAACTCTTCTCTGAGGCAGTTTTGAAAAAAATATGCAGTCTCAAATTTGGGACTATTTTCACAAGGACAGCAAAAATAAGCTCATCATCAAAATGCATGGGCTTCCATCCTCCCAGGTCCCACCATCTTTTAAATAAAAAAAGGTACCAGAATGGTTTAACCTGGGCAAAACCGTGTTTTTCCCCACTGCGTTATTCTCAGAAACATCTGAAACAGACCTGTAAGTGTTAGGAGTCTACATGTAAATATGTGTGTTTACATAAATGTACGTACAATTTAAAATACATTTCAAAGTCAGCCTGAATCGGGTGTTATCCCAAACAACGTTAAGTTTTACAAAGCAGACTGGATCTGAGTAGGGTGGGCTGTAGCAGGAGGCAGCCCCCAGCCCCCACCAAAGGTTCACAGCTCCCACGAACATACACGGCTCCTACCAAGTCTCCTGTAATCCAACCAGGGAAGCTGTGGCTGAGGAGGAAAGAGTTCGGATCCACGGAAAGAGCAGATCGGGGTTCCCCCTCAGGAGAAGGGTTAGGTTGCAATGTCCAGGGGGTTCTGAAGCTGGACCGGGGTCGGGAGGGAGCACTGTCTGCTGGTTTGTGTTGGCTGGCGTGTCCGACGGCTTGATTTTCATCGCTGATGTTTTCTGCACGACCCTGCTCAGAAGCCCCACGGTGATGGCCTTCAAACTACACCCTTGACCTCCCCACGCAAATAGCCCGGCCCATGGGGGAATTAACGAGTGTCTGCAAAGTTGTGTGTCGTCACTGGATAAAGTGCAGTTGCACAGCTGTGAAGTGTCTGGAAAAATGATGATTATTCACAGCACCTGCTTTGCTGTCAGAAACCCTTATTGACCAGGCAGCAAACGAGTCCTTGTCCTCACTCCTCGGGACGTTCTTGGCACGCACTGGTACTGTTCATAGGCATGTAAAAGGCTGATTTTTTTTTGCACGTTATGTGCATTACTGTAAGTAAAAGCATGAATGAAGCATCCAGGCTCCCAGTATAGCACTGGGGAACACTGGAAAGTGCCGAAAGGTGACATTCAACCTTCACTCTGAAGACCTAAGCGGCGTTTATTCTTCTACAATGTGGTGGTGCTACTCACCCTCCGTTTACTCCAGCTCATCAGGGTCTGGGTCCTCTCCCATGGGGTGGGAGGACTGGACTCAACCCTCCCTCACCCTGAGGGGTTTGCAGCGAGCTAATTCCCCATTTGCGAGTCGGGACTTTAATTGCGAGGCGTTTGGCCGCTCAGGGCAGCAACCACCTTCGCTCTCCCGTTTGAAGCCGTGCCAACGTGCAGCAGAGAAGCAGGGCTGGAGGGACGGTGGTACAGCCGGTTCCTGCACCCCACAGGGCCAAGAGCTCCACCAGCAGGGTTGTGGTGTGGGTTTCTGCCTCTGTTTGCACTATTTTTACCGTCGTTGACCTAAAGTCTTTGCTAGTTAAAGTACGCAAGGTCCCTCAGAGCGTGAGGAGCAATACCAAAGCCCTCTCTCCTGGGGGGGACACTCAGTTTTGCAGCTGCAGACTCAAAGATACGCTTGGGTCTTCTCTACCTCTTGGAGATCTCTACCCCTTGGATCTACCCTTCCACCTTCCCCTGGATTTTCTATCAGGTCACTGGTGACCAGAGGGGTAGCGGTGGTAGGGAGCCATGGATTGACACCCTCAGGTGAACAGGCATCCATTTCTTTCTCCACAGACTGTGTGGTCTCCAATGCGGCAGGAGAAGCCCATAGTGGTACAAGTGTCTCCAGACTGAAATAGGGGTTCCCTTCTCCTTCTTGCCTAGAAACCGGTAAAACCTCTGTGGGGCTGCCCCAAGGATGGGTTTGGTGCTGGTTGCGTGTAGAGAGCGGTGTCCGGGGAGGGGGAAATTCCTTCAGCATCTCATGGGATGAAATAAATTGCACGCTGGGGCTCCGCATGGGCTGTAAAAGGAGCTGATGTTCTTCAGACTTAACCACCTACTCCTCAGACATCAAAGTTAGAACAGGTGAGTCACACCTAGAGAGGTTTGTAGCATTTTTAGCAGAAAGTCTGCAGAAAAGCTGGGGCAGGACCCAGAAGCCCCGTGTGCCAGGTCCAAACATAACTCTTTTTTTTTTTTCCCCATAAGAAAAGCACCCTGTGTTTATAGATTGCTCTTTGCCAAATGACTCATTCTTAGAAAGAATTACAGTGTAATAACCTGCATCATTAAAAAGAATTTTTTCCGTGAGCGGCAGAGCCTGGTTTCCTGCAGTTTGGTGTCTCGCGGTGGGATTATTTCGTGTCTAATGAGGAGCACTCGAGCTGAAGCCTTTTCTCCTGTTCATAAAGACGCTGTCTCATGTGGGTTCTCTGGTGCCTATAATACATTTGGGATCAAACTGCTGTTGTTTAGGTTCTCTCCTACCTGACAATGCAATATTGCCCACGTGGCAAGCTGTTCCTCCCTGGAGACCTGAAAGGGTCACATTTCTCTACCCTGCTGCCTCTTCTCACAAAACCGGTTAAAAATTAAAGCCTTTGAGACTTCTATCACACAGTTAAATTGGACTGAAATTGGCCAACAGGCTAAAAGATAATTGAGAATAATACTGGACTGACACAACAATATAATGAACCTAATTTTATTAGGTAATCGGGCAATAAATGATGGAAAGTAAATACTGGAGCAGATTAAACATGGGAAAAAAATGTTCATAAATATTTATTCAAGCATTTAAATGCACTCAAGGTGACCATTTTGTGCTTGTTTTGCATTTCAGTTTTAGAGGTTGGATTCACAGCCATATGGAAGACCAACCAGGGCACGGGCACCCCAATAGTTGCACTCATACCTCAAAAGTAAAAATAAAATACTAGTTTTCTGTGAGACTTTTTTTCATAGAGACAGGGAATTTTAAAGCATTTCTTTCAGAATATAACAAAATTTAGAATTTAGAAACAGGAATGTTGAATAATTCAGAAACCAGATTTTGAAGATGATTCTCACCTAGTCAGAGAATAAAAATAGATCATGTCGTTTGTGCTGGATTTCCAGAATTTTCAATAACCCTGAAATGAACAAAGTCATACCAAAAATCCTTTGCTGAAGTGGTTCATAGAAATGGTTAAAAAATGTGAGATGTGAAAGGGAATTCTTAATTATTTGCACACATACAGAAAAAAAAATCACAAATGAAGGAAAGAAGAAAGATACATTGAATAAATTGCTCATTATAATTTATTTTTCCAGTTCCTGAGCCATAGAAACGTGCTTGTCATACAGTGATTTTTGGAGAGATTTGTATTTTCTTACCTTGGATACAGTTTAGATGGATGAGTTACCATTGCTCTCCATGCTTATCAAATTAGGAGAATGCATTTCTAAATTCAATTACATCCTCAGTGGAAATGGTTTCTCTGACTCTGGTAATCTTTGGAGAGGAATTATACACAGTCTATAAAGCTTCACATTTCAAAACCTAATTTTGAATGTTATTCAAGAGGTTAATTTAAGATTCATCTTCCTAAAGAGGAGTTAAATAAAACTGATAGAAGGCTGGAACTTGTCAAGTGGTTGAGAGGTTTATCAGCATGTGAGTATGAGTTCATTAGTTTTAATTAGTATAATCACTAATGTTGCATTAACAGTTTGGTGAGAGAAAGTAATTGCTCACACCCACTGTATTAGATTGGGAGATTAGAATTCATTTTATGAGGCAATTAGCATTTCAGGGATTTTTTAAAAGGCTTTTACGATCTGCCATTGCAGTTGCCTCCTTCACCAAAAAGAGTTTAAATTAACCATAACTTTCATCCTAATGGGATGCAAAAATTAATGTGGAATTTAGTGTGAACCAGTAATCCCACCACGATAAGCAGGCAGCTTAAGCCACAAACCTCGATTAGTTTATAATGACCTGTTTTATTTCCCAGACAATGATAGTCATTTATCTGTCCTCAATTCATTATCTTCTTGGAAAGTTTATATTCTTGAATTTTATACAGCAAAACAAATAAAATATGAGGAAGGGAAAAGTAGGACAGTACTATTGAAGTAATAGTTCTCCAAAGAAAAAGCTGCAATGTTCAATAATAGGGCTTAAATACTCAATTATTCTTCGTATCAAATGCCAGAGGAAGAAGAAACAGCTCCCTCTGACACCCAGTGCCTTGGGAATAACCGTGAATTTCACAGCAGCAGCAATCACAACCCTGCTCTGCCCATCACATCCCCTGGCACCTACTGCCGAAACGAGAGTGGAGATCCAGGACTTTGTCATCCTGGCTGGCAAGGGAGCCCTGGTCATCTGAGAGTTAGGACAGCTGATCCAAGAGATGGCCTTCCAAAACATCCTGGAAAGCAAAAGAGCAAGTTCTGGTGGGAAGAACTGCTTGCAGTAAGAATACTTACTGTCACGTCAAGGCTGTAGTGAAAACCGTCACGGTATCCATAGAGAGACGAGGCAACGCAACGCATCTGGCACCTGCTATACAGGATTGTGCTTGCCCCCGATTAAAACAAATCTCTGCTCAAAAATAGCTGAATGAAGCCCAACTCTACTCTGACTTGGATGTGGCATGGAGGAGAACAACTGTTAGATGTTAGAACCATACTGTAGTTTCTGTAATTTGGGGTACATATGTTAAAATGAGCAGATGTTAAAACGAGCAGATGTGGGGCAATATTCAGGGAATTACATGAACCTTCCTAAAACCTATGTTAAAGCAAAATGTACATATATATATATGTACTCTTAATTGTTATATTCCTTGTAAGTATCTCCGAAGGAGTTCAGAGAGAGACAATGTCCTCCTGTGTTTCAGCATCTAAAATTTAGGTGCGACGAGACAGATTGGTTCTCAGCCTTAGTGACTCCGGCGGCAGCCGGTGCCACCTTTAGGAGGTGAATTACTCCAGGTGAGATCTGAGCCCACCGCTGGGAAGGGCTGCCTCCCTACGGACTGCAGAGGCAGTCCAAAGTAACCAGGTTTCCGTCTCGGGTGGCTGAAGTAAATGTTTAAAATTGGGTAGGATGAATCATGACCGGCATCCCTGTGCCTTAGGGTTTGTCTACGCACAGAGTTATTGCGGAGAGCCATTAGTCTTCCTGAATAGCATTACATGTGGATACGCTTTTGGTTGAATAAGACTTACTCATTTCTCTTCAGCAACATCTGCTTGACAGAGGCAGGGTGGTTTGCTTCCTAGCTCTCACATGGAATCCTTCTGCAAGAGCTGCTGCCTTTTTAGCTAGCTGCCCTACCTTAATCCAAATTTACTTTAGTATAAAAATGCCCTAAATTTGCCATCCATCCACCTTTGAGAGCCATTTGAGATTTATGGAGGTAAGCGCATCAATTAAGCACAAATATATGGACAAAAAAAAAAAAAAGAAGGCATCGTATACAATAAAAACTGACTTTTATTTCACAAATTATGGGTGTTATAAAGCATATTGTTTCGGGAGAAATGCCTGTATTTGCCAGTGTGTTTCATTAAAGAATAATAAAGCCATACATATTTCATTTCCTTGTTCCGAGCTGCAAGAGCCTTAACTATATAAAATGCCCCATGCTGTCCTTGCTTTGTTGGGCTTTTTTTTTCTTTTTAATCAGATTTCCCCCCCCCCCGAACTAATGAAATCGCTCTTTAAACACATACATCACTTTCATCCGAAGTGACTTATCGTGGCTCGAACCGTTTCTCTCTTCTCCTGGAGAACAAGGCAACTGCCAGCACCTTTTGCTGTGCGGATCCAGGTCTGGATTGCCCCTGATCCCCGGAGTGCCGAGATCCTGGTGTTCCCACCGGCGCTGTTTTAGGCGGGGTGTTAGGTGACTGATGTCTGCGGGGTCTGCAGCTTGGATATCTGCGCCGGTTCCTGCTCTACCTGCTATCACATCTAATTTCTCTCTTTTTGCAGTATGCACCAGCCCGCTGTGCAGCTGCACAGGCGTCTGCGGAGCAAGGCGTCCTTCCTCCCTGCCACCACCACGAAGCGGTGCATGACCCCCAGCTGGTTCCCTGCACGTGCCCGCTCTTCTCCTGCCCGTGGGAAGGGCACCTGGAGGTGGTGGTGTCCCACCTGAGGCAGACCCACCGCATCAACATCCTTCAGGGGGCAGAGATTGTCTTCCTGGCCACGGACATGCACCTGCCGGCGCCCACGGACTGGATCATCATGCATTCTTGCCTTGGCCACCAGTTTTTGCTGGTCCTCAGGAAGCAGGAGAAGTACGAAGGCCACCCCCAGTTCTTCGCCACCATGATGCTGATCGGCACGCCGACCCAAGCCGACAACTTCACCTACCGGCTCGAGCTCAACAGGAACCAGAGGCGCCTTAAGTGGGAGGCGACCCCCAGGTCGGTGCTGGAGCGCGTTGACTCTGTCATTTCGGATGGGGATTGCCTTGTGCTGAACACTTCCCTGGCTCAACTCTTTTCCGACAACGGAAGCCTAGCGATAGGAATTGCAATAACCACCAGCAAAGTTCACAACGCCGAAGCCGAAATGTGAAGGGGGAAGAGGAAGAGGAGGAGGAGGAGGAACCATGGTGCTCTAGCTGCCTTGTGAGAGCCAGAACTTGCGGACTTTTCGGGGGGGTCTCAGGTCTTTTATGGTATTTAGTACTCGTCCACAGTGGGCATTATGTAAACATCCTGTGGTTACGGTCTCTGTGTAATGTATTTACCGTTTTGTTAATACAATTTTATGAGAAATTTTAAAGAGGCTAATCAATTTATTGTCGCCCTCCAGCAACACTGGAATCAACGCTTTCTCCTGGAAAGTGCACCCAGGGTGACTCATGGAAACCTTTGGTCTGAGCGTGGTATGCAAATGTGTTTTCTTCATTGTCGGCCTAATTGCCTGGTATTAAGGAGGCTCCCCGTGCCTGATAAAAGGTAAAGGATTCCACTAAGGGACAAAAGCACCCAGGTTTCAATACTAGCAATAGTGATTTGACTCTTACACTGTGGTCACAACCAAGCCCTGGGGAGCTTGCTGTTTCAGAGCTCCCTTCAGCTTCTGAGGAAGCAACCTCCACCACCCAGACAACGAAATCTTCAGAAGAAAGAGTCACCCTCTCCACTGAGCTGGTGCCTGGGAAGCCTCATCCTGCACAAAATTGGGGATGACAGCTAGTGGGTGGTCACGGGTTAAATCTCACTCTTGTATCGTGATGGACAGTGAGAGGCTTGCTAGATGGTCTGGCTCCAGGATGGGTATAACCATAGCCAGCCATCGGGGCATTCACCTTTTTAGCTGCTCTTTCCTTAAGCTTTCAAAAAGAGAATTTCAGAAAATAAAGTATCAGGATGGTCCTAAGGTGTGTACTGATCTTGCTATTGAATTCTGTGCCCCTTAGACCCACAGGGTGTGCGCAGCTAAATATTGATTTAAAACACCGCAGCCAGAATATCCATTTGCAAATTGGCTATGAGATTTGAAATGCTCCCCTTCAAAAATAACCTTAATTTTTTTTCTTCCATCCACTTGGGGGGTGGTGATGGTCCCTTTCTTCTGCTGAGGGTGTTTCACAGACGGCAACGGTCACAAGAAGGCACAGGCTTCTCTAAGAGCTTCTCCCTTGGATGTTTTTTGGGGGAGAGTCAGAGGCAGATGCTGGCCATGTCCTGACACTCGGTCCCACCTGGAGTCAGGCACGTTTCCTCCATAGCCAACGCCAGCAGTAAAAATCCCTCCGCAGCAGGTGACGTGTTGAAGGATGGGGCTCTGCAGTGAGCGTGACACGCGAGAAGCATGGGAAATTGTCTTTGCCTCTTTTCCCTTCTGCTCGTGTGTGGCTGTGGCCTGGCTGGATGCTTTTTCGAGAAACATCTGGTGGGTTGAGCCAGTTCGTAGCTAGAGAGACTGAGGCTCGTTGCTTGAGTCCCTTGGAAAACCAGGGAAGGGGGGAAGCAAGCGAAGAACAGCGCTCGGTGTTTCAAAAGGCATCTCGCTGCAGCCAGCTTTGGGTGGGCAAACCCACGGATGCTAATCCCTCCCACCTGCTGCTCTCCCGGGAATTATTACAAATGACGCATGAAGTAAAACAAATTGCAGTTTTCCCGAGATGGCTGCAACGCAGGTGATACCTTCTGAGTTGCGGATGCACCTCGTGTCCTTACCTGGACTTTCATAGCAGGTCCCTGCTCAGAGAGGAGCATCTCTTCAACAGGCTGCTCGTGAACACGCAAGCCGAGGTCTGAAGAAGTCGTCTCAGTCCCTGTAAGAGTGTGCTGGGGCATACTTTCCCAGCTCTCCCACCTCAGAATTTGGGGGCCAGGGGGGCATGCTGGTTTGCAGTGCTTGCATGGAACACGCAGGCTTTGGTGTGGCTTCCTTTTTCCCTGCGATGTTAAATATTCAGAACCAGCAACTGCTGCCCTTTCCCTAAATGATAGCAATAAATAAATCATTGGCATTTTTGTGGACTGAAACTGGCTTCTCCAGCTCCTCCGGCAAATATTCTGCTGCTGAATTAAAACAAAGCAAAAGCAATAAAACCCCAATAAAAAGAGTTCCTCTAGCTTAAATTTCCTGAGCTCTTTGTACACTGTGGTAGAGACCTAACGTAATGCTGCTTTTGTTGCCTGATCACAGTCAGTTCTAGGGGGAGGGATATTCCTCGGGTATTCACTTGTTCCAGACTATTTACTTCTTGCTAGTTGGCACCTTCTGTTCCTGAAACATCTACTGAAATGAAGAATGCGCTGTCGGTATTTTGGGGCATGCCCCTCACCAAAGGGGCAGGATGAGTGTGACAGCAACAGTTCTCTGGGATGGGCATCTCCATCCCTCGCCAGCATCCTGATTTTCTGGTTTCAGTGGAGCAGGAGGCACTTGGAAATGTGGCGTCCCCAACATGGACCTCCTCACATCCCCCGTGTCCTTCTCCCAGAACGTTCTCATGACCCCACCAACAGTTCAGCCTTTCCCTTTCCTTCACCTGCTGGCCACCCTTCTCAGCCCGTTCTCAAGCTCTCAACCTGGCTTTCAGCCTTCGGCTTGCAGAGCCCGTGGCACTTGTTGCTTCCTCCCGCTTTTGCCTCTTGGGTGCTGTTGCTTAAATTGTTTTTCCTGCTCTTTGCAGCCAACCAGGTAACCTCCTTGCTCGGCTCTCTCCACAGCTGCAAAGCCCCAGCTCTGGCAGTGATTTCAGAAATCCAGATATGTTGGAGTACTAATGAAAATCTGGCCAGTAAGACTCCCAGTACAGAAAAGGAGGACACATTTTTGGGAGAACGGGTATAAGGGTGCCTAATTCTACCCTTCATAGGCATCTCAGTATAAAACTCAGATGTTTAAGGGTATATTTAAGGACTTTCTACCATGGAAGACAGTCTAATTCTGTCATAATTCAAAGCCTATGAGCAACCCTTCACTGCCATAAAGCAAAGGTGAGGCAAATATGCTGCATGGTGGGACATAAATCCTAAAATGCTGGCAAGTGGGATCAACAATGAAATTCAGTTTACATGCACTCTTTCAATGCCCATAATATAGCACTTTTTACAGCTCTTTAGTCATGTTTGAAAGGCAGCTGTAGCTTGGTTTTGCAAATTTGGGCTGAAATTGGGGCTCCTAGAATTCATTTTGTACTCTAATATTTTGCATCTTTATAATATTATACCCAGTCGCTCCAAATTCCTTCAAAAATGTGAAGAACACAGCCTTACATCTCTTTGAAGTAAGGAAGTACCCTTCCTTTGGTGCAGGAGAAAATGAGGTCTTGCAAAATTGCTATGCAGCTCTTGCAAAATCACTATGCAGCTGTTGCAAAATCCTGCTTTCCTACCCACCTGAAAGCAGTGTTCCCTCTTTATTTTGTTGGGGTTTTTTTTTACATAGACAAAATGGTGAGGTGTTTTGTTTGGTTTGGGTTTTTTTGCATATCTGTGTTCATGGATGGATTTTCTTGTGCCTAGATTAGTAAATTGCAACAGTAATTTCATCAAGCTGAGCCAGATGGGTTGCTACCAGACCCACTAGAAAACCTACTTTGGTTCTTCTGCACTATCCATCAGACACAGTGTGAATGTTAATGTCAGATCTGCAGTAAAACAGCATTAGTGCTTTCAGCTCAATCCCATTATGAATTAAACTCACATCATATATCCATGACTGCTTATAAATCAGCTGAAGCATCCCTAGTCTCATCATCTTGAAGATGACAAAGGATCTTGCTGTGCCAGTGCCAGTGCCAGCCGGAGGGCTTGCTGAGAAGTAGGGCAGTGGTCCTCTTCCCACCGGGCTCTGACACCATCCTTTACGAATACTGGCCAGTAAGCTACGGAAGAAAGGAGGGACAATGAAAGGGTTATAACAAAATGAATGGTTTACAATAAATTGCTGGACACTGCCACATGGCTCGCTCTCTTTTGGGCATCAGAGGAATGAAACCTGATTGACAGTACTGTAGTATAGGTGATTTATCTGCTTTTCCAGCCCAGAACACACCTGAAAAACACATTGATCAGAGAAGAGTCCGTCAGAACAGACTCAGAGATGCACTTCTGCTCCAGCTGGATCAGAAACACCTTCTCACATGGAGGAGTGCAGAACTGTTCAGACACAAGCATAAGTTTTTAATCCTTTTTTTTTTTTTTTCCCTTAATCCAATTAACTCCGCAGGCTCACACCGTCTGAGTGAAGGGCGGAAAACAAAGATTGCCACACGTATCATCACCAGAACCATTCACACAAAAAGGTGATTCATCTTCTGCAGAGATGACCCTGCGGAAAACGAGGGGGTTTCACAGCAGGGTAGCACAGGGCAGCGCCCGCAGCCTCCGGAGCGGTACACGTACAACCGAGGGCAGAGCAAAACCTCCGGACAGAAACATTACTCAACAGAAACCACTCGCAGGGAGGTCACAGCGGGGGCTGTCAGGAAAATAATCAGACCTTTCGAGAGTAGCAAACATGCAGGGAACTGAGGGTCTGTGCAGAGACATCGGCGCCTTCCACCCGGCAGAAGGGTCTCTCGTTTGCTGGGAGCCTTGTTTTGGGAGCAGCAGAGATAAGAGGATCAGCCCTTGGCACTGTGGGTTTGCATGTGGATGGTCCTGACGCTTCAAAGTGAGGGCAGACACCCAGCCCCAATCCTGCCCCACAACTCTTCTGCTTTTTGTGGGTACCCAGCCACCTACAGCTGCTAGTGGGCCCTCCAAGCCCCGGCACCCGAGAGTTTTGTCATCTTTCACCTGCGTAGCTCCCACCAAGGTAGGAAAGAATTTGCTGAAAACCACCCAAAAAGTCTTTGGCAGACCGTCAAATTAAACCTGTACCTCAGACCCTTGGTTAGGACTATGATCACTCATTCTTTCTTTCTCCACAAAGGCAATAGGCTAATGCATAGTGGTTTTATCCTCCTTTGGGCTCTGCCCCTCCAGAACATGCACGTGAAGGCACTAATGCAGGCAGTGATCATCTTCAAGAGAAGGATGAGGACTAACATTCGTTGCAAAGGTGGCTGTTCTCGCAGTACCTTCACAAAGGGATGCCAGGCTCCAAAAAAGAGTCTGACAATGCCAGGCTCCAAAAAAGAGCTTAACAAACCTTAGTGGGAGGCAAATGGGAAACACCAATTGCAAAGCCTGCTGTCCTTCGACTAGAATGAGCTTTATATCTTCCAGGTACTGAAAATCCTCCTGAGACATTGCCTATCTGAATACATCACTTAATCTTGTAGAAAGCCCCAGGACTGAGGGGTTCTTGCTGTTAGAAATTGCATCAAGTAACCTTATTGAAGATAAATGGCTTTGAACTTTCATGGCAACAGTGATGAACTGCTTCAACATCCATGTGGTGCAGGCTGCAAAATCAGAGCTTTTAGACAAAGAAATAAACTTATTCAAATGCAAACGTGAGATTTGGGGCAGGTGATCTTAAAAGCACTTTCCTTATTGCCACAGACTGGATGTCTGCATAGCAAGAGTCATTTCACTGCCAGTCAGGTCCTGTTGGCTTGAGTTCAAGAGAAACTCAGATATTCTTCCTTTCTCTACAGAGGGAGACCACTCTAAAAAGTAAAGCAAACACTGTCATGTATGAAACAAGTCTGGAAAGGATCTTTATTTTCAGACCGGACTGCCTGGCCAGCAGACTGTGGGGAGAGCTCTACAGCTCCTACCTGTTCAGGGTGAATCCAGAGAAGCAAGCGCAACCTCTGTAGACACTTTATTCATGGTACAATCCCTGCTTCAACTATTGAAGATAACAGCTGTCAGGCAGCTGGCTTGAAACCTTTGATGACTTTAAGACTGCTCTCTAAAAATCTACTAATATCGACTTTTAGGCTGAGATGGTTTTAGGGCACGAGACAGCGAGGCTCCACTGAGGCTCTGCAAGGCTCGTTGGTGTGTGTGCATGGGAGGGATGCAGGCAAGCCCTACGTCTTTGCCTTTCAAATAGGATAGATGCACTAGATACACCCGCAGGGATCAGTTTGGGTCTCTCCTAATAACCTGTGGCAAATGGCTGGACCACAGAACTGGATGCCACCAGTTCTGGAGAAGTTCAGTCCAACAGCAGCCAAAATCGATGTGAGTCCCTCCCTCAGCTGCGAGAATTAAAACAGGATCTTGCACAGAAACATTCATATCTCCATCAGGTGGCTCTTATTTCGGGGTATGGGTTCCTCTCTGGCTTCTGACGATGACAGTAGGCTACAAAACACGGCTCGGTGTTACCATACCTCCCACAGTAGGGTCTTGATCCACAGAAAGGTCTCTGGGAACTACAGGAATATAAATGAATAATCATATAATATACTAACATAAAATAATAATGCAGTGAGGCCTTTTAGGGCTGATAACATCTTTAAAAGTAGCAGCTGATACTGAAAGGGATCATTACTCAAAATGAGCTTCAGGTGATGCCTGTGCTCTTGCCTTATTGAGATGTGGAGGAAGACATCCAGAAGAGTGGCAGTCTCAGGGCTGCCCTGATTACTCAAAGAAATGCTGAACTAAAAAAAATTTATCTAGGAGAATCCTGAGTGAAGCAGAAATATAATGCTGTTGCCTCTGGGCAGCAGTTTCTTGTGACATATGTCCTTGGAAAAGGATTTCCAGGAGGCAGAAAGGGTTGAACTTTGGCACTTCACAGCCCCTGCTCTGTCACCTCCAGAGTTTTCGTAAAGAAATACTTAACCGGGACTGCAAAAAAAGAGAGTATAAATATCCCCTGAACAGTGCGACCAGCGTGAAAGCTGCCAAGGAGATTTATCCAGCCTCCTCTGGGTAAGCCTCCACGAAGCTCCTTTGCTGGATTGGCAGAAGACAGGGACAGCCGCGGGTCTGAGGAGGACTGGCTGCATTCCTGACAGCCTGTAAATTGGTGTTGCTGTTTTACAGCGATTGCGTGTGATAACTCCCACGTTGGAAACCGGCGGAGATTAAACCCGGGCCCTCCAGCAGTGTACGTCTGTACCGGCTGATGTTGACAACCAGGCTGTGGGTTATGGCAAACTCGCCAGCCCCACAGCTTGTTATGCAGGACTGACATACGTTGACTGGTGGGTATGTATACACTGAGAAGTCACGCTGAAAAAACTTTTCTGCGTGAGATATGTCCTCAGCGTATTGAGGGTGAGCACTTAATCGTACCGTCTGTGCTGGATAGTGTCTCACCCATGCCTCCTGATTGCTCTTCTTCTCTCTGCTGGAAACCTGGAGGAAGCAGAGCTGAGTCACTGGCCATGCTGGTGTCCCGGCCACCGAGGCCAGCACAGAAGAACCACGGGGGTGTCCATCCTGGAGGGCTCATCGCTGTCCATAGAGAGAAACTCCAAATATAACAGACCCAAATACTGAGAAGACTTTGAATATAACCCTTAACTTCAGAGATCCTCCCATCCAGAGAGAAAAAGAGGATTTATTTCCGCAAAATGCACTCATCTTCACTCAAGTTGCAAACTAAGTGAAAGCTCTACCATGACTCATGAAATTTCTCTGTGCAGTGATGGTTGCACTGCCCATTCAGACTCGATGGCTATCAGGTCGAATGGGCCACGCTTTGGGCTCTCAGTTCCTCGGTGAGTGACATAACTGCTTTTCTGTGTAGGCACAGTGTAGCTCTTCTCCAGAGTTGATGATGCTCCCCAGGCGCAGGCTTGCTGCAGAAACCACATCTGCACCGTTCAGCCACAAGACAGAATGATCCTTTCCAGCCCTAAATCTGTAAAGCAGTTACGTTCATACCGCGTTGCTGTGAAGTCCACGATCTGACTCCAGATGAGCCAGCACAAGCATCAGAAGCCACCCTGCCATAATAGTCCCACCACTTTAGCAGGTTAAGTCACTTGTTTAGCCCACAACGGGTCAGCCACCCATCCTGGAGCTAAATTAACCCTACAGATTGCAGCCATCTATAAGGCTAATACACTATCCAACATGGCAAACCCCATTTTCCTCTCCTGGGCGTCTTGAGCAGACAGAACAACCAGTTCTAGAGACAGGTTTGAACCATCGCGGCTAAGTTAGGGGCTACGCCGCGGGTGAAAATTGACAGTGGGACAAAATGGCACCAAAATCTGACTCGCATGCAAGGAGTGGTGGAGTTCATCAGCAGCTGAAAACAAGAAGAAATGGTGGATGCTGACAAGGAGGATTACAGCCAAGTGCCCAAATGCAAACATGACAGGCAAAAGACACTCCTAGGCTACAGGTCGAGAGGTTTTTCTGGAGGAACCTTTAGTTTTGTGATAATGCCCTGGCAGAAAGCTGACACAGCTTGGCTTTCAGATCTGTTGGGCTGGGCAGCAGCCAAGAACAGCATTTATTCATTACATGTAAACTGAGCAAATTGCCCAGGGAAGGGAGTCAATAAACATGGAGCCTCACGGCACCATTTTCACGGAGTGACCTTTCAAAGCATAACTGCGTGTTAAAAGACTCGATGGCAGTTGTCTCTGATCAGAGAAGCACTAACCGAGCTGCCTTGGGGACCGACTTGTTGTCAAGCAGGAGTGGGTTGGAATAGGGCTGTGTAGTTAGAGGCTGCTTTTGGCTAGCTCCCACACGAGGCTGTGGTCAGGAGAAGTCCTCCTGACTCCTCAGCTACACAAATGTTTGGTCTCAGGTCCTCTAGGGAAAGGCAGAAATAACAGTGGTGATGCTGGGAAGCATTTTCGTTGTCACTAAAATGCCTATCTATGGCTTACTGCTCTCTTCTCATCTGGTGGTGACCACCACATTCAAATCACTTCGTCCTGGGGAGATTTTGACTGTGTTCATGGTGACACATGGTCCTGAGAGTGGTCCTCAGTCCCTCCAGGCTGCAGGTCCAGCTTGAATACCCTCACAGGGTATGGGGTCACCACCCCTACGGCAGAAGAGCTGGCTGTCCCCTCATCATCCCACCCTAGAGCAGTCTCCTTCCCTGGCAAGCAGCCTTGCTTCCAGCCCAAACACCCCACAAAACGATCCTTATTCCTCCACAGGTAGCAATCCCATCCCCTTGCAGTGCTTAAAGGCCCCGGCTTTAATTCTTCTAAAAAGAAAACTTTCCAGCTCAAAAAGTGAACGCAAACCACCTCTATGTTACGTCAACCTAATTGCACAAGACTTCATATTCCCAAAGGGTTAAGGGATCCTGGCTATCTCTTCAGCCTTGTGTTAGATGCCACATATAACACAGTGTCATTTCCCAGGATAGACACATTTAACCCTAAGGCAAACTAGCACAAGGCATCGCAAAGCGTGCAGCAGGTAGAAAACCAGCAAGAAACTGTGAGACAGGCTTCCAGTTTCATTTAGTTAGAAAGAAGCATCAAGGAGTGCACCAAGGAGTGCTTGGAGCAGGGCTGGCCAGGTGGGCATCCCTGAAGCTCTGCAGAGGACTGTGGAAAAGAGGGGTTCCTGGAACATGATTACTCCGTGATTTAATTACAGTTCAGGTCACTTAATCTGAATGCTTAACCTCTGAGATGCTGAGGTGTGTCCATCGGTGAGCATCAATGACAGCATCTTCAAAAGCCTGTTTTTTTCTTTTAAAATTCAAGCAGTATCACTCTGCTAATGCCTCGAGAAAATTAATCCTTTGAGAAACTGAAAGTGTTCCTTTTTGGATGAGCAGTCCAAGGCTGTGCCACTTGAGATTCTCAGGACGGCAAAGCTCCCAGAGCAGCTGCTTCATTTAAGGACCAATGCATAGCAATTTTTTCCCTAGGACTTCAGTCAGGAGATCTTCGGATGTGGTTAAGCATTTCAATGGACAGGGAAGGACTAAGCACAGATTCGAAGATAAGCGTGGATAACCTGCCTGAACCCAGGTGAGGTATGCCAGATTGGAATTTAAATAAAGTGGTGTAGGAACAGGTAAGAAATTTACTATACAAATCCTAAGCAGTGTTTTCTTCCGTATGTTTTTTGACATATACATGTGTTTGTTAGCAGTCATATTCCACTGTCCCCCCCCCAAAAATATTTGACATCGACTTAATGTATTGCATTGTATGAAGTGCTCTGCTTTAACGTGCAATGATACCTCAGAAAGAATTTCTTAATCTGGACAAATGTATATAATTTTCTAGAAAACCTTATGATGATGTATTACATGAAAGAGCAGCAATAAACCTTTCCATTGGTATCTGTAAAACATTTCACAATGTCTGCCATGAAAAACGCCATTAAGTCCTATTTGGCATTCTCAGCTTGTATCACCTTCTTGCATTGGAGGGCTACTTTTATGAAGAGGGTAGTGCATCGTGAGAGGCTAGAAATGAAATATTAGGAAGAAAAGAACAATTGCCAAAGTGCACTGCCTGCTAAAGCTTGCCTTACGATTTGTTATTGCCTACCTTTAATCTTCTACAGTCACAACCAGTTTGAAAACAAAAATGTCACCATCACTAAAGGCAAAACACGGGCCCCAGTACTCCCAGTTTGGGCTGTCCCCAGTTGCCCTCATGAGCTGGATTTGGCATTTGGTGGCGGGAGCTTGAAAATCTACCTGGGAATCAGAGCTTTGGTTCTGTGTCTAGCCCAAAGCTGGTCATGTGGGGAAACAGAGCAAGGGGTTCTTGGTATTTTCTAATCTTTCTGCCATTCCACTAAATGGAAACAACACGAAGCTGCTCCTCATTTCTTGCAGGCTTTGGGCATTGATTTTTGTTTGGTTGGTTTTTTCTTCTGGACAATTAACAGGGACTATACTTTAGCACTACCCCTTAAGTTGTCAAAGAGCTTCACATATTAATTCTTTAATTTCAGGTTGGTTATTTGCAAGATCAGAATTAGGCAGCATCTCTAGCCCTATTGCCTGTCAATTCCTTTTAACATCAATCTTTTCCTTTGCTTTCTTATTGCCAAAACCTGTTTCAGGCACTCATGAAGCTTGATAGAAATTGCCTTGAAAAGAGCTGAGTGATCAAAACTGACCAGACGTGCAAGATGAATATTCATGGTTTATTGGAGCAACCTCCACCCTCTTCTCAGAGCAGGGTACCTTCAGCTGACCTGTTGTCTCTCATACAAATTACTGCCTCATTACCACTCATTCCTCTGGAACCTAGCTGCGAGGGACATCAAGCTCATGTTAAATAATTCAGCAAAACGGTGAAAGAAAACTGTATCTGGTCCAGAGCGGAGGCACCTGAAATTCCCTGCCATATGTGCAAATGAAAGTGGACTCGAAGGGACTACAAGAACCAGCTTCTCCCCTTGGACGTGAAGCATGGATGTTGTCCCCTCTGATTTTAGACATCTGGAAGCCAAGTGCCTGCATCTGCACAGGTCACCAGTAGTTCCCCTTGTCCAGCGTGGAGGCAGGCCACTTTGAGGATGTGACCCCATTGCAGCTATTTAGACACCTACTTTGGGAGGAGAGGAATAAAGTCGTTACATCGCTCGCATCAACCTCTGCTCATTGCTGGGGGCTCAAATCTCCAGGAAAACCAGAGTGAAACCCACCCCAAACGCGGCAGGCTAGAAGCAAAGCACCTTGTGCTTGCGCTCCCGCCATATGCTAAAATTCCCCAGGAAAATTGTTCATTTACCAGCTGGCAATAACAAAAGGTTACCAAAGGAGCATCCTGGGCTGTGGGTTAGCATCGGTCCCCAGCTGAGCAGCAAAAAAAAATTTAATTTCTGTTGCCCTCGCTTTCTCTGGCCTGCCAGCACAATCCTAGACTCT
The DNA here is from genome assembly GCF_964188355.1 of Buteo buteo. Lineage (NCBI taxonomy): Eukaryota > Metazoa > Chordata > Aves > Accipitriformes > Accipitridae > Buteo > Buteo buteo. The sequence goes on along the minus strand of NC_134184.1, from coordinate 30,592,755 downwards.
GTTTCAACAAGGTTTGAAGAGGAGGACTCCGTTTCTTTCAGGATTAACAACTTTTTTTTGTGTCAGACACAAAAAAAAAGAGCTGGTGATGGAGGGGGGAGATCTGGCAGGTGATTTTCCTTCACTTCCCCATGAACAAATACACTCTTGGCCGCAGAGCAGTCGCTGGTTTGCAGAGCAGGCAGTTGTGCCTTAAAACCCAAGGCAGGAAGGTGCAGAGTGCTTTCTGTGGACCGAAATGATGTTTGGGGAAGGCAGCGTGGTAGTTCTTTTAATACAGCCAAATTCCATGCGCAGCAAGAACGGGGGCTAAAAATAGACCAGGATGCTAATGAGGGCTTGGCGCACACCGTCTGTATGACGAGATGATGATTCTTTTTGAAAATGCAATAATTTAAGGGGTTGTTTCATTTAGTTTCTTGCTGCTGCTGCAAGGTGTTGAGAAACACGAGGCTGTTTGGGGCTTCAATTTTTTCTCCTTAATCTTAGGAAAATGAAATGTTAATGGACAAAGGAGAAAACAACTAGAAGCAAGAGTTGCTTTATTTTTCCCGAGGCTGCTCGCACGTGATCAGCAAACAAAGTGGGTCAGAGAGGGCTTTTATAACATTTCAGATGGATTTCCACACGGCCCCAAGATGGGAGATCAGGATACTTCTTACACAGAAGAACTTTGATTTTCCCCAGTTTTTAGGTGCTGGGGGCTGTCGCATCCACACTTTTTTTATTCCAGCCCAAAGCTTAGCCACGTGGCTTGTGCAAGAGATGGACTGTGAGCTCCAGCTGGACCTTTCTGCAAGCCGGGGACATTTCTGCAGCCTCATGGCCCTTTCCCAGGCTCTGCCCCTGGGACCACACGCATGATGCAGCCTGTCCTCTGTTGCAGGCACCGCTGGGAGCTCCCTGTCCTCGGCTTTTCTCCTGAAATCCACCTGGAAGCTCCAGGTTAACCCGGGACACTCGCTTTCGTGGGACACCCAATTCCCCGCCTGCCCATATAGCTCACAGGCGGATTTTCCCCAGGGATGAGATATCCCACCACCCTGGGAGGGAGATGGGGCAGAGGGAAGACCTTGGTCGCATCTGTGAGCATCATGGGCACCGGAGAACCGAAATCCAGCCTTGGATACAGATGCCAGTGGTGAGGCTGAGCCACCCCCAGCTCTGGTACACCCAGGCAAAATTTCCCAATGGTTGGGGCACGATGAGGGCATCGCATGGCGCAGGGCTGCGTAAACCACATTTTTCCATTTCCAGGCTGCAAATCAGGGCAGGAAGGTAGAAGTGTTTACGAAACATACCTTTTTTTCCCTGTCGGAGACAGCCAACTGCCTGCCTGTTAGCAGCCTGCATTGGTGGACCATAAAGCATGCAGCAGATCAGGAGCTGTTTTCTGGCACACGCACGCTTGTCTCCTATAAATACTACTCTGGGAGGGAACGAAACAGGTATTGTCTCTTAATGCTCCCATTAAACAGAGCCACACAGATGGTAATTAATGCATCATGACATGACTAAATTGTAAGAAGAAATCGCTGCAACAAGAAGTCACCACAAGAACAGCAGGATTCAGATTAGTGTTCATTTCGAGATCGACTTCTTCTTTGCTTGAAGAGCTAGGGACCAGCTATTCCACATTATGAAAGATTTATTTGTCTGCTTTCCTGAGTTTCAGGTCACAATGCAGCTTTGTTATCTTTAATAGATTCAGGTACTCCTTCCCTAGTGCTTTGTCAAATAATAATACTTACAAAGCAATAAAAGGAAAAAGAAAACACAAAGGAAAGAACCACCCCCTGTGCCATAAGTCCCGGGTAGGTGAAGGCGTGTGTGCGTTTCTGTGCACGTGTCTATAGGAGAGGGGTTGTTTATTGCACCGTCCAGCGTAGAATGAAATAATTTATGTACCATCTACATGCAAATGTATCTTTCATTTCGGTAATAAACTGCACCCTTGTATAATTTACCCAAACAATGGAGCTGCAAGGACACTGCTACTAATCTTCGAAAATCAACTGTGCCTTTTCAAAAGGGATTTTTGTCTTTCTATGAATTGATCAAACTTGACAAGTAATTTCAACCTAATGTTCACGGCTATCCTCCTCTCTCCTCACCATCTGTAGGTGAGAAATCCTATTTTCTGGAAGTGACAGGGTAATGCAGGAGGCTGCAGACATCTGTGAAAAAAAAAAGAAGTGGTTTTCCCAGAGCTACAGGCAAAACAAGGGTGGATTCAGGAAGGATAGGAGTATTTTTGAACAAATGATAAATTTTCCATGTCTGCAACTGTCCACACGGAGTCATGTTTTTTAAGCCACTAAGTTTAATGAGCGCATCTGAGAGATTAACATGTCTCTGTATTTAAAATACTATGGTAGAAATGCTCCAGTGGAATAGCCTTGCTCTTGTTAACAAATATAATAAAGACGCTCAGAAGAAATTCATTCTGCGAACTTATTGCATCAATGAAAACTGCATTATAGACAAAGAGACTGAATGTAAACTCAATTTGCTTTCAGATTTATTTATAAAAATATCAGCTTTGACTGAAAGCTGATCAGTCCTACATCAAACAATACAGGAGAAATCAGAAAAAGGCCAGTTACCGTCCCGCCAGGATCACTGACATGACTGAGATTAATCCAAAACAATTTGCACAGCTACAAGAAAGTCTTGTGCAAATTTTGGATTTTCCCCCAGGAAGTACAATGCCAGCTTCTTAGAGCCCTTTTTTGGCCGTATCAGCACACTTCAGGGAATCAGAGCAGCCCCCACGTACCAGTGGATGGAGATTCTGATATCCCCACGCTGAGAGTATCCAACGCCAAATAGAAGCACATCTGTGTGCAATCCATATAAATACACCGACGCTGAGGGAGTAATTAATTTTTTTACTTAGAAAACCTTCTATGCACGTGCTTTCCCCGTCTCTGGATCAGCTGCTCCTGAGAAATCATTCAGGGCTATTTTTCCTAGCAAGTAGGAGGTCCTCATGTGGGACACCAGGTACCCTCACACCCACCCCAAGGTGAAAGCGTGGGTTTTTTCCCCATGCCTACATCTACATAACTGGACCCAGAAGTGTCCTCATCTGCTGGGTCCTGCTGCACATCTGCATGTGTTCTGCCTCCAAGAGCTCCAAGCCAGGCTTTTTCCCACATGGACACTCTACTTCCCACACAGAGGGATCTCCTACCTCCTCTCTTCAACCCTCTTCTGGGGCTACTTATTGTCATCTTTGGGACAGAGCTGCTAAACTTAAGCTAAAGTATTCATTTCGTGAGGATGAGGGGGGATAAGTGGTGGCCAGCAGGTCAGCTCTGACTCAAGGCCAGCTGTAGGGGAGGTTGAAGCAAGGCACGTGGGACAGCTGGAGGGGGGCAATTCACTTTGGTGTCACGAGACTTTTTGAAGTTCTGAAATCTGCTTTAATTTTTTTCCCATTAGAAGAAATCCCATAGCTTCTGATGGTTTTCACAGCAGGGGATTATGTCAAAACAGATTGAAAAGGTCCTTTGGAAGATTGAAAAGGTCAGGGCTTTCTGGTGTTCCTGTATTTCTCCCCCTTTGTTTCCCTCCATCAAGGATATAACCAGACAGTCCACCTCAAACTTCACTAAAGCAGAATGGGAAAACAGTCAAAATCAATACATGACCACAAAATATCTTCTTCAGGGAAAAAAAAAAAAATTAGAACCTAGCAAAAAAATACATTTTTTAATTAAAAAAAAAAAAATCTCTTTGCAACTGACCTAAACACATTTTCTTCCCAGACATCCCAGCTGAAATATAAATGAAGCTTCTTTCTGTTATCAGGTAGGTGGACACCGTGTTAGCTCCTCAACCGAGAAAACTATCTTCATCTCAAGGTCTGGTCATTGCTGGTTAATGCAGGTCATGGGGTTTTCTGATTGCACAAGCAAGAGCTGAGCCCTTAGATTTGCCCCATGAGGGCACTGGCAGCAGTAAGTCAGTGGAGCAGTGGCAGGTTGGCCATGCAAGGAGAGAGATGAGATTTTTTTGGTCACAGAACTCACCAGAATGAGATTTCTGAGCCAGGAAAAAGCCAGGCGTGTTTGTTTCTACTTCAATAAGGGGAATGGGATTTCATTTCCATTCTGTGTAAATAAATAGCGGTTTGCCAAAATACATTGGCCTCTACTAACGACATTACTCTTGTAAGTAAAACAAAGCAAAACAAACCATCTATAATCATTCATCAATCTCTTGTATCATCCATCCCCTTAAACCTTTGGGCTTCCTGAGGTTGTGAACTTAAACCCATGGTGAAGTCAGAGAAACAGACTCTTCTCCTCCCCTCTCCTCTGTAGCTGTTGCTCTGGGCCATCTCTCCACCATCACTCATGTCAGGCAGGACCAGACCTGCTGTTCCCACCACCAGTAGAAAAAAGTTTATTAATTTCTCCAGACCGTTTGGGTCATTGAAGGGAGCAGGGCAAGAGCTCAATGCCAACGAAACGTTCATTTTTTTTTCTGAAAAGAGAGGCAGCAGCCTAAGTTCCTGCCAATTTCCATAAAGCCATAAAAGTCCGGCAGTATCAGTAAGATAGGATTCAGTCCGCAGCTCCTCATTATTCAGAGGGATGGGAGGATATGGAGACGCCCGAGTAATCTGGAGCAGACAATGGAAGTTGTCGAGGCTCTTCTGATTAAAACTGCAAATCCTGCAACCCTAACCCTAATCCCCCCCTGTGGAAAGGGGAGATTAGCCTGGGTCCTGAAAAAAGATAACTCTATCTTTTCCTTAAGTTACGTGTTAAAATTCAATCTCCTCCCAGGAGATGCCGTGCATGGATATGGCTTTTTCTCCCCCGCTAATTAGGAAAGTATAAGAAAGTAAACGCTGCTGCTTGCACAGTAAGTGGAATAGCGGAGCGGGCTGCCTGGGTGCTGATTGCTTTATTAACACACTGAGCCTACCCACACAGCTGAGCGAAGGGGCCTTTTCCAGCCCTTGGGGGGGGGTGACATGGTGTTTTGCAAGATGCCGAAGCGATCGGTCAACTTCTGCTCCCGTTTCCACCGGCGTGAACCGGCAGCAAGCGGGCGTCGCGGCCCCTCCGCCTCCTCGGGTCTCGCACGCTCCTCTGGTCGTTAGGAGCGATTTTTTTTAATGGGATTCTTTTCTGCACGATCTACGTGCGGCCAGGCGTGATCCCCATCTCTCTGGAGGCTCCCCGTCCAGCCAAATCTTGGCATCCCTAAAAGCTGCCTTTCGTATCGGCGGGACAGAGGCTGCTTTCTCGGCGGAGGGCTGCGTTTAGGGGTTTTGAACTAAGGAGCCCAAATCCCGCAGCCAGGGTCTGCGATGGCTGATGTCCTCCGGGATGGGGACAGAGGCAGCCCTGTAAGACAGGCGGCAGCCAGTGGGATAAGCCAGTTGGGAAGATGCTCAACGTTGGTACATGGTGAATCCACCCTCGCCTCTGCCGTCCTCCCACCGTCCTTCCCTCCAGTAAGACCCTGGTGTATTTTTTTCCCGTCTGACACTCCAGCGAGGGCAGAGGCAGGCGTGCAAGCAGAGGGGCTTTTTCCAGTTCCCACTGGTGCCAACCGGTCCTTGTCACGCTTGGCGAATTCCCCTCCTTCAGCTTTTCGAGCCACTGCGCTCGCCAGTGCCTCCATATGGGGCTGCGGGTTTTCGGCAGGAAAAGGCTGGTTTTGGAGGACAAGGTGGAGGAGAGAAATCCTCCTGGAGAGGTGCAGCTGCCATGGGGCAGGGGACCCGCTGCAGAAACCCACCTCACCGGGGGGCTCAGCAAGCCCTGGGGCACCAGGACGAGATTCCACCTGTGAAACGACCCTTCTCAGAGCCCAGAGAAGATGGCAAAGTAGCAGACTGCATTAATGGGACACTTTTTTTTCTTTGTCAGCCGGGCTCTGACTGTGCTCGGATGGAGACAATAATAACTCGGTGTCGTTTTGTTTCCAAACCAAACACGGATGAGACCTTTGAGATCAACTGGAAACCCTGCTGATGTCTTGAAAACATGTCCATGGGAGGAATGCAAAGCATTAGCTGTAATATTTATTTTGCACTGCGTAACTGTATTTTGAGAAGGGGAGGGCGGTGCTCATTAGCAGCGTAAATGTACCAACCTGTGTTTTCAAGCTATTAATATGGTGGGTAGTGTTAATGGAAATCTAATAGAATGAGATGCTTTTAAAAGTATGGGATTTAGCACAGTCAGGGAAAAAAAAAAAAAAAAGACATTAATGAAATTTTAATGAGAAAATCAGCTTGCAGTAGTTTTACAAGTAATGATTATTTCCTTGATTTGACTAGCCGGAATAGCTTTGTCTTTGGTGGGATGTGCTTGCAAGGCGTGCATGTGAGGACAGTGAATGGTGCATTACAGGCCACTTCTGTGGCTGTGCTAGAAAAGAAACATGGTTCAGGGTTTTACTGTCTGCCTGGATGAGACACTAGAGCCTGACCAGCTCCTTTCTGCTGAAAAACGGGGAAGGCTCTCAGACATGCTTTGGCCACGGGCTGCTGGTCACTCATCATTTCACCTCTCAGCTCCCTCAATCTGTCCTTGGGGTCACCAACCCTCCTAATTTGGAGCTGGAGCTGAGGATCTTGACCTTCTGCACACCTTGCAGAAGTTTCCCCTTTGCTAAGAAGGGACCGATGCTCTCGCCCACCTCTGTGGCACGCTGACACGGGGGGACCATCACAGCTTTCCATCAGTGAAGCTGATCTGGAGGAATAGGATGGTGCTAATTGAGCTAGAAGGGCCAGGGATTTGTCTCACCTAGCTTGGGGTGCCAACACAGCAGTCGTCTCCTCCTGAGCATCCCATTCTCAGCTGTCTGTGGGGAGAAATGGGGACATTTAGCATCTATCCCATCTGGCTGCTTTTGGACCTCTGTGCCAGGAGAGGTTTTGCACCTTGAAGGTGCCTATTTGCCTTCACTCTGGATAACGCCGGCCACGTCTGAGCTTGAGATCTCTGCTGCAGACTTGCTGTTTGAATCCAGACAGACTTGGTCCGTCCTCCCAAGATGCTCCTAAAGCGAAGCCAGTGTACGTACCTACATCAGTCTTCTCCGCTGATGGCATCAGAAGAGCCTCGGGGCCCGAGGAAAGAGCAAGAGAGACGTTATTTCAGGGACAGATCAGGATGATTTCTTTACTATAGTTCCAACTCAGGTTGCTTGAGCCTGCTTTATCACACACTGGTGTCGAGAGGACACTCAGGCAGGAAAACTTCTCCCTTGTCCGACAGAGACAGCCTCACCACAGTCATCTGCTTGGATCCCATCTCCCTAACCCTACAGGTTTGAGAAGCTGTAGCTGAGTAGGATGGTTAAATCTGTATGCATCTTAACGGACACAGCCTCAAAGAGACATTTCTTGCTGTTCCTGGCTCTGACGTCTAGAATATCCTCTCACCCTCTCCCAGTTCTGTAGCCGTTATAAAAAGATAACTTCTGCCACTCTCTATAAGGCAAATTGTCTCTGGTCCCCCATAAAGGGTTGGATCACGGTAGCCAGCTGGGGGAGAAATCCCCTGCGACAAAGACTTTCTCCTGGCTTAAAGCTCCTGGTGCCAGCCACTGCTGGTACAAAACTCATAAATTTCTGGGCTAGGAAGGAACTAACTGTCTAGTCTGAGCCCCTTGACAGAATTAAGGGCCGTTTGATTTCACTCAGTATTCTCACACAGAGCTCAGAACTCCTTGCTGAGCTATGGCATGAATTTTAGGAGGACATCCAATTGCTTTCCGAGGTCGCCAGTGAGAAAACAGGACGTGAGGGTATCGAGGAGGGTTGTTGCTTATGGTTCCCTCTTTTTTAGTACTGGTCACGTTTTGCAGCAAAAGTAAGCTTAAGCCCTGTCAGAATGAAATGATTTGTTAATTTTATGTTCAGCGCTCTGTCCCCACTCTTACTGCTCACTCAGATGAACGGTGTGGGAGCCCCCAACGTGGGCTGTATGCTTTGGCAGGCCAAAGTCCAGGAAATAAGCTGTCACCTGAGCTTTTCCTTTTTTTTATGTTCAGTTTTTTGGGTTTTTTTCATTCTGGATTTAAAAAGGTTAAAGTGGAAGCCAAACCTTCATGCCTGAACTGCAGTGACTGTAATACAGCGAGGTACCTCTGACCACTTTGAGACTGTAACACCCACGAAATCAAGTGGACACCTCTAACGTTCGGAAGTGACTGGAGAAATTCTCCATCATTTTCTTTTCCCTAGTAGATTTATTCTGTCATTTGCTTTTGTTTGTTTTCTTTCCAGCATACTACGAAATTTAAAATCAAAACTCTGCTCTGAGGGGAAAGGAGTGCAAGAGATGTTACAATTTATCTGAGCTGCTAAAGCAGAAGGGAAAAACTTAGCGAAGACATTTGTTGTCACCTGTCCTTTAAACTAGAGTATATCGCTCTGAAAGGGGTACCACATTGCGAGGAACCTTTAGTGTCATTTGCAGCATCGCTTCAAGCTTGGTTGCTCGCGGCTTAACTTCTCCAACGCTTTCTACCTAAAAGCAAATTGCATATTAGGAACTAACGCTGCAAACATGGATCACGCAGAAACGCTTTTCAGGGTCAGCAGTAGCATCATTCCCAAAAGCACACAGAAATCGTGGGGCTGTGCAGAGCTCTCGCCTGCCAGCGCACACAGAGGCAAAAGGGATCCAGCAACCTGTGCCACTGACTCACAACCATTTTCTTGCTGCCTCTCCTGCGAGTTTTATTTTAGTGAAGAGTAATCCCACAGGGTTTCATTTCAGCCGTTGTCACAGACAACACAAAAAAAGATTAGTCGCTTTTTTTTTTTTCCTTTTTTCTTTCATTTCACTAGCTGAGTTTTCTGTGGACTGAACTTGTTTGCTTTAGGTCCTCATTCAGCAGAGTACTTACACATGCGTTTAATACTCAGTGGGTTATTAGTAAAATGGTTTGTAAACATTTTCAGGATGGAAAAATGTGTCTGTGCTAAAGCTATCTCTTCCTATAGTGAAGGGAAACAAATGACAGTGTAGAAGCTCTTTAATTTTTTGCTGTTGTTAGCTTTTCTTTAAGCAGAAAACTGGACTTTGAAGTAGCAAATCTTGTATCACGAGGAATCAGAGATGTCTCACTCAGTTTCATAGTTTAAAATGTAGATGTTTACATCCAAGCCCATTACCCTGGCTTCCTTTATCACCAAGGAAATAAGCACTAAGTGGGGTGCTGCCACTGGTCCCCTTCGCGGGTGATGGCGAGAGGAGACCCCCTGCCCCGGCACTGGAGACCCTCACAGCAGCCACGATGGCTCCCACAGCTTGCCTCGAGGGTAAGCCTACTTTTTCCTTAAAACTTGAAAACCTCAAGTTCTCAGCTTCGAGCTCAAGCCCTTGATTCTTTCCTTCAGTGAAAAACTGAAGCCGTTTGCTGACGGTGGCGGCACTTCTTCCTTTGTAATCCGTTTGAAAGAGTCAGGTAGTGCTACCAAACTGTTCAGCTCGTGAGATTTATTTGTGTTTCCAGCACACTTTGAAGCTTCAAAGTGCCGTGTAAGTCTTATTGGGACCGTGTATTTCAAGACTGTCCATCACCAGCCTTACTGCTGCATACGTGAGCATATCGCTACCCTTTGTAAACATCCACAAAACCCATCTTGTGAGAGGTCATTACATGCTCATTCCCAGACGCCTGTAAAGGATCTGGAAATTAATGATAAAGAATTCCATATATATGTGTGTGTGTGTGTGTCGGAGCATATGGGCATATGCGCATGCACATATGCATGTGTATATATGGCTTATGTGTTTTAGATGTATATATATTAATATATGAAATAACTTGGAATTATGTTAGAAATAGGTGATCCAGAAGAAGAATTAACCAGGCATGAATTGTGCCTCTTCACCTTCATTTTACCTCTGATATGTATATTGGCGCGAGGGCCTTGTTTCCACTGTCACTGCCGGTGTTAGTGACACCTCAGCCTGTTGCAACGCAGATGTGGGATGGCTAAATTACAGCACTGAGGAAGCAAGAAGGGTCCTGTCTCCTCGAGTGACCGGGACATCTCCACCCACAGTGTTTTCTGGGCTATTTACTCGTTAGTTTAATAGCAGGAGAGCCATAGGCCAGGCAGAAAGGAAAGCCACAGCTGTAAATGAATAATCTGCCGGTAAACAAGGACGTCCCGGAGCAATGCTCGAGCTCTGGGGGAGGCTGCAGGGGTGTTGCAGCCCAAGACCTGGGACTCGTTTCTCCAAGGCTGGGCACGGCAGACAGTTAAGTCATTTTCTGCAGACCAAGAAGCAGTTGTCAAGGAGCCTGGCCGGCTTCCAGGGCACATCAAGCCCTAAGGTAAGACGAGCAGGTCTTCAGACCGTTTTGCATGTGTTTAATTCCCTTTCCTGGAGACTCTGTGACTGGGGATATGTTTTATTAAACCACCGTAAAAAAAAAAAAATAAAAATTACCAAGCAGCTGCCTTTCGGTCTCTGCCTTCACCCCGTCTCTCCCAGAGCAAGGGGCTGCTGCCTGCCCCTCCGTCACAGCCACTGGGGGTGGCCACAGCTCCCTCCCTGCCCCTCTCCCTTCTTTTGCCTCTTTTCTCTATTGAAACCCGTGCGTTCCCTTCCAGAAAAGGAGCGGAGCAGCACAGAGCTGTTACCGGGTGCTGTTACGGTGGGAGGCTCGGGGGTCTCCCAGGAGGGAGTGGATGAGCTGAAGGATTGAGGACCGATGGTTGACATCCCAGGAGGATGCAAGCCTTGGGAAAGGGGCTTGTCATCAGGTCCTTCACCTAAACCCCCTCTCCCTCACACACCTCCCAAACTGCTTCTTGCAGGGCCAGAACTAGTACGCCTTTTGCCTTCAGGAGGAATACTCCTTGCAATCCATACGGGATCTCAGTACACCAAGTTTTCTAACGAGACGTCTCCCTTTTAACGGAGAACTCAGTTGGGTACAGGCAACCGCAAGGGACTTCAGCCATACCTGGCTCTCCTAAACATCTGTTCGGAGAAATTAGTACAGCCCCATGCCTGAGCAAGTCTGTCGTGCTGAGACTTAAGGAAGAGGTTTAAAAGGAGAAGGCAGGTCTCACTAGCGTAGCACAGCCCTCTACCACTACGCATTTCGGAACCGCAGCTACGTCAAGTCCCACCGTGTTGGAGCAACAGCCCTGTGGCTGCACCCACCCGACGGATTCGCCTCAAGTTGCAGTGGTAGAAATCTCAAAGCTAGATTATTAAGAGGAAACATTTCAAACGGGGCAAGGCCTGGTCCTGCCTTTTGCCTGACGACATTTTTCACCTGTAAAAATTGCACCTCCGTGTTTGCACTCGCAAAGGACTTCCCTGTGTACCTGCAGCTCTCCCCACTCCCCTTTACCCCAGCAAACGGCTGGAGGTGGCATCAGTTTTATCTGAGCTTGCTTTTCATCCCAGGTGGAAAGAGTCCGTGCAAATCGCAAGGCTGACCTTCTGAAAATGAGGCCTTGAATTACTCCTCTCTTGTATTTAACTTCCGATTTACCATATGGTGGGAAGATGAATTAGATAGGTTAATTAGGAAGCCCTGGAATTCTGTTCATCATTGTGCTATGCAATCATAGATGCACCTCGCCTTTAGGACCCTGGATGTGCTGACATGTAGTCTTTTCTGCGTGCCAGCCTCACGGCATCTCCATCACAATAAAGGAGCGGGAGGGGGAGATGGTTGGAGTAGCCAAGCAAATCAGGAAAAACAACCAGCTAAATTGAGTGCTTTCTAATCTAATGCATTTAAGTCATACTCAATAAAGCTTGCCAACAATCCCTGGCCTCTCTGCTGCAAAGATCACAGAGGCATCTGATTAGAATAACGCGTGTCTTCTAAAAATCCTCCTTTAAAAAGATTTTCGTTCTGGATAGGCAACATGTAATGAATCGGAAATGTCCCTTTTGTGAGTGTGGGGTGAAGTGGGCATTCACCAAGCCCACCCAGCCCCAGGAGCCCTACTGCTGTCTGCCTGCCGCAGGATGCGGAACCCATCAGCTGTGGCAAGTTTTTCTTCCCTGCCAAAAGTAAATAAGTGAAACAGAAATAGCTCTGATCCGTCCTGCATTCAAGTCATTTCCTGAAACCAGTTTTGGGCTTGAAATCCAAGCCCAGTTTTAGATCCTAGCAAAAGCAGTCACACATCCAAGGGTCCCCAGGAACCTCATCCCTCAGAAGAGTATCGATTTCAACATGTGTGTTATATGACTTACAGCAACCTGTCCCACGTACAGCTCTTGGGGTTTAGGAGATAAGAGTGGGAAAGGATTTGAGGAGAGATTAGGAATATAGTGAGGAAATGGATAACCATGGTGTCACATCATGTGCAGAGGGGCAGAGCAAATCTGTGACATGGGCTGTCAAGAGGACAGAAACACAAGTATTTTTTTGAAGACTAACTTACGTCTTGCATCTGAATCCTCTGAAAACCAGCCCGGATGAAACCTTGATTATATGTCGTAAAAGAGCACAGAGCGTGCAACACTCGCTTTGTTTGTGGCCATTCATTTGTGCAGAGAAGAACAACTCCATGGACTGTGTGCATCCACGCTCTATCTGTGTTTATTCCTAGAAGGAGTTTGAGCTTTCCACTCACAGAATAGCTGGTGTCCGTGCCAGAAAATAGTACTTTCTTGGGCAGTCTTGGTCAATCCATTGCTGCAGCTCTAGAAATGTTCTCTAGCAGGGTCGCTTGCTGCTTCCCCCTGCCCCACCTTGGCATAGTCAAGCCTGAATAACGTTGTGAATGAGGTGTCCGACCTTCTTGAGGAGGGTTACGTTTGCGCGTTGCATTTCACACGTGGTGTTAGAGCCAAGAAACCCCTCAGGGTCTCTCAGCCCACACCTGAACGAAGCTTTTCTTGCAGCAACAACGTCCAATACACCTTCCCCTACTATCTTCCAACTTCCCCAGATTGCTGGTACCTCTTCAGCCTGGGAGGATTAGAGGAACGGGTGATGAAGATGATGTTTCTGTCCAAGACGTGCCTATAGGTGTGGTGGCAGAAGAACCAATTCGCATGGGGGACAAGGGGAGGGCTGGGTGGATATTCAAGGAGGGAACCCCACTGGTCTTCCTAACCTCAACCAGCAACGGGCTGGAAGGCAATGCCGAATACCACGAAGCTCAGGGTTCCTTCCAACCATGTCCTCTGCAGAGGTCACTCGTGGCCGGTCAGAGCCCTGGCTCTGGCCTGATGGGGTGGGATAACCTCCCTTTTCTAATCTGGCTGCACCTATGGCAGCTGGGGGATGTGGGAGGTGATCAAAGCCCCACGGTCCTCTACTCATGGCCCTACACCCACACCGCCGGAGGTCCAGCTGAAGATGAAAGCCTAAGATAGCGGAAAAAAAATGTACAGTCAAAACAGACTTGCTGCATACCAATAGCTGGGGAGAGCCCGTAATGCCACTGATATTCTTCAGCTGTATCTACAGTCCCCACGACCTCTCGCTTTCCATGGAAAATTGGACAGGAATGAGGACGCGGCTTGTGATATGTGATACCTGGAGAACCACTGAGCTGCCCCAGATTTGCAAACACGTTTAAATTGAGCAGTAAACCATTCTTGAAACCCGGTGCCAGACTCTGCTTTTATTTGCTCTGGTAAAAAGGTTTCAGTGCGGCATTAACGCGCACTGGTTTTACTGGGAATTAGGCTGTCAGCTTTAGCATGGCATACAGTATTTTGTTGTACCAACAATTAGGTATTTACAGGCATACAATTTTATGCCTAAGGCTAGCTTCCGCCAAGCAGTAAGGGTTTGCACATATGGTGCAGATTTCCTGTAAACAAGGAGCCTCGGTGGAATAGCAGAGCACTGGAAGGTTGCATTCAAGTCTGACAGTACCTTGAAGAATTGCGATTTCTCCCTTGCTCGTTCCATCTTGATGGCGCGCAACAATGCGCTACCTCTAACCATTCCCTACCGTGTGTCCCAAAGAAAATAACTTTTCCATTCTCTTTATGGAATTAAATTAGTGCTGTTACAATTCTTCCTTTAGGATGTTAAAGAATATATGAAGAACCTGTTTCTCATCTCCAGCTGACAGAGACACACAGTTTTATACTTCCAGTATAAGTGAAATCTGCTCCAATACCCTACCTGCTTCTTTGTCGAGTGCTCTTTTGCAGCGGCCCTGAAATCTCTGATTATTTAAAATAGTTAAAAATAGCTATGGGTTAAGAGCACTCGAACCTTTTTGTACTCTTCCAAGAGTAATTTAGAAAACCTGTCAGGGTTCATCATTCTGTTCCTGATCAGTCTAATCTTTTAAAATGTGGGCGGTGGAGTACCAGCGAGACCAAGGGAAGATGACTACTCACAAGTAAGCTGCTGAAATAAAAAGATAATAAGCCAGGGCTTGGGCATCATTCAGTAATGACCTTCATCAGCTGAAATGTTTTTTTATTTTAAGTGAATTAATGAGATATAATTATTAGTGATCTCTGAGACAGTGATCAGAGAAAGCATTTTGCATGATGCAAACAGTACAACCACAAATGGAAGTGCTGTCTGTCTCAAACAATCAGACAAGGTCCCTTTTGTAATAATAAATGTTATCACTTTCCCTGCTTCTTAAAATGTGCTTCGCACTTTATACTTTGATGTCCTCATGCCACCACCCCGTCACTATTTATGGTACAGTCACATCTGTCATAGCAGTGGAGGTTTTGAAAATGTTTTACCTGACTTTTAACAGATGGATGTTAATGGGATATTTATTTACAGAATAAAATTAAATTGAAGCTGAATCTTAATGTACAATTTACATAATCAGCTTTGTTCTGAGCTGGTGAGCTGTTTTTACCAGCACTTGGGACCCTTCAGTCACAGCTGCATCAAAGAAACAGCCACTGAGAGTGGAGATTAAACAATTTCCTAAAGCTAGAAGTCTTGATGAGAATCTATTATTCCACATTAGAATCCCATAATTTCTCCAGACACTGCCATAAGATCAAAGATGTATGTTAGAGCTTTGGCATAGCCCACGATCAAAAGGAAGATGTTAAATTTGCATTTAGAAAACATTTCTGTCAATTATATTTTTCTGAAAAATTGAAAGTTCTGCTATTTTACTTTCTGCAGCCCAAATAACAACAAAACCTATTAACCCAGAGGCATAGAAAGGCTGAAAAGCTAAAACGCATATGTTTACAATGAGTTTGGTGAGATTTGGTTGCGCTATTTGTGCAGTCTAACGACGATCCTCCGTCCTGCCGAAGCTCGGCTCAGCTGGAGTTTTGCCACGGGCATCAAGGAGCGCAGGACCGAACACGACCATGGCTCAGGACCAGGCTTTTCCCACTTAACTTTGGCCACTCCAGGCTTTCCACAGCCGGCAGGGAAAGACCTGCACCCCTGGAGATGGGCTCATCCCCTCTTGGCACGGAAGGTCTCTCTGTCTCTCTCCATCAGCTGCAGAAGCCACCTCAGGTGGCCATGGGTCTCAATTACTGCTTTCATTTCAGTGCCTCCACCTTGGTGGGATGAATACCGATTTGGAAACCATGGCAGCGTTTTGAAGCTGTCTGCCTTAAAACCAGCGAATGGCCTCTTGTGGGCAACAATTTCTTCTTGCAGCTTAGCCGAAGAATTGCTCCTCCACCTTCTTTGCACCCCACTTCACGAATATGGTGAGTAGTCTGCATTCAAATGTGAACGTCAAAAAAAAGAAGAGGACTAGCCCCCTTTCAGCACAAAGGTTGAGTGAATGACTTCCACTGTTTCCTGCATTTAAAAGTATACACATAGCTAATTCTGTGCTGATGTGCTGAACTGGGACCGACACTGGGAAGATCAGACCAGGCTGCTGAGAACCCCAACAAACAGCCTGCACCACCACGGAGAGCATGGGGTTTGGCCAGTGCCACAGCTTCTGAAGCACATCCCCAACTTCATGAAATCATAAGCAACACTCTGGGAAAACTGTCTTCAGCAGTGAACAGGAGCAAGCCAGGACTCAAGGAAGCTCAAAACACCCTGAAAAAAATTCCTAAATTGTAATCTAGGGATGGGAGGATGTGGTGGGGCTGCTAAGACAAGCACAAAAGGCCAGGGTGGGTGTTATACGAAGACAGTAGAAAACCAGCTGTGTCAGACTGCCTAATAAGAAACGAGAACAGGAAAGTCAGCATTTGCACAGAGCCCAGCTACAGGCAATAATCCAATTTACAGGGAAGCAAGAGGCTGATGGCGACCTTGCCAAAAAAAACAGCTTTCCAAAAATAGTACTGACAAATGAGTAGTGTAAAAATAAGGAGCTAATCAGCAACAATAAGAAGGAGGGAGACAGAAAGTTTGTCTCTCTGCAAAAGGTAAATTGTGCAGCATAAGAATGACATCCATCCGTTTCAAACCAGAATAGCTCTCAGTTTCCAGGGACTTATAAATCAGTGAACAGGCTAGGAAAAAAAAATCAAGATTACTCCATTTCTTCCCAAACCTGCCTCAATGTTATGATAATTAATGAGTTGTTCCTGTAAATACCTACTGCTGCATTTTTTCCTCTATTTGTACTTTAAGTAGGCTGCAACAGCTGTGGACCCAGCTCTCCCCACCAGCACCCACCCTGGATGGAGACCTGTAGGATGCTGTGACGGCCCCACTGAAGTGGTTAATGCCACTCACTGGGGGCATGGAGCAAATCAGAGCATGGCAGTGCTAGGGCTGTCCCCGTGCCGTCCTGTGACGCTCTGCAGGCAACTCAGCCGAGTCTCACCATCCATGCTCTTGACGTTGAGTAACAGATCGAGCAGTACCCATGTAGACCGAGCAATACTCATGATCGCTTGCTTTTCTCCCATCATTCAGAAGGGATCCTCCACCACTGTCACCAACACTGTCTGGTTTGTAACCAGATAAATGCAGATTGGAGATTTGGTACTTTCTGGGATTTTGAGAGTTTGCTTATAACACAATCCTCTGCAAGATTAGGTGCTGGGCTGTCGTTGTGGGCATTGATATCTCAGCACGTGACAGACTTGAGAAACCTCTGAGGCAGGAGACAATTCAACTTCTCTCTGAGAGATGCCAAAAAACGTACACCAGGTATAGACCTTTTATAACCAGGAAGATCAAAGATCCAAAGCAGCGATCAAAGTGCAAAGGGCTCACAAGACCTAATTCCCTCCAGGAACATTGCTAGCATTTGGGAGAATGAGCGTTTTCCCCTGAGGATCCTACATGTGTTCCTGACGGTTAGGCTCTGCCCAAACTAACTCAATTTTATTCACAAAGTAATAATTTCCCCTCCTAATGGAGAGATCGGAGTCAGCTGCTTAATGGAGGCATCTCACAGAAAGCAAAGCCAGGGACTGGGACGGGCAATGCCACTTCACCACCTGGTGAAGCACCTTCTCCACTCAGGACTGCCATACTCAGAGAGCAGGATAAGTCCCCTCTAACTCAGAGAGCTCCAAACTGAACATCTAAGTTGGAGCTAATTGCCCCCAAAGCAATTACGGAGGCAACAGAGAGAAGCAGGTGACTCCAGCTGTTGACTCAGACCATCCTAAAATGGTTGTCCAAGAGAGGTCAGAGAAATCACAGCCTGAGGGTGCCCGTTTCTTCCTACAGGCTAGAAAGGAAGCCCAAGGTGACTAGCATGGGGCTGAGGTATTTATCTATATATAGTTGTAATCCTGGCATTAAGCAGGAGCAACTTGCTGGCTGCACATCCTTCTATTAATGGCCATTGCTCCAGGCTCTCTTCTTCTCGCCTGGTCCTTACACACACAGCCCTCCGTTCCCCTGCATCGCTGAGAGCCAGCCCCTTACCTTCAACCGTGAGAGAAGATTTGCCTCAGCTCCTTGAAGCCCTAACAGCAGAAGAAAATGCCCCTTACTCCAAGCCTCTGAAGTAAACAGTCATCGCTGGTATTTGACCTGGTGGTGTCTGAGTGAAATACAAGGTGAAAGATAATTCATCCTTTAGGTAATTTGGTGCCAAATCACTTAGAGACCTATAAACTAGAGTGACAAGCTGCTGCTTAGGTCCTGTTGCAAAGAGGGAAACCTCACGATAACCTTCCCTTTGCTTTACAATAATGCTTCTACAATTGCTCTGCAGAAGTCTCCTTGCGCCTGTCTTGTTAGATTACCTAAAGACTCTCCCGTATTCTGCCTGAAAGATTGCGACAAATTGCACTGCACCAGAGATGTCCAAGGCAGAGAGGAAAATGCATTTCCAGACACTCTGGCCACACAACTGAGACCAGACTTTTTAAACATGAGCGTATCAACAGGCTCTCCTTCTCCTGCAGGTCACTTGAGGCTGGTGTGTCTGTTCATAGCGTGAGCAGATATACAGCCAAGCACCAGCTTAAGCCGTGGAACGGCCACCAAAATGCTGCTTTTGGCAACCTACGGAGCAGCTGAAAACCCGCCTTACCTGGCTATTCAAGAAATCAAGAGGGACCTCAGTGCTCTGTGCAGGAGATGTGGCCCTGCTGCCTGCTCCGTTCGCTCTTGTGGCCCCACCACGATGCCTGGGAGAAGTTATCCTCCCTCATCCATCAGCACTTGGTAGCAGAAGGCTGTGAGTGTGCCCTCGGACTACGAGCTGGGACCCACATTTCTCACCGTAGCCTTCTCGTCCGCCCCTGCCAGGCTACGATTGCACGCGACGGTTCAGCGATGGTCCAGAAACAGGCAGTTCTCCCCCAAAATAATGACCCCACAGCCTCAGCACCCACGTGAATGCTACTGAACGTCGCAGCATGCTGACCCCAACCCAGTCTTCAGCAGGTGACGGTAAGTTACTGTGGTACGTGCGGTCCTGCTTTCGCGTCTCCGAGTCCAATGGAAGATTTCAGAAAGACAGCTCAGACTCACGAAGCTGCCCGGGGGGCTTCTGCTGCGCAGGGGAAGAGCATCGCCCTTTCCCTTGCCCTGGGTACCACTAGAAATATCAATGCTCCTCCAGGAGAGAGAGCTGTTAGCCCCGTAACTACACGTGACTCTTCGCAGACAAAGACACGCTTAATTCCTGGCCACAAAGAAGAGCTGGTCCAAAAAGACCACCAAAGTCTACAGGAATTTTGCTTTAGCAGCGAGCTATAAATAAGACACTAAGCAGTCTTTCCTATACGCACTGCATCCTAAAAGTGCCATTTATCAGCAAATAATAATCTCACTTGAAATCAGTAGGGTTATTCAAGTATACAAAAACAAGGCAATTTGAGAAGAATTAGGCTTAATTAAGGTACAAAACAATGAGGGTAATTTACAAATAACCAAGGCAGAAGGGGACATGCTGTTCTGGTGGGCGATGTTTGCTTTAGGGTTCTGTTATGCTCCGAGAAAAGAGATAGATTCTCTTCTGAGGAAGAGCTTTAAACGAGGGAAAAAGACAACAATTCAAATGGGAATGTGGGACTTGGAAAACGACACAGCAAGAATGTATACATATGGCACATACAGTGTGTTTTTCTGTGTCCCGTTATCTTTCATGGGCCTGTCTGATCTGGGAGGCTACATTTTCCATGATCCACTCCTTACCATGTGTGAAAGGGAAGGCTGGTGCGTGGCAGAAGCCATTAAACTTGGCCAGACATAAGAAGGAAAGGGACCACCGGGGATGCAAATTCAGCTTACAGTTGGGGTCCTCATTTTCAGGAGGCACCCATCCCTCTGAAAAACACGGCCAACATAAGGTACCTCAGATTAAGTGTGGAAAGCATGAATTATCTTTTGAGAATCTAGGCCTTATTATCAGAAACTTTGAAAAAAAAAAAAAGCTGAAAAAAGTGTTTTCCTGACACTAGGCAAATTCATGACAGTCACCCACACTATGTAATCAGAAGGTGAAATATATCTAAATAATGTAAGAAAGTTTCAGAATGACACAATGTTCCCCAGGTGTCTTCAGGCTCTACTGGGATTTTATTAGGTTCCCTGAAACAAGGAGAGAAGCTTTCCAGGGAATTGAACGAGCAGGTCTTAGCACCAAGCTTCACATCTCTCCAAGCTGATGCGCAGATGCCTGCTTCTGTCCTGCTGCTTCGTACACTGGGGAAGTGATGGCGATGAGCTCCTTTTCCAACATTTCCATTTGAGCCGTAATGTCTGACACGGTGTTTTTAATGGCATTCAGCTGCACCTTCATTTTGTTGTAATCTTCTTGGAAGGCTCTGTTCACATCGTAGAGAACGTGACAGCCCTGTTTCTCCCCAAGGAGATGGTTCACTTTCAGGAAGACGTGGAGGAGTTCATATAAATCTTGGAGAGCCCAGAGGATTTCATACTCGCTCTGCGTGCTTTGGGCAGGCTTGATCTTACTCTGGGTTGGAGTGGTGCTCTTCTCTTTAGCTTCATGTTCCCCCCGGGGGGCTGAGCCAGGGTTACCTTCTTCCACAACTGCGACGGTGTCAGCATCCTTCTGGAGATCTGAGCTGGCATCCTTGCTCTCTTCATGGACTGTGGTGGCTTGTTGGTCTTTCCAGATGATGGGGATTGTTTCATTCTCCTGCTGGAAATCCTCTAAGACTCTATTCTTTTCCTGGACCGCCCGGAGAGCTTTGTTGCCTGGGCTGACCTGAAAGCATTTGTTCCTCTCTTGGAAGAACAGGAACGGCTTGTTTTCCTTCTGGAGGCTTTGCTGAATGGCATCAGTGTAAATAACCTGGACAGTCTGTGACTGGAGACATTGCAGAGCCCTGTTTTCTTCCCAGAGCCTCCTGTTTTCAAGCTGGAGGACTTGGTTTTCCTCCCAGAGCGCTCTGTTCTCCTCCCAGATGCTCCACTCATTCTGTACCTTCTTGCTGAAGACTTTCCGGTGGGATGTGAAGGATGGCTGGCAGTAGATCTCATTCACCCATTTACCATCCACAAACACCTCATCCCTCAGTTTTATCCGTGGGGTGATATATTCTATCTCAGGATCTGTACACTGCATGCTCTGGTTCATCAGATCAAAAACAGACATGGCCTTTCTTTTGAGGAGGACTGGGTGAAAAAGACTTCTTCCAGGAGTTCTGCAAGAGGCCACTGTCCACTGGCAAGGAGCAGGAGACACAGGGGAGCTGGAGAAGCTTGATTAGGACTGCAAGGACAGGGAACACAAATGCGCAGAGTTACTGCCAAAATTCAAGGTCAGAATTAAAGTACGTTGGACGAGAGGAAAAAGCAAATAAGTCAGTTCCCATAGTCGACCGTGTTGCCCCTTTGGCTCTGAAAGGTAAGGAATACACTAGAAATATAGTTTATAAAAGCTGAGAAAATTGGCATTGGTAGATAAAGCAGCTCTATGGCAGCACCACAAGCTTTGGTATAAAACCCTGGGCTCTCCTTTTATCTCTCTACCTCATTTTGACAGACATGAAAGGGAGTAAAATGTAAGAATATCTTGCGCCTCAGAATAACCTGTTCCCAAATGACTGACAGATAAATGAATTAAAAGTTGTTATGGGGCTGAAACCAACTTTTCAAAATAAAACATTTTTAAAGGATCACAGTGAAAAACTGGCCTTGAGAGAAGCTTTTTGTGTTGATGCCCAGTAGCCTCTGTTAACAGGACACCACAAAACTGCAGTGGCAGTTGTGCTTTTTGATCTTAAAACCCACAGAACTGTGAAGAGGAAAAGCACCAAGTGATACAATATGCACAGATAATTAAAACTCCAAACCCCAGCCCTGGGACATGGGGACCAGGAGAGCTCTGTTGGTCTTTGCATGTTTTTCTGACAAGTTCCCATCACCATGGTCCAGAAACTGTCACAACCCATAGATAATTCTCCATCTTTCCTTCTCATTCCTCCCATCACTCTTGTCTTTATACCCTTTGATAGCTCCATTATTTTTCTTGCTTTCTAGCCTTGCGATAGTGATTGCTCATCTCTTTCCTACAGTCCATCTGCCTCTTTTTCACATCATCAGAAAACCCATCTCTTTAAAATCCACACTGCACCCCTTACCTCCAATGCTTCTCATTTCAGTCACAGAAACCTCAGACTTAATCTGATCAGCACTCTTCCCTCCTTCCCTCTGCCTGAAATGCTGGGGCTTAAATCACCTTCTAGTCATGAGTAAACCTGGGCAAATGGAGGTTTTCAGTCTTTTTACAAGAGAAAATAAAAAAAAAAAAAACCACCACACAAAAATGTGTTTTGTGCCAGAGAATATCTTGTTTTCTGCCGCTTTCACCAAAATTAAATTTGTGTGATTTTTATGATGAAGTCATTTGAACTGAGGTTGAACTATTTTTTATAGCCAAATTGTTGGAATTCTTAGGGTTTCTGCGCAGTGTTTCTAGCAGCACAAACGTGCTATTTTCCAGCTAAAAAAAAAAAGTTGGTTGTCAAATTTCACCCAGGTCTACCCCTCTCCCCTGCTGAGATCCCCCAGCTGCCCTCCTGTCCCTTGGCAAACCCAGGTCTGCCTTTCTGTTGGTAAGGAGAGTTTTACCTTTATGAATTTTGCCGCTGTGTCTCTGGCCCCAGCATTAGGCACGAGCTCCTCGTACCCTCCAGCTCTGCACCCCCTGCCCTATTCTCGCCCTCTCCTTTCCAAATCCTGCTGCTCCCTGCTTTCCCTGCCATCTCCACTGCCTCTCTGGGCTGCTCCAGGTTGCTTCTGAGAGCCAATATCCATAGATGCTTCCTTCACCCCCCTCCCAAGCTTGCCCAAAAGCTCAGAGAATTATTGGTCGCGTTTAAAATCCAAAATCCCTTCATGCAGGAGAGGGAAACCGCAATATATGTCTGTTTGCAGTAGCACTTGATTTTACTGCAATAGGGTCTCCATCTGACTTTCAGGGTTGTCTTCCACATCACCAGCTGGTTTATCTCACGTCAGACCTGTGTTTTCGTAATATCGTTCCTCTGCTAAAAGGGATTTCCCCCAAAATTCCCAGTTTTGGAGGGTTTTGTTTCCACTTATGCCATGTTCAGAGCCGTGTACCGCTCCCTCCCTTGCACCCTCTCCCCCCGCCGCCTTTCCGACCCATCCCGTTCCCTCGGGTTGCCCAGTCCCGTTGTTTCCACCAACAGCCCCAAGCTGGGAGGTAAATCAGCCACAGGGGGACCGGACCCCTAAATATCCCGAGGAGAAGGAGAAAACATCCAGCATCGTAAGCCCAGACCCACCTGCCACTGCATATCATGGGCAAGCAGCTAGAGTCCTTAAAAGTCACTTAGGCTTAAAGTGTTTAGACGGCATGTTTTCGGGATAAATGTATAATATATACGGCATTGAAGGACGTTATCCTGGGGACAGTTAAACTTGACAGCAGCTCTGTCAGCTCCTTTGCACTGCGGGGGAGACGTCAACCCAGACCTCAGAGAGATGCTTCAAGTTCTCCCACCTCCCGTATCGTTTTCCCCCCCATCTCTGAACTAAATAATCCCAGGAAATGCTGGGTGAGCGGCAGGGGGAAGCCACGCGAAATCGAGCCGGGCTGGATGGTTTAGCAGCGCTAAATTAAACGCCTGGCACGTGCCTACCTGCTCAGCGGGGCCGGTGGTCTTCCCTCTCCCCGTGCCGCTGCCAAGCAGCCCAGTTTGAGGGTCTGGCTGCTGCTGGGGTGTCCGGGGGGGGGACAGGAGGGACCGATTGTGATGCCAGAACTGGCAGGGACACGGCCCCTGGGAGCTGGGAGCTCCTGAGCACCTTCCGTGCACAACCCACTTCTGTGCTCCTTCCCCGCTGGCCTCCCGGGACTGCCTTTGATTTTTCCCAGCATGGCGCTTTTGGGTTATTTCTCATGGAAATGATCTTTGGGGTAGCTCAGCTCTCATGCCCTTTCCTGATCCCAGACTTCCTGATCTGCCTTTGATGCTCATAACTGAGAGAAGTTCGGGTGGATTCTTTCTCCATCACACCCTCTTAAAACAAATTTTGTCTTTATTCCGAACCTTCCAACTATGTTTGCTGCTGAACTGATACTGATATGTTCAAAAATCACTTCCTGGGATGCGCTATGAGACCTGAAGTTATTTTCCAAGGACAAAATGGGTTTGGAGTTTTTCTCTGACTGTAAGTTTAAGAGCAGACTGTCACTGAACCCTATTAAGAAGAAAATAGAATACGCAGGGCACTCATGCATTGCAAGTTTCAATATTATTTGTAGCAGCTATTCCCACTTCCATGTCTTTACATTTCTAATGATCTCATTCTCTTTCTTATTTGCTACATCTTTCAGATGTGGAATTTTTTTTTCTAATCAGGGTTCTTGAATAATAAATACAGCACTTAATTTATTTTCCAGTGAAAATTACCGACTTGACATCAGTCTCAAGGTGACTGTTATTGCTTTTAGGAAGTTGGAGGTACCATTCTGCTTTGGTGTTCAATGATAAAGTCAGGTATAAAATTCTCTGTAATTTCTCCCTTACTTATATTTAATCTTAGACAACAAAAAACATCACAGGTTACTATGGTAACTCCCCAGGGAGCATTCTCCTTTATTCGAGCTCCAGGATCCTGCACAGGAAAGCAGGAAAATGTCCTCAAAAGAGAAAGGAAAAGATTTTATCATGGGGTGCTTGTGCTTGGCCTGCCATCAGATGGGAATTTAAGGGTGCTCCCCAGGTGCAGCCAGTTTTCGGGAGAGGTGACTGAAATGGCCGATCCGAACTTCTGAAGAACTGAGGCTGTGGACCACTGAATCAGACCTCTGATGAACATTTTAAGGTCTAAGAGCTGACTGGAAACTGAGTTAATAGAGACAAGTGCAGCATAGCACTGATCGGCAGACAAAGCCTACTTAATCCAGAGCCGCTGAGAACTAAGCAGTATACCTTCGCCTTTTTTTTATGCAATATTTTTCTTAAACTTGGATAAAGTTCTTCCAGCTAGTCATTTATTTGCTGAAAATTATGACTTCAAATACCAATATATTTGGATCAAATTTAGTGAATATCATCAGATGTGTGTACACATCCGTCAGAATTGGAAATGCTGCAACAGCTCACTGCAGAATTTTTTATAGCAGCTACAATGATTCCTGAGCTGGACTCTCAAAAGGACGGAGATGTCATTCACAAGATTACAAAGGCAGAAATAATGCTGAGTGTGTTCCCCTTCCTGCCAAGAGGCAAGTAACCCCTGCTCTGGAAGAAGGGTTTGAACTAACTTCCCAACTGAGTGCTTTGTCCACAGCTTCAGACTATTCAATTTCTCCAGGTGAAGCTGTTTCACTATACAAAGAATTAAATATTAATTGGAACCTAAGCCATATTCCCCATCCTACCTGCACACCTCTACACCAGGCTGTTCAGCTGACCTTGCTGTCCTTCTTGGAGATTATCTTCTTCTGGAAAGGATCCAGTGGGAGAGAGTGGATGATCACACACACCCACGCTCATATAATATTCTCCAGTTTGGAAACTCAGCTCCATGCTGGGCTGCAAGAGGTCACCATCCAGTGATGGGCTGGCAGTAGGGGTGGGAGTGCGAGATCTGAACTGCTGCCATGAAGATCTTGCAGGAAGGACCCTAGAGACCCCATCCCAGCCTCCTTCCCACTGGGAATGGTGGTGTGTACCTACAGTCAAGTTCAGCCCTTTCCTCTGCTTTTGGGTTTAGAAGACCTGTTAAAGTGCCTGCAGTCAAAATAATAGAGGGGTTTTTTTTAGTAAAAGCATAATGTTTCTTTGAATTTGGAGCATCTTCTCTCTTTTTCTCTTTTATAAGTGTGTTATATTCCCAAATCTTTATTTGATAAAACCAAAAACATCCACTGCCACTTTCTACCACCCCAAACACATTTATGCCAGCCTCTGTTCGTGTCAGCACAGCCTCGTCTCACCACACACTCATCCACTGCTCTACAGGGCATTAAGCCTGGATGCAAATCCCACTGAGTCCCTAAAAAGATTCTTGCATATTTGAGGGATCTTGAATCATCTCCTGGCCTCAATAACGAGATAGGGAGTAAAAATTGTGTTTTCTCAGTTTTTGAGGCAGTGAAGTGTCTGGAGGGAGAGGTGGTGATACCTCAGCATTGTATTCTGCCAGGAAGAGGTGAATGCACTTGGTCAGCAGTGTGAAAATCAGTAATGAAAACCTCCAGAGCAGCTTTTTTTCAGGCAGATAGATGGCTTGAGGCACACACCTATGTCACCATCTATTCGGACTAACTGTCCTTGCAGGACACCACCACAGCACCGCTGCCCGTGTGCCTCACTGTAACCCTCACACGTGCAATGCCGTGCGAAACACCAAACTCTGCATAACTCCGCAAACTCCTATCAACACCGGCCAGGATGGTTGGTTCAGCTGGCAGCTGAAACGAGAGGTGGAAATATCTGCTTTTATACCTTGCCTCTGGTCCTAGTTTGATTTTAGACACTGGGCAAGTCATCTGTTCCCGTACACCCATTTCCTCGGGTTCTCAGTGAGTTTGGGATACTGATTTTCTGATGCAAGCTGTCAAGAGAAATTAATTCTTACTTGTAAAGTGCTTTGAACGTGAAGAACACTACAGTAAAGAAGCCCTATGCACCACTCTTATTTATCCCCACGATTGTAATATACACATTGTTTACAAGCTGAAGCAAAATATTTGACTTTTGCTAGTAAGTAACATCTTACAGAGATGTCAGGCTTTGTGTTGTTCCGCCTTAGATCTCATTCCCACCTCACTTTCATTCTACTTTAGGTATGAATATTTAAAAAACCTATCAAAACCACATGCAGTCCCTTGGTCAACTCTAAGCCATTGCCTGTCGAAGCTAGTCGTTCGCGTTGTGCCGCTGTGATCCACTGCTTGCGAGCCTCGCCAACAAAATACTCAAAGCCCAATTACCGTATCACTCTCCTACTTCAGTCTGATCAAACCTTACAGAGCACTCCGTGTTGCTGAAACAGCCCATTAGGTGTTTATTGTCGAGTAAATGCTAGAAGCGATGACCACAGGCGGCACTTATTTTTGTTGTGAGGGCAGAGGCGCGCTCAGCAAGGGTGATGGAGGGGCAGAGCTGACGCTGCACCCGAAGGAGCTCTTTGGTCTTGCTTACACCAGGACGATTCGGATGGGTACAGTCGCCTCAATGTGCCATGTGTGACCATGGGGTATCCTGCGTGTGAACCCGCTGGTCCTGGTCTCTGATACCCACAAACCCCAAACGGCAACAGGCACCGGTCTTGAGGCAACAGATTTGAGCCCTTGGTGGCTTGTCAATCAAGCGATGCTTCAGCCCTCGTTACCGCGCTGATGAGGACTCTGCTGACGGCAGGAGAGCTTAAACACTTTGCTGTCCTGTCGATATTACACGTAGACATCTCGAAGGAGTTGTCTACAGTTTGGAGGTGAATTCTCCCTGGCCGCGGTGTTGTCGGACGTGGCGTGCCACCTCCTAAAGATGGAGGAGTCTGGAGCTGTTAGCCTCCTCGATGAGGTGGCTAAAGCAGAACCTCCCACCGTAGCAGAGCTCTCCAGCTCAGCTTGGCTCGTACATGTACCCTGCAAGGGAAGGTGCTGCCCAGCCAACGACGGCTCGGCAGAACATGTTCAAAATAAGCATCCTCTTCCCAGGGGTCACAAAAAGCCCTGTGCCAAATCCCTGTCCCTCAGGGGCATCAGGCAAGAGGCTGCAAAAGGTGCAGGGATGGGGGAACACTGAGGAATGTTTGGGAGTCGAGGGCATCGCAGCTCGTTTTGAACGCAGCGGTTCTTCCACGTGACGAGTCTCTCTGGGTGAGAGGAAAAGTCAGCGGCTCCGTTCCTGATTGACAGGGAGAAAATTGAGGGTTCAGGCTTATTAAACAATCTCTAATAGTGATTTATGGGGTCCTGTACATTTTAATGTAACAAAAAAAAAATTAAAATCATCTAATTAGCTAAGTCTGTAATCCTGTATATTAATTGTCTATTAGCCACTTCTTAATTATAATGGAATGCTTATCAAATAACATGTGATGGCCACGTAGCACCATTTCAAGTCATTATCAGACTAGCTCCTGCTTTAATAAGAATCTGTTTAACTGAAATCTAACCATTTCATTTTATTTTAAAAACTGTAAAGAGGAGGAAGTTAAGATCTTAAAAAATTAGTATCTCATTAGGATTTACTAGACTCTATACTATAAACAATGCTAAACAAAGAATCATGAAAGCAACATAAAAATCCATTCAGATGCTAACCCGGATAATTAAATGGTGGAAACCTACCAGGGAAGAAAGACATGTCTTATTTAGAAATACTGGCAAGCTCAGGTATTTCCTCTCTTGACTGTTTGACTTCACAGCCTTAATGTTCCATTGACATGTGTTTGTGCATGTACCTTTTCTGACATTTTTTTAAAGAGATGAACTGAGAAAATTTGATTATATACAACCGCGTTGATCTCTACATATGTCACCAGCAGGACTGGTAACATCTCCACAATTTGAATTAAGTAGGGTGTATTTGCAATAGCAATAATAACAAGTTATTTTTTTATACGCAAAGCCATGCTATAGGGAGACACATATGACGCAAGGGGATGGCCATACTGTCAATCTTCTTTGCGAAGAACTCCACACCCAGCTCCAAGGACTGTCCCTCCACAGCATTTTTGCCTGCTACAGTTGCACCCAGTTTTTGACTTAGGTGATGGGTTTGTGCAAAACAAACATCTTATGAAAAATATAAATAGCTTGAAGGGTCTCTGAAGCCTATTGCCGGACAGTGTACGTTTGCCAAACTAGACATGTGAAAAGCACAGGAAAAAAAAGAGAATATGGGCTCATAACAAAACTTCAAATGTGGAGCGGTGCTGAAATGAGACCATTTCAAGGTCTGTGGAGCCACTGGTTTACCTTTTCTAGCGCGTGTCACGCTTTGATGGGCCACCGCACGCTTTGCTTAGAGGAACACAATTTCAACACCTCTTCATCTCAGGGTTTAACTCGCTGCCAGAGTACTTTTTTAACAGTCTGCCAGAAAAAAAGAGAGGTTTCAGTGATAAAAGAAGAGAATAAACAGTTAGATCCCAGGTACTATTGTTCAGCACACCTAGGAACAGTCAAACGGGCAATTTTAGAAATGTTATGCAACCCCTAGGAATGATTTTATGCCAGGGAAGCAGCCCCTTTTACCCATTTCTTTCAACTTTTAATCTGCAAAGTCTGTCCCAGGGTGAATGGAGGTTACAGAAGTTACCTGGTCTTATAAAACTACCTGCAAACATCTGCAAATTTGGGGTCACTGCATGTCCAAGTGCTCTGTGGTGGCACTTGAAAAATAACTGGAACGGGAACACACATCCACCCAGAAAAATACAATGAGAAAGAAACAGGTTAAACTGTCTTCGTATGTGTCCGGAGGCTATCATTAACATTAATGTAGTCATAAAGCAGCACCTGCTGGCTCAATGCAGCAAATCTTTGCCTACTACCAATTAACTCTTCAAAAAATAATAGAGAACAGTTTTTGCCCTTCTTGCCCCAAGCACAATAACTTGTTTCCTGCTAAGCATTATTAATTATAATGTCCCTGCTGCTTTGCCTCGCTCAAATGAACGGTCCCATCAGCGGCATAAGCTTCGTAGTAAGGTGTATTTCAGCAGGAGCAAGCACGGAGTTATTGGGCTTTAAAAATGCTATACTACTTTTTATTACTATTGTTGTTCCTTACTTGGTGTAGCGCTTTCACTCTTAACCATCCAGAAGGGAAAAAAGCGTATAATTCAGTCAAAGCACAGATCTCGGCTAGGTGACGGGACAAATTCCCTGAAGACATTCACATTACTGTAATGTCAACGATTCAGTGAGCAAAGTCTGAGAAAAAGGTTTAGGTGGGGAGAGGCGTGTGATGAGATGGGGAGAGACACTCCTCAGACACAACCGTAACCTTGTCCTACAAGACAGTATGTGGCAGCCAGCCCATTAACTGAAACACCGTTTTGCATAATACAAACACTGAGGTTACGGCATCGTGCTGATGTTACTCTTCCTATCTTACCAAAGTCACTTTCTGCATGGACAGAGTATCAGGAATATGATTTACTGCTTATACTCGTCAGTGCATTGCAGGTTATCACCTGCAAGTACCACTGCTGAATGGACAAACACCAAGGACACTGGTTCCTGTCCCTATAATAGAAAGACAATAACGGGTCAATAGTTCGTGTCTGAAGCCAAGCTGTCCTTAGTCTGTAGCTTGTGGAAAGCTGCACGACTGCTCCTCTAAACGTGTGCCTGCTTGCATGTTTGTTCACATATTGGAACTGCGCAGAAAGGAACGGTTGCTCTGGCTGCAGAATCTCTGCAAACCCTTTTTTTTTTTACGAGACAGCAAAGTCTTTCCTCAGCCACAAAATGCTTTGTATTATTTGCTGCTGTGATTGTCACATCTCCTGTATCTAACGAGGTACCTGGAGACTGTCCTCCTATTTCTAGCGAGGATTTCTACCTGACACTAATAAGAAGACAGTGGCCTGACACTGACTTTTCGAGGCAGAAAGGGGCACACTCCAGTGACCTGGGAAGCCTCGTCTGAAATGACTGAACCAAAGCCTGTCATAAGCTTACAGACAGGGTACGTGTCGTCAGCCATATCTCCTTCACCTTCCACCCCAATGCTGATTAATTTCTACAAGTCTTATCCCACGAACTGATGAATGACAGAAAAAAGATATTTCTGTGGCTTGCGGGCCAATTTTTTGCAGTGCCTCTTTACCTGCTTTGCCTGATCGATCAAACATACCGTTATCTGCTGTACTCTACAGTCTCATTGACTAGGTTCAGCCTTGCTAACCCCAAGCCTTCAACAATCATAAAAAGTGCTAAAAATAAAGGCAATTTAAAAAATTAGGAAAAAAAAGTGGGGTGCTTTTCATTTGACATCTGGATTCTGGATCTTTATGGAGGTCAAATTTCCTTCACACCCATGGGAGACAGAAAGTTACTTTCTTTCTGATGACAGCGGATGCTCTCTTACAGATAATGAGACATCTGCCTAATTATTTGTATTCGGTTTGTCATATTTACTTTTGCTCTGTGATTTTCTTGCCAGAATGTGTTTCCTTGTTATATAGGGAGTAGAAGACCACATTATGACCATCTACTTCATGTAACTCTGCTTCAGAAGAGAAAAGCAGATAGACGACTCGACAGCTACCTACCTCCAGCTCCTCTGGCCAGTGTGATTATCAGCAGCCCTTACAGTCCTACCAGTTCTGTTACCTGCCACTATCTCCATTTCTTTCTCTTTGCACCAGCTCCACCCCACCAAACATTGAGCCCTTATCAACCATCTCCAACCATTTCCATATTCACACATAACCCTCACATTGCCTCTGTTGAGGAAGTCCCAGGCAGTACTCCTTAAAGGCAAAAAATTCAGATGCACTAAACCTGCTTGAGCAAATTAGACCAGAAATTGCTTGCCTTGTTGTTGAAACACATCGTCTTTGATGCACAACTGCCACCAAAGCACAGACATATCTGGGTGATGGCTAAGGCTGAACTGCAGCTCTCCTGGGAGGTCTGCCAAAGGGACTGCTGCTGAGATTTAGGTGCATGTTAATATCGAGTGAAACTGTACCCTTCTGTGGGATACCTGTGTTCTTAGGGAGGAAAAATACGCAGCACTGGAAGTACAGACACTCAAAGAAATCTGAAGCAGCATTTCCTGCAAATTATACATATAAAACACCAGTACCTGCGAAGTAACATCACACAACTTTTTTTTCCAAAAGACAGAATCACTGAAACACTTCCTAAGTAAAAAAAGGCAGATGTGGGTAAAAAGAGTTGAACAAAAATTTGGTCGGACCATGCAGTTTATTAAAAAGATACTTGCTTTAAATGCCTTGTCACTTGCATATACTTATAAAATAAATGATAGAGATAGTGGCTCTTCATTATACTGACATCTTTTTTTAGTGTGTCTGAGAAACCACAGGTACAAGTTCACATACATGTCACTGCGCAAAGTGCTTGTGGTAATCATCTTCATGGGGAAAAATAAGCACTTGCAGGATCATATATTTTGTGTTGTAACTTCAGTTAATGCCCACATCAATCAGATTGTCAAAGCTGTTTACAGCCCATGCCTGGATATTTCCAGCTTTTGACATGTTATGTCAAGGAGAACCAGAATCCTTGAAACACAGTTTTGTCACTCTCTCTCCTTGCTCCTTTTTTCCCATCTTTGATTTCCCAGGTAAACTCTTTATACCATTTGCAGCTGCTTCAGAATCCCACAGCCACCCGCTCATTAGCAACGTCAAGATCACATTATTCCTCTTCTGAGACACTGCCCTGGGTTTCCCACAAAAGTTACAAGGACTAACTAAGATTTCCAACATTTAGGTGGGTTCAGCTGCCACATCATTGTAACCTAAGTTGCTCTGTTACTCCTTTGCACATTATGCTACAGTCTAATTCCTTTCATCCAATTCCAAGAATGTACCGTTCTTTTTTTTCCTTCATTTTTTTCCTTTTGCATTTGATACTTCTATGTCTGACAAGTCAGAGTTTGCTGCTGATGAGCTGTGTCCCCTCTGGGTTTTGGCCAAAATTTAGAACTAGCCTAAGATATAATAATCCCGAAAGAGGGTGTGAAGAGGAAGAAGGGTTGGAGGATCTGTATTTTTTCTTGTGAAAACTGAAAAGTCTGAAATTAGAATTGACCCTTTCCTCTATATTTTCACCCAGATTAAAATAATGGAAAAATCCAAAGTTATATCTCCATGCATACCATGTGTCATCTAGGAGGGACTTTGGAGCCGGGTATTTCAGGCCATAAAGACACAGTGCTCATTAACCGAGTGAGTACCAGCACAGAAAATTTCTAGGAACATCCACTGAAGAGAAACAAGCCCAGATGTGCTTTACACCATCACCAAATGAGGTTAACTCAGCCTGATGGACTGTCCTTAAGAGACGGGCGCTGGACTTGACAACAAGCCTGTGAGAAATGAATAGGTGTAATTTATTCAAAGGACCGAATATCTCACAGAAACGGGCAGGGGGAAGGGAGGAAAATGCAGGAAGGGAGGAGAGGGGTCAAAAGCAGTCCAAAACTTGTGCAGGCAACTGCAGCATAAAAAACCAAACCAGTACTACCCTGAGAGCTTGGTCATAAAGTTTAATGGCTTGTTATCTTTACGAAGCCTTCAGCAACACAGAAAGAAATGCCTGTTTCCCCTCACTTCACATCTTTACTGTTGGATGCTTGCTTTACTCTCTCTCTCTCCTCCCCCCTCCCTGTTTTAGATGATATATCTGGTTTGAGTGCAACTATAAAGCAGACTGTTAGTAGGGACAGAGGTGTGTGCCAACTGGAAACAGCCCCGCTCCCGTCCCTTCCAAGGTCATTCCCCATTAAACACATTTGAGGACAACGAGCCCGTGACATCGTCATCAGCCGCGAGATTGCACCGAGGGTAGCAAAGGGACAACGCGCCCCTGAAACTTGCTGGGATATGCCCCAATACAGCAGGATCTTGAGCCTTCGCGGTGTTGTCAAACATTGTTTTCCTTCAAGACATCTATTAAACACCGGATTATAGAACGTCCTGATAGGTTTGCATGAAGGGCATTGTGAGTCTGACTGACAGACCGATGGGATAAAGGCGTCAGGAAAACGTTCAAAGTTTAGTTTCTGCAAAAGTCAAGAAAAAGAACTGCAAAGACTTCCAAATCTTGCTGCAAATAGGCTTTCCCAAGGATTTAATGGGGGAAAAAATGTGCAAATTCCAACAGACCCCATTTGAAGTCACATTAGCGATTTGAGATGCTTCATCATTCTCTACGCTATATGAAATGCAGACTTTTTATTTCCCAGACTCTACTAATAACAAGCCCTATAATTAGGTATCTGTCCTTTGCAATCAGCACTACAGCTTTCTGTTCATAGGAGAAAAATTGTAGGGCGGGAGAACCACTCAAGAGCATAGGAAAAAGCTGTCACCGGTGCAGTGTGACTGGTTAATGATTTCAAAAACGTTATTAGGAGAGAACAGTTCCTTAATTTTGGTATGTAGCACGCTAATAAAAACGCTCTTGTTCATTTGTCTGTCTGATTGAACCTGACGCAAGTTTGGGGTTCAAACTTATTCTCTCAGCCTGCAGTAGTTAAATAACAAATTTCTTCTGATTTCCTCCTCCCCGGTACCCATGGGCTGGTTGCCTGGATGACTGGCCACAGACTGTTCTTGCTCATTAGCGCTGGTCAAGATTTGCTTTTGAAGTTTGATACAGCAAGGCAACGTAGAAAGACGTGCTGGAGAGATGCTGCGTGGGTTTTTACCTCCCTGTTTTGCCCCGGTTTAGGAGTGAGGATAAAACCAATACCCGTGCAGTTTTGCTGGTTTCTGTTCTTTGATTTGCAGTGAAGAGCCCAGTTGTCGGCAGGCAAGAACCAGGCTGTTCTTTGACTATCTTGGAAAGCTTTGAGCAGCAGCAGCAGGAGGCTTCAGTGTGAAATCTTGGCCCATTGAAGTCACAACGGCATCAAGTGAGTCAGGGTTTTTACATTCAAAGGTAGACGCATTTCACCAGTCTTATTATAGCCATTAGAAGCAAAAGAGCAAAAATTAATCCGATTACGTGGCCCCCGGTAAGGCAAAAGTCTGCTATTCACTGCACGGTACTGTTGAGCCCACAACTCCACAAGCTATTCTGGTGGAGCTCCTCTGGACCCCCTTTTACATCTAAGAACTAAATTCCCCACCAAGTTGCCTCTGAGTACATTTTTTAAATTAATTTCATGCCAGTGCAGCATCCCGTTCTTCATCCCAGCAAAACTGCCTCTGGAGGAAGGAATGACAGCTCTCGGAGATAATATTCTGCCCAGCACTTACCCGATAGTCTTTTCATCTCTGAGGTTTCCAAAGCCAGGAGGGTTATTTTCAGGGCCACGCGTATTAAAATTAATGCTAAATCAAAAGGACTGCCTGCCGCGGGGCTTGATTGGATTTGGACAAAGAATGTCGCTTTCTGAAGTCAACCCGCGTGTACATCATTTTTTTTTCACCACCTAATCATGATTGTGAGAACGTAAATCATGCGAATTACAATGAGCGGAGTTGATGAATGTGCACCACAGGAACTCCAGCTTCAATCTCCTTCGAGGTCATCACTGGAGAAAGTCCTTTCCCAGGGCTGGGTTTCTACTGCCTGGCACATGAACTCCTCAGCCACGCTCTTTTCGGGGGAGACGAGGCATGTACCAACTTTGCTTCTGTTTTGCCTATAGCCTGTCTCTCCTTTCAGCTGGAAAATGAAGCCTGCTAAGTGTCTTTGCTATAAAGGCTTCCTGTAATTTTTTTTTCTCATTCACTTACGACCGGGCTCTTAATAATTGGATGTAAAGCAAAAATCCTCAGGAGCACAAGAGTGAAGTCTGCAAGTGCATGGGAATTCAGTCCTCTCAATATTTATGTTTAGCATTAAATACTTCATGCAAAAATAATGACTTTGACTCCCGAGGCCTTCTCTCTCTTATCTCAAAAACTGTTCATACACATGCTCCGGGATCTCTATGCAAATATAAAAAGGGGATTAAGTTGTATGTGTAGTAAATCCTGCTGTTACATTAAATAGGTAAGAACTAACGGAGGGCCTTTGGATTAAAATAGGTCCCTGTTTGCTGAGCAGACTAAAGCGTTCTTTCCTCTGGCTGCCCTGCCATGCAGGAATTGACTTTTTCCTAGTGAGAAATTTGAGTCAATTATAAAAATCTATACCATATTAGAGGTATGTGCTGTACAATACATGCTTTTGATTTAAATTACTGTATATTAGGGAATGCCCCCTGCCTCCACAAAACCACTCATTGTTTTGCAAAGGGAAGCCGAGCCCCAGCCCAAGCCTGACAGCACCATTGCATCAGAAACTTCCACATCTGGGTGCCCTTAGGGAAATTCCGGGGACACAAGGTGAAAATCGAAATCACGGCTGGCTGGAAGAGGAGGCGAACACCGTCCCTGGCCCCAGACATCGTCTTTGGCCATCGTCTAGTTCTTTCTCTCCTCCCTTTGCAGCAAGAGCCGGGAGGAGGAAAGTTTCCTCCAGCTCCACCGGCCCTTCAGACGCCAACTTATCAATTGTAACTTCTCAGACCACACGCAAAGGTCAAACCCGCTGACATTTTTGTTCCATTTTTACCGCTGGTCCCACAAAAAGAGGAAAACCAGGCAGGGCAGGAAAAGCAGAGAGCTCTGCAGGCAGCCTGGCTGCACAGCCGCTGACCTGGCCACATTTTTTTTTGTTTGTTTCACTTGTTGTCATTTGTTCCCTTATAATAAAAAAAAAAACCACCAAGACTCTGCCAAGCACAAGGCGAATTCCTCTCTGTGCATTTTGTAATGTCAGCCCCTGGGTCCACCACGAGCACAGTTGCCAACGTGGAAAATATCTGGCAGAGTCTGACAGAGGATTTTAAGTGCGAAACTGGCTGCAAAGGGTAAAACACAGCTGAAGGGGGTAAAACACAAGCAGAGATGGGGCCACAAATTCCTGACAACACCGGTATATCTCACAGCTTGACTTAAGCAAGCGTTCCGTTTAAACCTGGCTTTCCTTTCAAGAAATCTCTGAATGAAATAAAGAAGCAATTTTTGCCTGAGTCATTGGCCTT
Source organism: Buteo buteo (assembly GCF_964188355.1). Taxonomy (NCBI): domain Eukaryota; kingdom Metazoa; phylum Chordata; class Aves; order Accipitriformes; family Accipitridae; genus Buteo; species Buteo buteo. Next base: position 30,556,228 of record NC_134184.1, on the reverse strand, counting down.
TGCAACTTCCCCAGGACCCCAAGCCCTTTCAGCTCAGACGCCCGGCTGCCAGAATTAGAAGCAGCCTTATTTCACCTCTGGATGGGAGGAAAAAAGGCATATATAGAAAAGACCTAAACCCACCAAGCTGGAGAGCTCTTTCTGAGGACAGCAGGGGTTACTAATTCACTCCATGCCTCAGCACCAGCAGCTGGATGGGGTGAGGATGATGGTGTGCCGGGGACATCTCATCCCAAAGAAGGCTCGGGATGCAGCACACGGCAAAAAAAAAACAACGGCAAGGGAACCCTTGGGTGGAAACCATCCACTGTGACTTAGATGGATGGGTCCAAGCCAGGACCAGGCTCTCCTTGTGGAGAAACACAGAAGGGGGGTTCCCCTGCCTGGGGCTGGTGGTACGGATCCTATCCTGCAATGAGCTCGCAGGTCGGCATCCCTCTTCCAACAAGTCGGGCGGTCCCGACATCCCTGGATGCGGTCTCGCACATCCTCCACCACCGCAAGTCCCTGTCCCCTCCATCCCCCAGCCCTGCGCCAGGTTCCCTGCCAAAATTTCCATCTCCCCCATCACCCCCAATATCCCTGTGTCCGTCCCCCCCCCCCCGTTGCTACGGGGCTGGACAGAACGAGGGGACAATGGGACAACAAAGGGAAGAGGTCCACCAACCCTCAGGGCCACTGAGGACCAAGAGGGTGTCCCAGGCACCCCACCACCAACACCAGTGGGTCTCTGCCTGCCCCTCGTGGAGGGGGTTCCTCTCCCACTCTCCTGGATGCTCCTGGCCAGAGAGGTAAGGCTGTCCTGGGATGCCTGTCCAGGGTTTTATGGGGACAAAGCTTTTTTGGGGCCCCACTGTGGCTGTCAGATGCTGCTTTACCATTTACCTCCGTCTTTCCTTGTTGATCTCATTTTTGTTGCTCTCCTTCCCTGTTTTCCCGTTCTCCCAGGAGACGAAAATCAAACTCCCGCATGAAAAACCCAAGCACTGTAAGGGGGTTATGGAGGGAGGAGGAGGAGGAGGAAGCTGCAGGGTGCCCCAAGAGCTGTCCCCTTCCCCGCGGCAGGCAGGGGTGGAAAAACAAGGGTCAGTGATGGAAGGGGGAGAGACACAGAGCAGACCTCCCCCCTTCAGACCCCCCAGCCCTCCCTGAAATCAGACTTTCTTGAAATATAGGAGCAACAGTTGACCAGACCATGCTATAACATACCTTAATTAAAAAGGGAAAAAAAAAAAAAAAAAGGGAAAAAAAAGAAAAACTTTCATTCTCCAAATCTGCTGAGCTGGTCCTGGTGAGAGCTGGAGTCCGTGCCCCCACCTGCACCCACCCCAGGGCACCAGCAAAGACCCTCAGGCTGGCAGACCCTATAAATGGCATACGGGGACAGGACAGCCTTGCAGGTGCCTATGGATAACGTGCAGGCAAGTGGTTTTTAGGGCATTTGGTAGGGCTGTGCCTCAGCTGGGTCATTGCTGGCTGCTTTGGCTTCTTTCTCATTCTCTGTTTTTCTCTTCATAAACAGTGTTCACACTAATTTATTTGTTTTTCTTTTGTTTTTATCAGATTACGCCACCATAAATTTCTACTTCAGAACCTGTAGCTTTAATAGACCGTTCCGTGAATATATGTATTGTTTCCCGAGACTCACCATAACATTTATATTTCTAGATGCACACTTTAGAGAGCATAGCATAAAAAAGAGGCTCAGTTGAATAGTGTAAGCAGTAGTTTATTCTGTCAGGGGAAGGAGGAGACATGAGAGAGCTTCTCAGCTCTTTCTCAATACAACTGCCTGTGATTCTGTGATTTATTCTGCCTCTAAACCTACAGTAACTGTAGTTACTTCGTATTGCTGCAAATTTACACCGCTGGCGTTTCACTGGGTGCATCATGACTGTGACCTTGAGCTCTGCGTTTAGGGGCTAAATGGGTTAGTTATGCGTTATTCACCACCTGTAAGAAGCGCCGTTCTGCTAAAATATTGGACTTCTGCGGAGGGCAGGGCAAAAGGCAGCGGTGCCCGGGCTCCCTTCTTGCACTGCGGGACGTGAAGCAGGAGGGATTCTCCTGCCGAAAGACCTTTGCGTGGATGAGAGGATGGGGTCCCGCGTGCCGAAACGAGCACAAAATGTTTCTACCTGCTGTTCGCTGCAGTGCTAGAAATCAAGGCTGCAGCTGGCAGTAACTCGGGGATTTCTGCGCTTTCCGTCTAACTTCAGTTTAATTCTTGTCTCTCGTGACACAAATCCCAGAACACACACTAATAACCGTGATTTACGGCTGGAGCCGCTTTGTTTTACTGTGTCGTGTAATTGCTATCTTGTTGAAGAGCCAGGCTTTCCGAAGAATATTCATGGACTGTAGCTCCTCAGCTGTGCGTGGAGCGGGTGTCCTGTCCGCTCCACGGCCCAGGCAATGGCATCTGCTAAAATCAGGTTTATTTTAAATGGTAGAGGTTGGTGGTCTGATTCTGCATGCCCCTCCCAAGCTGTTTATGCCTACGTATTACAAATGCGAAGGAAAAGAAGTTACTTTCCCAATTTACCAGAATAAATGGGTTTAACTCTTAATTTGGGGGTGTTAGTGGCTGCCAAGCAGAGGCAGTGGTTCTCATCCATGAACCTGCAGAAATAGCGTGGTCTTTATCACCTTGAAGTTGAGTGAATTCTCCAGGACCCGGATGACCACATATTTGCCATTTCCTTCTGTATTTCCTATAAGCCTGATAACGGCCACCGCGGCTTACAGAGAGGTAGGCAGCCCCTCGGCTGGAGCCGATGTCACCGCTATGGTGAGATCCAGGTTTTTGGATGCAGCCTTTCCAACTGAAAGACGCTGCTGAGATGAGTATTACTGGCTCGGCTGGTGCTTACGGGCCTGGTGGGATGTAATAGGCATAAGGGCTGCACAACGGGAGAGCACTCAAGAGTCTTCTGTGTGATTTACGGCAACCGATCGCTCTCCAAACGTCTTTGAAAGTGCAAAGTGCAGAAACGGAGTTATTTTGGGAGATTGTTTTCCCTACAAGAGTAGTGGTTATAACTCGGAATTTGGACATCTAGGCTGGACGCAGCTGCAATGGCAGAAATAGGGGAAAATTCCTCCTTGCTTTTGATGGGCTTGTTCTGCAATTAAAGCCCATAAATGCTTTTTAAAATATATATATAATATTGTATTGTATGATATTATATGTATAAATGTATGTAATGTGTATAATAATAATAGTGTGTACAATGTACACACTATTAGGAAAGTAGTCAACTACTTTCCTTGGATCTGTAAATGGATACATATATGCATATGTATATGCATATATACACACGTATAGCTGCTTCTTCAAGGAAGTGTGGACTCCCACCAGCCCAGCCTGCCCTCGGTGGGTGGTATCAAGCTGTAGATCTGCACATCACAGCACCCACGATCACTTCGCTGGGGCCTCGGTCCCTCCTGGGCTGTGGGTCTGAAAGCTCCTGAGATCTGATGGCGTATTGTAAAGCCCTGCCTCAAAAATCACATCTAAGGAAAGCAGAGGCACTGTCAGATGCCTTTCATTGCGGTGGACTATAGAGCAGGAGATTATAAATCTCGTAGGATCAAGCAGGCATTGCTTAGAGGGAAAGATTCCCTCTACAAGCACAAATATCTTGAAGATAGCAAAGGAAAGCAGGGGCTGACTAAATTCATATTTACAAAGTATTCTCTCCAGACCCGCTGCGGTGTGGAAATTCCCCTGCAGTGTCTGTGTATGAAGGTCTCTCCAGCCTTGTGTACACAGCACTCCTCTACCTTTTGGGATACGTGCAGGGAGCTTACGACTGGAATTAATTCGGCTGGCATTTTGCAGTACGGCGAGGAGTTTAATCCTCATTTGATGGCATTGCACCCTCTGCCTTCTGCTGCTGCCTGGGGAGTTACAGCCATGCAAATAACAACATTTCCCCTGGGACGCTCCTGCTGGGAAGGAATCATCTCTGACCGTGCGTTCGCAGCACCCAGCGGAGCAGCCTGGATTAATGGGTCCCACCAGACGCTCTCAGCAAAAGATCTTGCCGACGTTTTCCTGGCCATCCTCGCACCCAACGGGGGACCCCGACCATGATCATAGAAACGGCGAATTCAGCTGGATTCTTAACGGGGGATGACGGGAGAGCTGAGAGTAAGGAAAACAAGGTTTTCATGGCGAATCTGGCAGCTGCGATGGGTATATCCATGGGGGGCCGGGTATCTCGGTTCAGGGCAGTGCCCCGGGGTGGAGATGGCAGGAGGTCCTGCCGTGACCCTCCACGGACTCATCCAGCCTGGCCGTGGCCGAGAGCGAAGGAGTGAGGGGCTGCGAGATGGGACACGACAACAAGAGTCAAAAAAATATGGGGGTAACGGCACCAGGGAGGCAATTCTAGTGTTATTAACACAAACACAGTCATCGGTCTGCCTTTGTCTCCCGATGAATCAGAGGAAATTGCCTCCCGAGCCCTTCGCCTTCCAGCGCCTTCAGCTGTGTTTTGTTTCTCTAAGATTCAAATATTCCGACTGGATTTCAGCATATTATTGTGAGAACAGAAGAGCTATAGAGAAAGTGAAGCTTCACAGAGGAAGCAGCCAATAAATGTTGCTTTGAATTCACTTGCTTTTTATGGCGAGCTCTGATGTCAGGGACAGATATGGCTTTGGAGAAGATGCGTCGCTGTGCTGCAGATGTGTTTGTGAATACTTAGTGGACAATCTCCTGTGACATTGTAATGGGAGGCTTACCATTATCTATTAGATTTTTAAGCCTGTCATTTTGATGTGACTGAATTTTCTATTTAATACCGGTCCCCATGAACTATGAGCTTACAAAAGCAAGAGCACTCTTCTTTGTGTGGCAATCCTATCTGGCCAGATTAGCAAAGTGTTTATTTGCATTTTGCAAAAAAAGATTGGGCTTTGTAACAAAAATATGTATCAGGTCAAGTGAAAAATGTGATGGTTTGATATCAAAATCCCAGAATGGCTCATGACGGAGAGGAGGAGGCAAACTTCCAAAGCAGAAATCTTTAATTTTGGCACTTTCAAAATGTGGCATTTCATGCCTCTAATTTGCCATGGGCTTTTTGTTTCGAACATTTCTTTTTATGAAAGCAAGCATGCAAACAAAAAAAAAAACCCCTCTATTTAGAATTCAATAAAAAGCTTCATTTGATCCTCTTCAGTTTCCTGGAAAAGTTCAACATGAACATTTAAGTACTGCATTTCTTCAAATTGTGGGGAAACTGCTGATCTGGGAGTTGCGCAGCTTTGATGTGCCAAGTGCCAAGAGAGGGTCTTCTAAAAGCTCCTGTAATTCATATTACTCAGTAGGACCGTCCCGATGAGCGTGAAAGCTCAGCCTGGCAGGTACGGTACGAGCACAGAGCCCGAGGCTGTCTGTCCTGAAGGTTTACCCTCCTGGTATACAATTCCCATAGGGTCAGCGATTTGGTTTTGTGCGGGGTGGCACAGGGAGAACGGGAAATTCCATTTGAAAAGATTTTCCACTGCTGGAAGAGAAGTTGTCCACACTTGCTGTATAAGCTGATTTTTCTCTTTTGCTTTAGGGGGAAGTTGGGATAGGAAGGGTGACAAAGGCCAGATAGACAAGCTGTATATTAAGGATGAGATCCTGCCCCTAGGCACTGCTGCTGCAGCCAGGCAGGTGAGCTCAGCCCGCCTGTTCATGGCTTGTGCTCCTCTGCTGGGTTTGAAAAGTGCTCGTTCCAGTTGTGCTTTTATTAATTCAAATTCCCCATTTTCAAGACCGCAAGAGAAAATTTTTAAAAAGCCTTACTAAGAATATACTACCAAACGTCCTTTAAAATGTTGGCGAAACAGGATGAGTTCAAGGGCGGCAGCCAGTTTTAAGCGGCGATGGTGTGCAGGGACTCAGCCAGGTACCTGGTCGGAGGTGAAGAGAAGCGTCATGCAGAGATGCGGGGCTAGGACAGCCCCCACCATGCAGATATTATGAAAATGGCACCATCTTGCCCCAGAGCAGTCGCTGAGCTTGCCCAGATCCATGCACTGCAATCCAAATGGCAATTACAGGGCGTGAGAGCGGGGAGACGAAGGCGATGCTGGGTTGGAGGAAGCGGCAACCAAAATGGTCAAGTGACACCTGACTTCCAAACCCCGGGTGGAGGAATGTGATTATTACCCTCTGCTTGGCGCTGGTGAGGCACGTCTGGCGTGCTGTGTCCAGTTTGGGGCTCCCCAGTACGAGAAACGTGGAGGTACTGGAGTGAAGGGTCACCAGGACGTAGGGGCTGGAGTCTATATGTCTATGAGGAGGCTGAGAGAGCTGGGACTGTTCAACGTGGAGGAGAAAAGGCTCAGGGACATCTCACTGCTGCCTACAGCTGCCAAATGGGAGGGTGAAGGGAAGACAGACAGACTCGGAAGCTGGGAAGCTGTAGGAGAAGGGGCAACGGACACCATCTGGAGTACGGGAAATCCTGATTAAATACCGGAGTCAGAAAGGCTGTAGGATCTCAATCTTTGGAGATATTTAAGATTTGACTGGGCAAGACCCCGAAGCCCCTGATCTAGTTGACTTGCTTTGAGGAGGGCCCTGGAGCAGGTGACTTCCAGAGGCACCTTCCAGCCTGGCTTGTTCTACAGGTCCATGACCATGAAAACGTGACACAGGAAGCAAAAGGACAGCAGTACCATGATCAGTAGAGTTAACGACATCAGAGATGCTTTAAAGTACAGTGAAGAAGCAAAGGAGTCTTAACATTAATTTGTTACAAGAGAAACGACAGAACTGTTCATGAAAGGCGGAAAGGACAGACTTTTCCAAAGCTAGTTCTCTAAGGAGATGAACATCAAGTGACGTAATTAGATTACATGATCATGAGATACTTGCAATGAGGGATGCAGTGTAAGACTGCCACTGGTAAAGCTAGGTGCTTTAAAATCAGACGTAGACTTCTGGCCCAGACCAAAGAGTAGTAAAAGAGAAACCTTTGGGATCTCTCTGGGTCATTGCTCGGCATTTGCCTACTCTCTTCTCAGAAATTGTCCTGCCAGGGAAGCCCAGTCGAGGGGTGAGGAGCACGTCCCACCGAGCGGTCGATGGTGCCCACGTGTTTATTTTTCCGTGGGCTCCCACAGCTGGCAGAGACCACTCTGCCCATGTGGACGGAGAGGGATGCATAGTCTGGAGGTGATCTCCGGGTGCCCCAAAGGTGGAACCCAGGGCACTGGAAGGTTTTGGGCATCCTGCATCTGTAAAACACCTGGAAACAGCCATCTCGGTTTGCAGTCCGTCAGAGCAGAGGAGCATCATGCCCGATGGGAATTGGCAGGGAAGGGGAAGAGGAGGTTGCGAAGCTCTAGTTCTGCCGAACTAACCTTATTATGTTTCCCTTCTTTCTCTTTTGACATTAAACAGGCTGAGTGGATGAAGGGAAGATGCAGACGCAATTAACCAGATATTGCAAACAGGAGGACGAGTAGCTTTTTATGGCTAGTTTATGTTTCAGACACACAACTATACAGAATAATGCAATAACAAAAATCATGTGGTAGTTACCCTGGGTTTATTCACTGCAAGTCCTCTGAGAGCTGCTTTTGTTTGTCTTTATTTAATTGGCATGGTCGGATGGCCACCAGCAGGTCCAATTAAACAGATTCAATAGATTCCACTGTACGTTTTTATTATTTTCTTCATCAGCGTGTAGCATAAAATGTCCAAAATAATTTGTCTGAGTACTAGTAATGAACATAAAGTGCACTCTGTTCCAGCCTGCATACAGTAAGTTTCAGCTGTACAGCATTTTTACAGCCAAAGCAAACTAGGTTAATAATGAAATCACTGATGCAATCTTTAGTACAGCCTTAGTGGAGACGAGGGTACCATTGTATGTTATGATGCGAGGTATTTGGTTGCTCAAGTTTGGGCCTGTCTGAGCAGAGATAGGCATTATGCCATGTTTTTTAGCGATCTTAAGCTTTGGTGTTTAAGCGTTAGGTGGAACCTATTTAAGAAAATCCCACCAATGGGACTTGGGCATGCCCTTAATATCAGGTATTTGTTTAAGTGCTTTGTTGAATTGGAGCCTAGTAGATCCTCTTGAAAAGAAAGTGATTTTCAATCTAATAAGGTTATCTTAGTGTGAACATTTTAACTACATCAATCAATATGCCCGTCAGGAGTAAATGACTAATGGGATTTCTCTTTTCTTTCTTTCTTTGTTACCAGAATGATGAATTGACTTTGCCTGTTGCTGAAGATTCTCATCTCCTTAATGCATTGCAGATATGTCTAATGGATGCAAGCTGTCAGGGCCTGGCAGTAACCAGTCCCAACCAAAAATATTTCCCCCTGGGACTGGTTCATCAGATTCCAGCTCTGCTCTCACAGTGGAAAAGGTTGGAAAAGGAGTACATGACTTCTAAAGAAGCCTTCAATAAGCAGAGAATACAAGATTATATTAAGCAGACTAATCTCACTCACTTCAACAAAGACACGAGTAGAAAAAGCAGCACAGAGCTTGTCTGGGAAGCAGAGCCTGAAGGATCCTCCTCATCCTTTCCTGCAAAACAGAGCGAAAATAGCAAAGAAGTTTGCTGGAAGACCTCTGAAGAAATTTCAAAGAAAGATAAGCTATTAACAGGTATTTTTCAGCGGTCTGTTAGTGGGAAGGAGAGAAAGACAGCTGTCCTTGATCTCTCCAACCTTTCTGTTTGCATATGGTAAATATGAGTGCCATGCATGGACACCTAAAATGGTGATGGATTTTGGAGGAGCAACATGTGCCTGCCCTTCCTTGCCTGGAAGGCTGTGGTTTTGTGGACTTCTGGGCTGGTTTGTCCCGTGTTTGGGGCAAAGGTATTGAGCTGTGAGAGCACGGTAAGGAGCACCAGCACCCCGACCTGAATCCTAACCATGGAGATTGTCAGAGAGCTCATCACAAATGCAAGGTGCTAGTCAAAGTGTCCCAGCTGGAAAAAATGGGATTTCAACAGGAATTTAAGCAGAAGCAGAGTGAAGCCAGGATAGAGTGTAAACAGAAAACCCACACATCCATTTTAGGCAGAACTCCTGAATTTCCGAGGTGTTCAGAGTCCAAATACTGTGATTAGTTTTGTCTGGAGCAGAGTTGCTCTGTTGCATGTAAATGCCAGCAAATTAATATTAGACAATTATCTCTCTTACTAGATAGCTCAAGCTATGTTTACTTTTTTTATATATACATATACTCCACTTTTAATAATATTTTACAGCTCATTAAGTAATCCAGCCAATGTTCAGAGGCGGATAGCAGGGACAAAAATGTAGTTAATCCACGGAAAGGAAAACCTTCTAAATTATAGGGGGGAAAAAAACCCCTTTTTTAAGGATGGCAAGAACTTGTCCCGTTTTGGTTCTGGCTGCATGTGGTGACACAGCCCATCTCCTCTGCCTGCAAGCCAGGATGTGGCTTGTGGCTGTACGCAGGACAGGGTCACAGCTTTTCCCAGTGACTGGGTAAGGAAGGGACAACTGGCCCCATCAAAATCCACTGGAAATGGACCACAAAGCAGCCGTGGGGACCAGCAACTTGTTCCCTACATAGGGAGAATCTAGCTTTCTGCAACAGAGACTGGATCCCAAACTGGGATCCAAGTGGGACAACTTGGCCTTATCCTAAGTATAAATCAGGTTTTTAGGGGGAAGATTGGACTTTTTCCGTATTTCTTCTTTGAACACGCTATGAGCATGCATCCCACCTGCTGTAGGAGAGCCCCTAGCACAGCCTGCCTTGGCACAGCCGGCATGAAAGAGCCAGGCTAATCCTTGAAGTAAAGGGTTACCTATTTCCTACAGAATTCATGCATTGGTCTTCCTTGGGGGTTGGCCAACAGAAGTGTTTTTCTGCTCACTTTTGCATTTTTCTCAATGCAAATTTGTCAGCTCCCAAGAATAGGAAAATCGACTGTTTGCAAACGTAAGGTTTATTTTTGAAGAGCTTTCCGTGTGGAAATCAAGTATTCTTAGCAGGCATACACGTGAGCTGCATCCTTGAGGACAAATCTGCCCCTGCAAGAGGCTGAGGATCTGGAACAGCCACAAGTGACTGGAAGCAAATGCATGCTGAAACCTCTCTCAGTGCTATCCCAGGCAATCGCTTGTTGGATTTCCACATCAGAATTTAAAATTCAGATGAAATATGAAGTTTCTCTCAGCCTGTTCCAGTAGAGGGCTAGTATTTAGACACAAGTAGGTTTACCAAGGAAAATCAAATATGGGAATGCCTCATTAGGGACCTAGAGTGAACAGCTAATATGTCTTCAAGAATTTTGTACAGTACAGTGATTCACAGGGCTTCTTTGGCCTTTTTCAACCTCTTTTCGTTGTTTTTTTGGTCTTTCGTAAGAGTGGCTTATGTAATCTGATCAGTAACCTTCATTCCAATGCTTTTTCTGTCACCCTGTCACAGCCATGCCTCTCTTCTTTCCACGTCTCTCACTTTTCTACATTTTCTTTTCCACCACCACCTCCTCTGCCACCCCACTGCCCTCCCCAAATGCCTCCATGCCCGTGCTCTTTCCCCAGACCTCTTATATGCCCACGGTGCCTCTCCTCTCTCCCACCACCTTCTGCATATGCCTGCCCTAAATCTCTCCCTCTGTCCTCTCTGATTTTTCGGAAATAATGCCACTTGAGAAGGTGGCACGGAGGTAGGTTGCCTAAGCGCTGGTTTATCTGATAAAGCATTTGAGCTGAGCTAAGATGTGGAATTAACCCAGTAAATGGGGGCCGCAACAGACCCCAATTCTGCTGTGCTCGAGGGAAACGTGCAGCCTGTGGCACGAGCAGGGAAGGTGCAACAGGGATAGGAATATGCCCTCCCAAAGAGTCGGTAAAATAAGGAGACCCAAGCTGCTTACAGATGAAACCTGAACAGAAAAGCAAAGTAAATTAGCTTGTAACTCTTGCCTCTTCCTCTGCAAAGCCTGCCCTGGGTCTCCAGCAACTTTTTTTTTACAGCTCATTTTTGGGAGCTTTTTCTTCGCTCTCCCGCAATTTATTATACCATTAAAACTGATGGGGAAAAATGTTCGTCGTTAAGGTGGGAAGGTTTTATCTGAAATACAAAATAATGAAATGGCAAGAAATCTCAAGGCAAGAAAAAAACCCTGCTGTTCTACACAAAAAGAGGATCTTTTTGGGATTTTTTTTCAAGAAAGCTTTTTCTCTCCCCTCCAGCACCAGCGACAGATTCCCTGTCAGCTCAGCCCACTGGCTCTAAGCGGAAGGAATCCAAGTAAGGAGAGTAATTGGTAACATTTTTCTATATAATTCAGTCACGTTAGGCTGTATTTATGCCATACACGGGCGAGCATCAGGAACATCTAACAACTGGAGATTTACAGTATGCCTGAGACATCCACAGCCTGGCAGCCGCTGCTGTGCCTCTGTTGTTAATAAACTGGAAGTTATGTCTGTCCGAGTGGTTGTCTTTGGGCCCCTCAACATTTGCTGTATTAAAAGGGATGCTGCTGGCCTCTGCAGAGGTTTTTTTAATTATTTTTGTTGTTGTTGTTGTTAGACAGATAAATGCTGTGCAGCATCTCTCGAAGCAGCTGCAGTGTGTGATTTTATTTTGCAGGCTGTTCTTCCAGCTGGGGAGGAAAGGGAGGTCTGATTCCCCAGCCACGGTAAATCAGCCTAATACCACCCTTCACACCACCGATGCTGCTGCAGCAACATGGATTTACATCAGCCGGGGATGTAGCTCACTCCTTTCGGCTGTCCTATATAAACGTTAGACATATCTAATCTTCCTTGCAGACAGAGAGAAGGGGAGAGAAGAGAAATTGAGTAGACACGCTTGTTCAAGAGACAAATAAAGACCAAATTCTTCTGCAGTGTACTTTAAATGGCACTCAGTTCATTGATAACATTCCTTACGTGAATTTCTGAAGGATGGCTTGGCTTTTTTTTCCTGAAAGATGTTACTACATGCACTTGGCACCAAGGGAAATGCATATAAGCAGCTGTTTAAGGAAAGGCTGTTGTATTGCTACATGAACATGCAGCGAGGTGTTTTTTTCACTATAAGGTTATAAATTCATAACTTGCAGCCTGAAAGAGTGCAGGCTCTATTTTTTTCCCCAAATTATGAAAATGTTACGGTCTGAGATAAAACCTCTGTTGCGATATCAAGGGAAAACGGTCTTATGGTTTCCAGGCTAACAGAAAGGCATTACGCAAATGCAAGAAAAACCGAGATTTCCAGCCCATCTGAGAGGTTTGTGCATTCCCACGAGATGAGGAGCTGCTGCTGTGGGAGCTGGAGGGGACTCAGCATCCCAGCTCCCGGCAGAACTGGCCGGAGCCGTCCTTAAGGAACCGGCCGTGATTTGGGGTGGATGTGTGTGCTGTGCCCAGAATCCTTTACTATTTGTAGATAACTAATAAAAAAGCAGTGATGTGTAAAGGCCTTTTTGAATTACTAATGCAGATAAATTAAAAAAAAAAAAATCAAAAGCCCTTCACTCCTTCTCTTGGATCGGGTCAAGTCATGCCCCAACCACGGTTTGTTCAGCATCTTTTTTTTCTTTTCATGTTTTTGGTGTGGTTTTTTGTTGGTTTTTTTTCACTTGCCGAGGCCACAGGCATCTTTAAATTAGTATATCACAGGGGCAATCAAAAAATTCTCCCTGCGTTACACAGATAGAAGCAGCTGGACACCTTGATAGCTCCGTGTTGTAGGCTCGGAATGATTTCACACCCTGCCAGACAGCTTCAGGTGAGAGGAGAGAATGGGAGGGGAAAGCCCCAGTTGCTGCTGGAGGTGCTGTGGCAAAGGAGGGGTGCCCCAGTAGACCCCCAACCCGCGTGGGGTGCGGAGCGATGCCTGGCGGAGCGGGGCTCACCTAACGCCATTTGCAGAACGGTGTGAGCAGAGATAAGCAAGAGAGGGATTTTAGGACTGATATAACCTTGTGAACTAGAGGCAAGGAAAGCAGTAAGTCCACGGAGGACTCTGTACACAGCTGCTACCAATCCTCCTGCTCATTTTTGGGGGGCTGGCCGTTGCCCCCCGCCACTCTGCGGTCCTTGCCTTTGCGAGCGCATCTCTCCCCTCCGCACGCTGCAGAGACCTAACTTTCCCGTCTTCTGAGGCGGGACTCATTTAAGGTGACTGGTGCTTCCCTGCCCAAAGGAACGCCACCGAGAATCACTGGAAACTGCTGGAAAAGTTTGCCTGCTCCTAAACCCCACAGCCTTCTTCGCCGCTGGCCGTGAACTGCCTACGAGCATCCCACCCGGTGTCACCTCTTTGCAGACAGCGTGTAGACGTCTGTCCTGTCTCCGGCCACAGCAGAAGGCACGACATGGAAGATGAGATGACCCAGACGGACTGGAGCGATTCAGATGAGTCCTTGGCTGCCAGGAAGGACGGTAAGTTCATTTAAAGCTGCCCTGTACAAAATCCCAAGTGCTCAGAACTGTAGATTTCTTTTTAAAAGTGGCGTTTTGGCATCAGTTTACTAAAAAAAATACACACAAGGTAGGCTTTGTTTGGCAGAAATTTTGATTTGATAAATATCCTCTTACCAACATCCTGAATTCTGTTCCTCTCCTATTAAGTAAGGCACCCTCCTGGTAAACCAGGGCAATGCTGAGCATCTCGCCCGATAGCCCGGCAGCTAACGAGCATCATCAAGAGCGCCCTGAGCCCATACGACCCCATCCTGCTCTGTCAAAGAGCAGGGATGAGCTGGTTTTGCGCCGAGCTGCTCCTCGAAGTCGGACTTGCTCTGCATCACCGCCCTAAGCCGCGATGCTGGAGCTGAGGGATGACACCTCCTGAGGTGGGACGGTGCCCAGAGGTGTTCAGCATCTCCAGCCCATGCCTGTGCCAGCCCGGGTTGTCTCACTCAACCGAGATGGTCACGACCCAGAATAGAGGAATATTGTTATTTGCCCCAAAAAGGGGAGTGGAGTCAACTTCACTTGAAGTTCACGAGCGTTTCGGCGGTGCTGTCGTTGCAGTCTACCGCATTGATTCCCAGGGGCACATTAGACACCTAAATGTTTTAGGGGATCCTGGCCTAAAATTTGCTCTATGAGAGAAGCACAACATTGTCACTAGGCTGCCTCAGTCCACGAGGGTTTATGAAATGCTTAGCTAGCAAAACAAAAAGCATTAACTTCTTGGCTACAGCTTTCTGCCAAGAGATAGGCAGGTTGTGCTTCGATGCAGATGTCTCAGAGAAAAAAATGTGCAGTGCATTAGAGAGCTGTGACTCATAGAATAATTATCCTCGTTTCTCATAGTTTATTAATAATTTAAACCCAATCTTGGTGTTATTGATCTATCATTGAATTGGAGATTTATTTCAGATCTGTAGTCACTGGAGCAGTAAATTTAATCCCCCTTCCCCTCCCACCCTTCCATCCACTAAACTCACTTTATAACTAAAACATGATGTTTAGGCTGTTTCAGTAATAGGAGAGGAGACGAGCTCAGAGGCTGTGGGTGGCGGGAGCAGCCTTAAACCCACAGAAGACCAAGGTGAGCGGCATTAAGGTTCTGGTTTTAATACACTTTTTTTGACCAAACCATCCTCTGCACATGATCTCAGGGATGCCAAAAGGACCAAGTGCTACTTGCCGGCACCTGCATCACAACCAGATCCTAAACCAGTTTTGCCTGTTTTCATCTGAGTTTGCTTGCCCGTTCCCACAGTTGACCATCAGTACTGCAGTCATCCCAGTTGTGGATCCCAGTTCTACTCTTTGTCCCCTGGAAACACAGACAGGAGCTCACCGAAGTAAAAGCACCTGCAACACGTAGGCTGTTTGCAAGGCACACAAGCTCTTGGGCCCAATCCGAATCTTACTTAAACTGGCGAAAACCTGAAGCAGCTGCCTGGGTGCCCCAGGAGGACCATGAGTGTAAAATCAATTTAAGTGCATGGAGGATCAAGCCTAGAAAACTATAACGTGAAGACTCCTACAGCACTGCTCACTTGGCTGTACCATGTGTCTGGTGCATTCACTAATATAAGCAGCAAGACTTGGCCTTTTAAAGGAAGCCAGGAATGGAAAACAGAGTGCTTTACAGCTGTAAAGTGCCCAGAAGAGTGATTTTTGTAGGCAAATGAAATACATTTTTATTAGACCAATTGTAGTATACAGTTGGGGTGGGAAATCTGCTCTTGGCCATACCAACTCTTTCTCAGGTCTGAAAGAAAGCAGCAAAAATACCCAAATGCTCATCTGTTGTTTTCCATCTGTATTAATGGATATACTTAAAGATATTACCGGTCCCTGCCAGCCCATCCTCGCTGCTGTCCTTAAACCCTGCAGCTGGAACCACAGCAAGGTTCTTGGCTGCGGTCGGGGCTCCTGCAGCTACGGAAATGTGCGAGAGGGCCAAGCCGTCACAGCCTTGCTCCGAAAAGCAAACCAGGCTCGGTGTAAGCAGGAGGAGAGGATGTGTCGGTGAGGCAAAGCGTTGTGTGCACCCACAAGCGTGTGCTCTTGGTGCAGCCGATGTTTCTCGCCCAAGCGGGAGACGTCCCTAGAGGTGAAGCGCAGGAAAACAAAGCACAACAAATTCGGTGTAGTCTGCAACTATGTTTTCCATTCTTAATGACATGGTTGTGGAGCTGGGTTTTCCTTGGTTGGGGTTTAGGGGATTTGGGGTGCTTGGTTTAGGTCAGCTAAACCTGGAATAAGACCATGGAGATGCTGCTATTTCGTTGATCCTGCAGGACAAGGGATGGTGCCAGCAGTAACGCATCAGGGTGCAGGCGCTCGGTGTTGCGGCGCTGTCGGGAAGGGAAAAAAATCCAGGGAAATCCGCGGCTGGAAACGCTGCTGGGCGGCTGGGTCCCTGTGACACTGGGTCCCTCCTGTCCTGATGGGACCGTCGTCATCGGCGGGTCACAGCTCCTGCAAAACCCAGGCTTGCCAGCATCAAACCTTTCTCTTCTGTGAGCCCTGAGAGACTTGTTTGGGGAGATTTCACCCCGAGGCGTGAATTCCTAGAAATCGGGGGGGGTTCCTGCAGTTACAAAGCAGTGACCTCCCTTCGTCCCCCCCTCCTCGGTGAAATAGGTGGAGTGAGCGATCGCAGGCACAGGTACCCATCACTGGCGCGTTTTGAGCACCCACCTGCGATGGGAGCAGATTCGGCGCCTCTCTGAACCCATAACCCTTCTTCCCACCGTTTAGTCCTGCACCAGGCGATTAGGAGGGTGATTTCAGTACTGTGCAGCCGGGTAGAGAAACCGAGCATCACTTCAGGGTGCAGTTCACCCACAATATATTATTTAATGTGTTTAGGTCGCATTGCACCCCGGCGAGGTGAAGAAATGCCTTTTCTTGCCCTTTTAGGAGTGTGTAACTAGAGAACCGTGTCCCCATCTCACCCGCCCTGGGTTAGGTGCCTACTCCTCCGAATCGCTTGCTGGAGGTGCCTGTTCCTTGCTGTCGACAATATTAGGCTCCTAATTCAGGCACTTCACCTATCAGGGATGACCGTGGGCCTTGGTTCAGCTCACACAGGTCTCCTGCCCCACGGGACACCCTCCTCAAAAGGCGCAGGTAAGGTATTTGCAGAGGCAGGTCGTGGTCAGCTCGCCCACCCATGGTCCCCACCACCCCATCCAGCACCCTTCAGAGGCTGCAACGCTGCAGAAGCAGTTTCGGCGCCGTGTCCTCACGCTACGGGAAATTCTGTTCTTCCCTTCAGCCGTGGAAGCGCTCTCCAGGGACACCGAGGTGTACCCCGAGGATGGAGATAAGAAGGAGCCAGCCGAAACCAAGGAAGAGGCAGCGGGCGAGGATGGAGAGGAGAATAGCCAAGCAGGACTGTATGAGCAAGGTACAGTGCGATATTTGGAATAATCACAGCCACTGTGAGATAAATTTGTGTTTTCTAGGTGCCCACCTGCCATCCTTTGAAAATCCCAGGCTAAACTAAAAAAACATTTTGTTCATAAGAAGAGCCGAAGCATTTGAAGTCCTCATTTTGCTGCTGTGGATCAGAGATTAGCACAGTTTGGTGGCCGTGGAGGACAAGTCATCCTGTCTAGTCATCTAAGGCCATTATAAAAATGAGAAAGGAAATGTGAATGGGAGCATTTTTGTCCGAATACTAGAGTTAGCCTCAAGAAAAGGGCCAAGTGGATGCCTGGGAGTGCCAGCCTTAAACCAAAGGGTCGCAGCCCTCTTCCTCCCATGGTCTTCCTCCTCAATTTCAGTGGGTTTCAGTTCTGCCACGTCTCAGCTGGGTGGGACATGGGGTGTCAGAGACCACAGGAGGCAAGAAAAATATGTGGTTTGGGAAAGGGGGTGAAAGAAGGAAAGCTGGGAATCTGAGGAAGAGGACAAGAAATATGGGATTAAAGAATGAAAAAATATCTATCAATAGCTGTGGGGATATGAATGAAAAACTAAGGAGGACAGACTCCAAGGAGGAGAGGAAAACAAGAATAGGAATTAAGAGACAGGCAGACTCGGGGGCATAGTGGAAAAACAGAGAGTGAGACATTGAAAGCAGAGGGGGGTATAAATTAGAAGGAGAAGAAATTTAGCAGTGCTGCAAAACGAAAACTGCAAAGCAAAGAGCACCTGATTCCAGAGAGCAGGGGAGATAGGATCAGCAAGACAACTCTACTGGTTGTCCGTGGAAAGTTTGGTGACAAAATAGTGCAGAGAAGGTAACTCCTCTATTCTTCTTCTGTCTGGGTGTCTGCAGTCCTCAGAGGAATCAGGCTGTGAAAGCAAGACCTGGGACTGCAAAGCGTTTCCCTTCTGTTTGGGATGAAAAGTGCTCATTCTGGGGAGAAAAGGGGAAAGGGTAGAAATAAGACATTCTTGCTTTTCTTTTTTTCTTTTTTTTTTTTTTTCCTTTTTTTATTTTTTTTATTTTCACAAGCTTTGACACACATTTCTTAGGTAGAGGGTGGTTACCTGGAGCAGGGGACATGCTCCATGGTGAGCTCTGCTCCAGCATTTTCCAGAGCAGATACCAGGCAAAAGGAGGAGCACAACTGCAGAGTCGCTGCCTGTGCTACACCAATCCTCTCGGTCTCCCAGCGCTGGGGTCCGGCAGCTTGAAATCTGCAGGAGGAGAGTTCCTGGAAACCCAGCTCTACGCCTTCCCACACCCTGCAGCTCCTCCCTCCATCCCTACTTTTGCTTGTCAGGCATTTGTATAAATAGGATTAACATCTGCAGTTACACTTAGCTAGGTTGCAAATTACACAGGCTATCAAGCCTCGTGCCTTCAGGGCATAGACTGATTACCATCGGAGGGGCAAAAATGAGTTTTTCCAATAACAGAATATTGCGTGATTGACTGGGGACATTATGGACCAGAGTGGGTTAGCCTTTGCCATCAGTATCAGTTATATGTCATTACCGCATCGAAGCACCAGATGTGGGTGAGCCACTTCCATTCAGGCAGCGTTGGAGGTGGCTGGGTCCAGAAGAGTAGGGTTGGTTGGTAAAACCAGCACTGGTTTCTGAAGCTGCTTATAAAAATATGCTTCCAGCAAGCTGTGCTCCCTGCTTCTGCTTGCCTACCTCCTGGGCTGCGTGCCTTCAGCTGGTCGGAGGAGCCTGCCCTCCTCTCCTTTGCCTCCTGGCATTTCCCAACGCTGGTGGGATCAAGAGGTGTCAGAGGATTTGGGACCCGCTGTAACGGGAGGCTGGAAAGGACCTGACCAAAAAGGGCTGCTGACCCCATCCTTACGGTGCTTCCAGGGGCTGAGGTCCCCGTTAGCTCTCCATTATCTATAAACAGCTTTGCCCACCCTCAACTTTGAGGCCATCTCATGTCCTTCATCTTGGCAGCAAATGATTGTCTCCTTTGAATGGGAGAGCTACAATTGACAGAAAATCTAAAACAAGGAGCATAATTAGCAGCAAAACTTTTAATTCCCCTTTCTAAGCCATTTCTAAATGTGTTAGTGCTTATTTATTGAACCTGGCTTGACATTTAGACAGTTCCTTTTAATGCTAATAGGGTTGATTACCAGGTCGAATCCTACTGCTTTGAGGAAATAGCTGCTCAGTATTCAGAGCTGCCAAATTCCCCCCTGCACGGAAACACCCGCCTTTCTCCACAAGAAATATGTATTATTCAGCGCAAACATATTAAAATAAGGCCATCGCGGGAGCGAGGAGCCTGTGCCAGCAGTGTGGCCATGGGATGCCAAGGTTCTGCTTTTCTGTGGCTAAAAAAAAACCCTCCAGCACCGGCGGGACGGGGTCAGCCCACATCGGGGGGGACCAGCTTGGGGTCTGCTGGTCTGCTGGGGGGGAAACTGGGGGCAGCGGGACCCCCAAACAGTGACGGATGGGGAGCCCTGAGGAGGAGGAGGAGGAGGAGGAGAGGATGAGAGGGGCAGCTCCAATGAG
This sequence comes from Buteo buteo, assembly GCF_964188355.1. Taxonomy (NCBI): domain Eukaryota; kingdom Metazoa; phylum Chordata; class Aves; order Accipitriformes; family Accipitridae; genus Buteo; species Buteo buteo. The sequence goes on along the minus strand of NC_134184.1, from coordinate 30,536,835 downwards.
GGAGGAAGAAGAAGAAGAGGAAGAGGAAGAGGAAGAGGAAGAGGAAGAGGAAGAGGAAGAGGAAGAGGAAGAGGAAGAGGAAGAGGAAGAGGAAGGGGAAGGGGAAGCCACCCGTTTTCCCCAGGTTGCAGCCAAGACCTGCTCTTGCCCACTTGCGGTTGGCTCTCTACGTTCAAGGCTCTCATCTCTCTCCCTAATCCTACAGAGCCAAACACAGCAGGGACTCCTTCCCGATGGAAATCTAGGGCCGAGAAATGTGCGTGGGGTGTCTTTTGGTTGTTTGGTTTGGTTTGGGGTTTTTTTTCCCCATAACTATCGCTATCAGATTGTTTGCTTCAGTGTGTGTAATGGAGCTTTTTGTGCTCCGTCTCCTGCAGATCAATCGACCAGACAGATGTCTGATTGTCCTCTTGTTTCAACATATATCATCATTACTCCTTCGGAGCTGCTGCAAAATAGCACAGGTGTCAATAAGAATAGAATTTGGCCTTACATTTATTTTAAATCAGGCTTTATAGGTGAAAAAGGTTGGGTTTTCAGAAAAATAAGCCTCCCCTCCACATTACTGAGCACGCAACGTCAACACGAGGCTGCTTAGGCGATGCAGCAGCCTCCAGAAATAGGGCAGACTCCTAAACGCTGAGAGTGACAAGCCAGCCTAGCTTGACAAGCTTTGCCAAAGGCTAGCCGAGTGCGAGGAGATTACCCTGATGTGGGGAACAGAGATACTTGAGCTCAGGAATTTTTCCCCGGGGTGTGATTACCTTGTAATAGCCACTATCCCTCACTCTCATTTCTAGCTGGAAAGGAGGTGCAAAGTGAGGCTCCTAGTTTGTATCCGTCAGCTGGTAAACAGCCAAGGCATGGCTTTTAAGGCAACCTTGGAAAAGTGCACAGGGACATAAATGTCCCAATCATTAAGGTGGTGAGTTTTCAGCCAGAAGAGACACTCATATATTGTGTCATCGGAGCGTCCAAGTGTTTGTTTTTAATTTACTGGGGGAAAACTTGAGTGAATCGCTCAGATTTGGACCAAGTGTTTGAGCCACTGCTGCACTTTTTTTTTTTCACTCTCTTGTCATTTGTAGCCATGCATCACAAACAGAATGGGAGCCGCTCTCTTTGAATGCTGCCTTAGAATGATAAAAAACAAGATGATCCAGGTCAGGCTAGGGGAAGGTGACCCGACTGCCATAAAACATCCTTGTTCTGAGCCACAGCCACCACCAGGTCACGCTTCCACCGCACAGCGAAATTAGAGATCTGCGTGGAGCACGAGGTGCATCCCTTGGTTATCAGCCGTGTTTCAGAACGACTCGGCCTCCAGCTGAGGACCTGCGGAGAAGACTTGTCCCTGCAGGAGAAGGTGGACTGGACCAGCTTCCTCAAGTCCCAGACCCGGTGATGGGAAGAGATGGTGCAATCCGGGCTTCTGCAGGGGGTGATTTTTGCTTTATGTCCCTGTGCTTGTTGGGGATAGCAGGCGGCTTGGTGCTTTCCCTCGGTCACTCAGGTCCGCTTCAGGGCTCCCACCGACAGCCACAGAGGTCACCGCTTCGACTTCCACGGCGGGGGTATCCCATGAGAAGGGGTCCCTGCTCTGAAGTGGTTGCCCTACAGAGGCTTTTGCTAAAGGAAAAGGGGATGCACTTTCCTGCAGCTCTTGGCGGAAGGGTTTTTTAAGCCGGAAAATCGCGCCTGGTGTGTTCAGGCTGGAAAGCCGCCAAGCAGGGGGCTGCATCAGGAATGATGACAAGCAGCAGCACCAGACACCTCGGGCTACATTTAAGCTGCTTGGCCTTAGTGGGAGAAATGGCCCGGTGTAAAATGCAGGACGTAAGGTTGACTGCAAAGGGTCGGCCCCAAAGTGCGCCTGGCCCAGCATCCTGCCCTGGATGAGAGACAGCAGGTGCTCAGGAAGCAATACAAAAATAGAGCAAATATTTGTTCATGCTTCGCAGAATACTCTCCATTCCCCTAGTTGTCTGTGACTGGGGAACCTCCTGAACTGTAGACACCACCTCTGCATTTAATCGCCCTTGATTGGCTTGAGGGATTCTTCTCCCATCGATTAGTTTGCCCCTTATTGAACCGACACAAACTTTAAACATCCACTGTAGCCTATGGCAAGGAGTGCCACAGCTAAAAATCTCTTTTGTTTATTTTGAACTTGTCACTTGATAGTTTTCTTTGACGATCGCTCTCTTCCTTTGAAGAGCACTGAATAATGCGAACAGCTGTTCCCCAGTCACGCCACTCTTCCCATCACAAAACTTGTTCATATTTCTTCTTCAGTCATTTTTTTCTTCCAAGATAAAAAGTCTTAATCTATTCAGTCATTCCCTGAATGGAGGCCCTTTTATGCCTTTGATCATCTTCAATTGCCTTCCTCTGTAACTTTTCTGTTTCTTCTGTATCATATTTGAGATTGGTGAATCAGGACTGCACAATAGTATTCAAGAGATGGGAGCCCATGGATTTACGCAGCAGCATAATGATTTCCTCTGTTTTGCTCTCTCCTCCTTTCCTAATAATTTCTAGCTTTCTGTTTGCTTTTTTGATTGCTACTGAGTGTTGAGCTGACATTTGCATAGAGCTATCTATTATAACCTGAAGATTTCCCTCCCAAGTGGAAATAGCCAGCTCAGAGCCCATTATTTTGTATGTAAAGCTAGGATTGTCTTTTCCCATGCGCATCACTTTACATTTATCTACATCAGATTTCATCTGTGATTTTATTACCCTTTTATTCAGTGCCACGAGGGTCTTTCTGCAACTCTTCACAGCCAGCCCTTTGCCTCAACCACCCTGAATATCATCAGCAAACTGCTCCTCTCCCTGCTCACTGCTATTTTGAGATTATTTATGAATATTTCAAAAGCATGGGACGGTGCTTAGGCTAATTTAGCAGCTTTCCCTCTCAAATTTGAAGTGCCAGGTCCCAAGAAGAGGGAAGAAACGTAGTGTCCCAAGCTCTTGGCATGTGAGAAGAGATCAGTTGGTGCTCCTGGGGATGGACGCCGTTGTGCCTAACCAGCCCATTTCCCTCTCCCCTCGCACAAATAGATGCGGGGGGGGCGATGCCATTTGCTGGGATGTTTGTCTGCCCCCTCCACCAGGCTGTATGGGACCAGTGAGAGATGGATAGGGTCATGGTGGCCCTTTCTTCTGCTGAAGCTGGGCCCTGGTACAAAAAGAGTTGCGCAGAAGTCCTGAGGTCCCAGGAGAGGAGGCGGAGGGGAAGCAATGGATGGCAAAGCCTTTTTCTCTGTACGCAGAGTTGTGAGACATTGCTTTGAATAAATAGGAGCTAACTGGCAACTCTTCCTTGCAACAAGCTTCATGGGAGCCTACTGAGCTTGCCCAAGGGAGTCCAAGGCTGGAGATAGATGAAGACCCACCATCCACGGGAGGAGAGTGTGAGGATGAGGGGATGGCTGTGACTGCCCTCCACCCGGGTGAGGTGAGACCCAGCCGGCCGGTTAACCAGGAATTACCGTGACGTGCACTTTTTCAGAGGTGTTTTTTCCCTGGGGAGCAACACCTTGCAGCAGTGCCTGGCTGCAGGTCGGTGCCGGGGTGGGCAACAGTGAGGAGAACCTCTCTCTGCTGGGTGCATCCTTGTTTGGGGGAACAGGCTGGAGAGTTGCCGCTGCTGTTTGTAGACAAAAGAAGTCAGGCTGAGCAGCACCATGGCACCAGAGGTGAGCATTAAATAAATTCGGAGAAAGTGAACAGCTTTGGTGGAGGATTCCTCCTCCCTGTCCAGTGGTGCACCTCAGAGCCATGGGTTCCCACTGAACATGTTTTTCCCCCCCAGTAATTTCTTGTTGCTGCCTTTAGAGCCAGGCAGTGCAGGATTTGCCAGCTGTCTGGCAAGACGTCTTCCAGAAAAGGCATGCAGCTTCCAGAAGAATGCTCTGCGGACGTGGTTTGATGCTCCTGCAGCTGTGAGGGGAGAAAGGACGATAGTGTCTCTTCTCTGATAATGGAGCAAACATTGCTCCAAAGGGGAGATGCTCTCCCCTTCAAGAGACATGAATAGAATAGAATAGAATAGAATAGAATAGAATATTTTCAGTTGGAAGGGACCTACAATGATCATCTAGTCCAACTGCTGGACCACTTCAGGTCTGACCAAAAGTTAAAGCATGTTGTTAAGGGCATTGTCCAAATGCCCTTAACACTGGCAGGCTTGGGGCATCAACCACCTCTCTAGGAAGCCTGTTCCAGTAGTTTCTCAGGGTTTTGTTTTTAAAGAAGAGACAGGAGCTGCTTTTTAAAACTTGTTTTAAAGTTTTAAGCCTTTCAAAAAGGCTTAAAGCCTTTCTTTGCTCTTTGGTTGCCTTTATGGGAACAGCCTAGACTTAAGCCCAATTTAGTTTTTAAAAAATCAGTGATGCTGATGCTGAATTTCCTTTGTCCTCTGGGGAGACCACCTGGACCAAAGACTCTGCAAAGTGCACCTTTTGCAGCGCTCCTGAAAAGCCGATCCCAACAGTGGTGGATCTGAAGGAACAGCCCCAGGAAAATGTGAGTCTACCCATACCATGTGAGCACGCCTGTAACATAAGTTTCTTCCTGGCAAAAGGGAGAGCAACCACCCCATGGAAGGGGCAGAGAGGAAGGGGAGAGGGATGTGGGCAGTGGGAGCTGGAGGGTGAGGAGGTCCCCGGTCCACCCAGGTGCCCCATGCCAACCCCACGGCTCCTGATGGGCGCTGCACCCCACAGCTCTTTTGCTGCAGGAGATATAAGGAAGCGTTTGACGCCGTCATCCGAGAGCTGAGGAGTGAAGATGAAGTGGAGGAAGAGCTGGACACGACTCCCTGTGCTGACCCTTCCCAAGCTGAGCTGAGGAGCAGCATCAAGAAGAAACTGCTGCAACAGTAAGGGACTGAGGGAGAGCAGCCCCAGGCCCTGGTGGGAGGAGAGGAGCCCCATCACCACGTCCCTTCCCAGATCCCAGGGAATTTCACTGGTGGAAACCTACTTGTGGCATGGCACTGCTGCCCACGTGCACCAACAAGCACTGAGGCATCCTCATGTCAGTCCTGTGATGGACTTACCTGGCAGGAAAGATCCATCGCCTGTCCCGGGCAGGATGTCCTGAGTACACAACAGTACCAAACAGGGTCAGAATAAAATGCTGGACCAGGACGGTTCAGTGCTGCCAAGGCAATACTCGCTTGAGGGTCCTCATGCAGCTTATCTTTAGAGCCCTTAGAGAGCCACTGGATGGCTTGATAAGGAGAAGCTGGAGCTGAAGGCTCAGCAGCCATCAGCTGCTCCATCTCTGCAATTTCGGCACTGAAGGTGTGACGTTCGCAGATTAGGAAGTGCCCTAGAAAGAAGAATGGAGCCACATGCTTTCCCAGATGGCAAAAGTTTTTCCCAAGTCAAACCCCGGGTAACTGTTCTCTGCCAAGAGACCCTGAAGGCACCTGACCCCATCTGGGGTCTCCCTCCCATTGCAGAGCCCCTACACACCTTCCCACCAGAGCTGCTTCGGTCCCCACACCCAGCAGCCTTGGTGGACATGGATGTGACTTCCCAACCTCTTCCCAGGCTGCTCAGTAGCAGGAGAAGGGTCTAACTCCTGTTTCACCCCCCCTGGGGACGCATCTCTCCCAGGGCACACCACGGGTGGCCGTGGCTGGGGCATATTGACCTCACCAAGGTGGGCAGAGACTGGACCGCATCACTTTTGAGTTTGTCGCTGTTTCCCCTTTTCTCCCGCTATTTTGGTCCTTTGGGGTCTGACTTGTAAGTGCCATCATATCTTCATGGGATCGACAGCCCACACTGAAATTTCCCTTGGGTACAGAGGAGCAGCATGAGGTTCAAGCGCCACTCAGGTCATAGAATCATAGAATCATCTAGATTGGAAAAGACCTTCAAGATCATCGAGTCCAACCATCATCCATGCTCACTAAACCAGGTCTCCAGGTGGGATCTGGTTTGAGCCTTTTGGGTAGGGTCTGTCTTCTGCCTCTGGATGGGTCAGCAGCGTACGTGGCGTGCAACGCTTGGTCCCACCAGCCACGCAAGCTGAGTTTTGCCTTGAGAGACCAGAGTGGCAGTCAGGGGCACAAGGCGCAGGTGGAGTGGGGCAGGGTGTCCGACCACACATGGGCAGCATGTCCTGAGGGTTGGGACTCACCTCATTTCTGTAAGCCCATACCCACGCCTTCGCCCTATCCCATATATATCCTATATATTTTTTATATAAAATATATATAAAAGTGACAATCTCATATGCAGACATTTGCATTGCTTCAGGTGAATCCTGATACAACATCCCACGACACTTTTTTTTTTCCTTTGATTATGTGGGTGGTGTCATTAGCCAACAATTTGATCTTATTTTTAACTTCCCTTTTTTTTTTAATCTTAGGTTAGGCGAAGGAGGCTTTGAGAGCTACAGGGAAATATTTCAGCAGTATCTGAGATTTGTTGCCTGTAAGTGCCTTTCCTAGTGAGTTGCTGTGATTGCTGGGCTTGACCTGGAGCCAGAAGCACAAGGCAGCTTCAGTGCACCTAGAGAAGAAGCAGAGACTCCAGCCCTTTATGTAGTAAAAGGTGCCATAATCTTAATTACGAGTGGCCAGGAACCTTCACAGTTTCTCAAAACACAGGTCTGCATAATTCCCTGTCTAGAAGGCCTGTCATCACCATATGTCCTCTGGTTGAGAGGAGTAGGAGATGGTACAGAAGAGACTTGCTAGTCCATGTCTAATCCATCCTTTGCTAAAAGTAGTTATCAGCTGTTCATGGGCTGGACGTTTCATTGTTTTAACCGAGGAGATCCCTTACACCTCTTAGGAAAGCCATCCTGCAGCATCACAGATCCCACCCCATTCTAGTTAGGCAAGATTTTACCTTTCCACTTATTTCTCCTCAAACAAGACAAAACACACAAAAACGTCCTCAGTCTCTCCCTCCATCCCCCCTCCTTTCCAAATAATCCATGATACAAGGCTTGGAGAAACAGAGCTGCATCGCCTTCTCCTCAACACCAACCTTCTAATATTTTTTTCAGGGACGAGAATCTCGTTCAGACTCTCAGAACAGAACAAATACGCTGTCAGACTGAAAACTGTCCCTTTCAAAAAGCACCGACCGACATCAGCACCTCCAGAAGACCTGCTGGAGCCAGACAGCGAGTTTGTTGCAGAGCACTTAAAGGTGGGTCTCTTCTTGTTGCTTTTTGGGCAGGAACTGTAGAGACCTGTATGGTGTCATACCCCGTGAGAGTCCTGTGGTTCCAGTCAAGCCCATTCAGATATCTCCAGTGAGATAGGGAGAAGATCCTGATTCAGCGAAACAATAAAATGATTATCGGTGGGTGCACTAAGTTGATGGGACGTACCAACTGGGGGCTGTTTGAAGATGGATTTAATCAGATATTCGTGGCTGGGGTGGAAAGCTGAGTCTGGCGTCCCTGCGGTTTTACTGGGACAGTGCCCATGTATGAAGGCTTTTACTTATGGAGCATCCTATGCAGCTTGAAGGCTGAACACCACCAGTGATCACCACCCAAAATGAAGCCTTAGACCCTGGTCTGCTCACTTCCATACCGTTCATCCCTCACCCTCCAAACCAGGCTGCCTTATCCAAACCGCCCAGCAGCGTCAGATCCAGGATCCTCAGCCAGGAATCACTTGGGGGAGCGCTCCCGGTCCCTGGTCCAAGCCTTAATCCAACAATTTAACAGCACGGGCAAAAGCCTTACGGGTCCAGGCAGCCTTGAATTCATCAGTAGGGATGTCACCGCTGTGTCCAGCAAGGGGTGGCGTGTCCCGGGGTGTCCCCTCCACCCCAGCTGCTACAAGAAGCAGCTCCCCAGGGCCAGTTGTCCGAGCCCCAGTGTCTCCAAGAGGGCAAGCACAGACTGGTGGCCCACTCCATCAGCCAGGGACTGGATGGGACCCCCCTCGCCAGCTCAGCCCCCGGCAGCACGGCTCTTCTTTTCCCTCCCCTGCCTCTCCTCTCCCTTCCCAAGCACTGCAGTTTCTGCGGGTGTGCAAGAAAAGTACCTGTGATTTATCACACAGTCAGTGGTTTTGTTGGCTTTTTTATTTTTGACATAGAAGCGCCTTATACTGCTCTCCCCTCCTGAAATATAGGGGTAGCAAATCCTCCTGCCTGGGACCCTCTGTCTTTTTAGCCTCATAAAAACCCTGAAAAATGAAAGCAGGAACAATATCGTCGGTTTGTTGCTTTTTGGTTCCCCTCCATCCCTTACGACCGGGAAGTAATTCTTAGCTATTCTGCAGAGCCAAAATGTGCATCTTCAGGTTATAAATTAGTGCCGCAGTTATGGCTGGAGTCAGCCACTTCACGTGTACAAAATGCCTCCACCTGGGAGCTGCTGCGGACGAGTCCCTCGGGTCCTTGCGACAGACAAAACCCGAGCACGGCCCCTTTCTGCACATGAGAATTAGCTGCTGCTTTTAACAAAGATGTTAAAAAGGAACAGCGAGGTCTCCCCCGTCTCCTAGCTGCTCTCCATTCTTCCCGGGGAAGCAGGCGGTAATGCTGCTCATTCCTATTAGAAAGCATTAAACCCAGCTCCCTTGTAAGGCTGGGAGCTAAGCCCTTAGCAAAGAAATGTTTCTATTTCGCTTGTCAGTATGTTGCAGGATAAATTACTTGCGTGTCTGATGGAAAGAGGGCTCTTGGCAAATTATATCATCAGAGAGCAGCTAATAACATAAAATAAGAGAGCTGCGCTTTGTACATGAAATGCAAAAAAACCCACAGAAGTGAAGGATGAGTTTTCCTCAGTTATTTAAAAGGATTTAATTAAAAAGTAAGCAAGCAAACAAGAAAAAAAAAGAAAAAAAAAAACCAAGGCTAGGTGGAAAGCGCGGAGTGTGATGGTCTGGCAGTGCTCTGGGCTTGGTACCAGTGTGGGGAGAGGAAGACCTCGGGCAGAGCATCCCCACGACTTACCTGCCTCTCACCACCTTGGTTTTGCTCCTACAGCACTGCCGTTCTCCCGAGCCCGTCAGACGACGTTATCCTGACGGACAGACATTTTTCCTCCTGTTCCCGGATGGAAGCGGTCAGGTTTAGTATCCAGCAGCGACAGCGCTTGGCTGGCTACGCAACCCGTGCTGCTCTTGCAACGGAATGAGGTCTACAGAGCTGGTGGCCTTGGGGTTGGGTGTCTGAAGGGTGGTGGAGGCTTGGGTCACTTCCCACCCCCCCCAGACACTGTCCCGTGATGGTTTTCTTCTCAAGCCTGCTTTTCGGTGGGCTTTCTACGGGCTCGTCTTTCCTTAACTGTTTCCCAGCTACCCGTCGGGCAACTTGGCCATTCTCATCACGTTCACCAAGGAAGCCCTGTTCACCTATTGCGTCCTGGAGGACAGCAGGTACCCCGAGATCAGGGCTGCCTTCGGGAGCCACGGCCACGGGCTCTGCTTCCACCCCGACGGCCACCTCTGGTAAGTGCCGGCAAGCCCAGAGGTGACACCGGGTCCCAGCTCGTCCCCGACTCACCCCAGTGGCACCCTAGGGCTTTAAGGCATGCTGAAAGCATTTTCATTTTTCTGTTCCAATTTTTTTTTTTTTTTTTTTCCATGAGAAAGTGCAGGAAAAAGGAGGGAGGGCTGTGCTGCAGCCCACCGGAGCAGTGGCTTCTTGGTTTTTGGTTTTGGGATTTTTTTTGGCATGAGGGCACGTGGGGATTGTCCCATCTCCATCGCCACCAACATCTGTCCACAGACCCCAGCGCAAGGACTCATCTCAGCCAAGACTGGCCACACGGCCACGGAGGTCTTTTGGCCCCATTACAGTGCAGGGATCAGGGCGAATCTACTTTTTACTGGTTTCCAGCAGAGCCCCAGGTGGCCACGCTGGAAAAACGTGGGGTTATTATCTGCACACAAGCGAAAGCCTCAAGAGCCAATGTCGGTTAGCTTGAGGTCAACGTTGCTTCTGGTTTGTTTCTAATATCCAGTGAGTGTTCCTCACTAAAGAATGACCTAGGTGACCAATATCTTGCAGTCTTTATAACATGAGGTGACCGATGGCTTTAGTAGAAACTGCTGGCGTTCGAGCCATCAAATACTAATTTTCCGACACCCCATCCCCAGTCCCCAAAGTTTCCCTTCAGAAAGCTAGTATCTGGGGGGATCAGTAAATCCCATCTCAGTTTTACAAGTCCTCCCCGTGCTGAGGCTAATGAATGGACATCTTAAATGTCTAACCGGCTATTACAAATCATTTCAAATAGCTTTTGCAATAATGCTTCCATCAGACTCCTGCAGTCCTACCGTTTGCCTGCAGGCATGTTTGGTCTTTCATCCATCACGCAGCAGCCAGGTTTTTACAGCCCGGCACCCAGGCGATCCGTAGCAGCACTAAACCATCGCCGACCCCGCCGCGGGTCTCCTCGCCCCGCTGGACCACGCGTTCCCCATCGGTGTTAGCCACGCGCCGGCTGCTGGCTTGCCATCAAGCTGGGGCAAGCTGCTACGACCCCCCCCAACCTCTCCCAGCATCTGTAAATTAAGGCTGATGCTCGGTGACCGATTGATGCTCAGTGATGCTATTTATAAAAAGAATGTGATAGCTTTGATGAGAGGAAAACAGAAAAACGCCAGCCTGTGGGTAGGTCGTCTGTCCCGCGTATGGACCGGTTCAGGCTTGTCCACGGTTGGAGCTGGAGCACATCACAGCTGCAAAGTTAGATTTATTTTTTTTCCCCGCTGTTTTTTTTTTCCGAGCTGCAGCGTGAGGTAACGCTGGGGGAGGCTGAGCCGCTCTCGCAGCCTGCTGAGAATCAACTTCTTCACGCTTAGGCAGGAAAAACTCAACGTAACGTACGCCGTGAATGATAAAAACTCTCCGCGTGCCACGGCTGGGGGATGCTCCAGCGCCCAGAGCCGCCTCCTCAGCCTGTCAGGAGATGGGGAGTATCAATTTGTATTTGTATGCCGTAATTAGGGGCTGTTTTCCCCCACACGCTGCATTTCTCTCTCCTTTGTAGTTTGGCAAGGCCGTTTCCCGTACTCAGCCACGCACGCACGGAGGACCTGCTTTTAGCATAAAGGTTGCTAGAGCAAAAGAAATTACCATGTCCAGGGACTTCCAGAAGATGCTGATGTGCAATAGGAAAAGGGAGACTCACACACACACAGAGCCCACGCTCTGCCCGAGGATTTTCTCTGCCCTTCGGGCACTCGTTGCTCTCCCAGGAGCCGGCCAATTTCTGTAGCGTGCTTTTAGCATAGGACAAAAACTATTACCCAAAAAAACCCAGTCCCTGACCTGATGCATCAGGTCCCAGCCGTGACTCTTGGATGGCAAAAATAAGAAGTTTGGTCCGACTGCAGACAAAAGATGGCATTTGGAGCTGGGAAATTGTCAGCTCTGGATTCATCCAGCTTCTCGTTTGTCCCCAGGGTCGCCCTGGATCCCTGCACCGGGATCTGCTTGGACCGGGCAGGGAACAGTCAGAAGCGCTGGAAGTGGCACGACTTCAGCCACCACACTCACAGCCCTCCTTTCCAGTCCATCACCGTGAAACTGAACGGCCGCCTCACCCTTAAAATCCGGGCTCAGGATCACATCGACTTACTGTTCACCAGCCGCGGCGATCGTATTCGTTTCAACGTGGGGTCCCGGCTCAAGGTGAGCGCTCGCTGTAGTAACCCAGCCCGGCCACCTCCTGTCTATCACCTCCTTGGAGAGCAGCAGCAGCAGGGAAACCTCCCGGTGGAGATAAGCTTTGGGACCGGTCACAAATTTTCAGGTGGAAAAATCACCGTTTCGTTCAAAAGCAAATTTCCTGCCCCTGTGAATCTTAATGAAATTCCCTTTCGGGGGAAGCATTTAGATAAGATTGAAATGCTGTCGCTAAAGGGCAAGAACAGCAAATTTATTCTGAAACACTATTTCTTTTCAAAACATTTATATTAAATGTCAATACAAACACAAAGCTCCTGATTTTATCTAAACAGCATTTCACTTAACATGAAACGAGCATCTGGGGAGAGGAGCACCAAAATCCTTTGGTATTTGTTGTCACTCAAATTTCCACCTCTGACCCTTCCCTGGAGGTGGAAATGCTGTTTTGGCCAGGGCTTAGCCCTGCTCGGTGCCACTGTGACCGTCCCAGCCTACTGGCGTCCATCCCAGTCCTCCACTGGATGCAAACACGAGCGGCCAGCTCCGAAACGCAGGTCACGTCACCGGGAGCTCACACTTGCTTGGGGGCTGTGTCCTCAGGGCGAAGGGTTTAAGTTCTCTTCCCCAACGCAGGCACGACCCAAATGTTGGCAGCCCTCGTAGCAATAAGTCTATACGTGCCCACAGATGTCTTGCTAATGGAAACAGATAGCTGGGGGAGCTATTCAGAAAGGTGGCAACAACTCAAGGTCAGTATGTGGAACTGGTGGTATCTGGCACCTCCTCTTCCATCCCCAAAATTCAGACATCTTCCCAGGACCCATTGCTACGTTAGGTAAGGAAGTCATCTTCCCTGCCCCACCGCTTCTGGGCAGCCCACTCCCACCAAAGGAGGCAAGAGCCGTGAGTTTAGCTCCTCAGTCTCCTTCTACGTGTGCTGGAAGAGAATCGCCTCCCGAGGGAAGCCGTAGGGTTATCGTGCTCCATGGGCATGGAGGGGAAGGGCACCCCGGACACGCTACGCGGATAAGCATGAAAGGTTGGGTTACAAGGGATGCTGCCCCGCTTCAGGGGGTTCAGCATTAACACTCTTCGCTTTGGACGGGCTCTCTTCGCAGTTAAAAGACCCAGAGACGAGTCACCTGCTGAAGCGGCCAGAAAGTGAAGAGGAGCTCTTCCTTCAGTCTAAAAAGATTCAGCTCAGGAACCTGCTGTTCAAAATACGGACAGCGTTGCGGTGCTTTTGGCAACCCCTCTCTCAGTGATGTCGCACCTCGTGTTTCATCATCTTCTATCTGCACGAAACATCGAAATGAAGGTATTGAGACTCGCAGCAAGCAGTTACATCAGCATTTCAGATCAACTTTGCCTTCGTCAAGGAGGTAACGGTCACTTTGCGATGAAAATAAAGCTCCTTTTTTCAAGCTCCCAATGCCCATCTCCCTGTACATCGAGCCCTTGTAACACCAAACTCGTCTCGGTTGAAAGCACTTGAGGGATCCTGGTACAATCAGTGGGGTCATATGCCGAAACGTTTGAAGGAGACGGCTTCATTCCTACAGCTGATGAACTGGAATTTGGGAATTTGTTGTACCGAGCGTGACTGAGGAGCCTGCTCTGGCTCCCAGCCGGAGACACCCGGGCTGGTGGAGAGGGGATGGCGAACAACAGCTTGGGTACGGGGACCGGGGGTAATCCAGGAGAGGGAAGATGAGGGTTTCGGGTACAGGGACCGGGAGTAATCCAGGAGAGGGAAGATGAGGGTTGAAGGGCTCCAGTTGGTGGTAGATAGCTCAATGGCATGGTTGGCCACCACTGTAAGGAGCCAACCGATTCTTTTTTTCTTTTGGTTTTGTTTTATTCAGAGGTCTTTGTACCAAAGATCTGATTTTCTCCACAGTGTTGGCTTGATTTTAGGGTTCCGTGAGGATAAAAATGCACGAGGGTAGGAGAAAGCAGTGTTTGTGGACACAGGGCTGGATCTACCTGCAGTCACCGCACAATTTGCTGCAGCAGCACCGACTTTTTCCCCTTTTCCTACCCACATCCCTTTGCCAACACCAAACATGCAGAGTTCGAGGAAGGGACAATTGGTTTTGCTTGGAAAATACCCAGCAGAGCATAAGCTATGCTGTGGGCATCGCTGTTGTACAAAAAGAAGCGTGAATGCCTGGCCAGCTGCTTTGGCATTCATTTTGTTTACGAGGGATGTAATCCAAAGGGCCAATCCTCTTTAGGAGGCTCCGAGCACCTAGGAAGCAACAGTCACACATCACTGCCCCACACCAGGCAGAGAGAAGCTGAATTCCACAAGAAAAGAGCGTTTTTCCTTAGGTTAGTTCATTCAAATGACATTGTCAAAGCCAGAGGGTGAAGGGAAGCTTCACACGGACGTTAGAGGGGACAAACCACAAGCGTCTGGATGATGTGTTTCTACAACACCAACAGCCAGAAGAACCGTATGTGGTAATGAAAAACTACGGGTAGATGAAGCTGTGACTAACCAGGCAACAAGAACAGCTATCAAACACAATACTACTTGTGCTTTCTGCCACCAGCTCCCAAGTTTTCTCTTAGTAAAAGCCAACTAGTTAAAATACGTTCTTGTATTACAGTTGCGATTTCGCCCCCCCCAACAAAACTGCAAGCCAAGAGACCATTTAGTCACGCAATATCATTTGTCAGTAAAGAAAATACAAATTTACTTTTATTATAACCATAAAGAGGCATTACTTCAACAATTAGCTGTACATTCAGCACTCAGGTATACATCTCTGCCAAATAAAGTCAATTCTCTTACTGCTAAAAAAGAACACTTCTTCTCAGCGATGCACTGCTTGTGCTTACAAGGATGTTTATTATCTCCGTATTACAGTTATCTTGACAGACAAGCCTCAGGATACAGAATAAAGCTTTACTCTTGGACCAAAATAGGAGGCAACATTTTCATTTAAAAAAATTAAAAACGGCAAGTTTCTAGTCAGATAATACAAAGCATCTTAAATTAATCTTTTGAAAGTATTTACACTATTTGTAAACGTAAATATCTGAAACTGTACATGTTTAAACAAATGTTCATTTAGCAAACAGGCTGTATAAACTGATTGCTCTTCTAATCTTTCAACCAGCTGTCCTAGAGCTGAGTACTCTAAGAGAGAAAAAGATCCCAAGCACAAGAGTGACTACTGCAATGGTTTACCCTTCATGTCTTTTCTGTACAATGTCCGTATGAAGTCAGTCATAACTCTATACAGCGACCATGCAGTCCTCCTGTAAAACTTTATAAAAACCAAATATACATATATTACAATGCATTGGACATTATTTTACAGCCTGTATTTCTACATAAGTAAAAAGAAAGGGCAAGTTTTCTTCCTTGTTAGTTCCTTTAGTTAATTTTTAAGGAGTCATGTAAGGTCCTACGAGTACCATTTATGTACCTCAGCACCACTGCTGCAACACTTCTCGTGGTAGCTTTAATACCCACCATCTTAGTCTCCAGCTATATGGTTTATAACAGGAAAATTATTAAATCAAAACACCACCGATGTGCATGGAAATTTCTACATCTCTAAAACTAAAGAGCAGGTTTTATAAATAAGTTAAAATCTGCCATATAAGTCACCACATTTTTCTTTCACAGTGCTGCACAATAAAGACTTACACACTCAGACACCCTAAAGCTCCTAGCAGTGTCTCATTCCATTAATGGCCAAGTGTTTAGCATTCAGCTTTCTGCAACGATGACCAATTAATGCATACTGAACGGCGTGCATTAGTTACCAGTTACCAAGTACTTATCCTCTCTTGACAATGCTGATTTGACAGGCTTGCACATTCAATTTCTGGCATCCCCACACCCCCTTATTAGTGCTTACTCCAGCGCACAAAGGCTGTACAAGTTCCAGTCCCAGTTCCCATTTTAAACAATGCACACCACCATCTGATCTTGGGCAAGGCCAAAAAAACAACTCTAACCTAAACCAAAGGACCTGAGAATCTCAATGCTAAGCTTTGCTGTAAAGCATCTGAAAACATGCAGTTCCCTCAGAAACACCAGAAATTACATTGCACAGCTTTCCATTGCAAATCCAAAGGAACTGAGATTCTTTACATGGAGGAAGGTTAGAGCATGAAACTTCAGGTCTGACCTCACAGCTCCCAATCACAACAGTGTAAGAAAAACAGCATATCCAGTGTTTCAAGAAACGCTTCACATGCGGGAAATAAAGTCTTCCCAACTAAAAACCTGTGAATTATGTTCAAGCACGTGATGAATTACCAGGATTTTGGGGAGAGTTAAAGAAAAATCAGAGCATGCCTGCTCAAGTCAAATTGTCATACTAATGGGCTTATCTCCAAGCCTTGCAAATATCTATTACCGCTCCCATTTGATTCCCTGCGCTTTATTTCCAGCACGTCTTTGAAAAGTACGGCTTTTCACTGCATACATCAGCTTATTAAAGGAAAGCAAGAAAGGTTTTTACATTTAAAAAAACAGGATTTCAACTTTGAAAACATCTGGATAAGGCAGTAACTGAGCTTCCATAGAAGTGATCGGCAAAGGGGTTTTTGTTTTGTTTTCTTCCTCCCCCCACTTCTCAAGCCAATGACCAGGAAGACCTTTAACATATCAATAAAACTGTTTTTTTCTTTTTTTTTCCTAAAACAGAGTTAAGCAGCCTGGATAGTTTTGATGCAGACTGGACTGCACAGTGGGATCCTCCGTTTACTTCAAGCGAATGTCTTTGCATTGCCTTCACTGCCTGGCATTCAGCTGAAGTTTACTTCAAACAGCCCCACTGTTGGGCTACTTGGACATTGATAAAAGTAAGTTCACCTGAAAGACAAAAGCAAAGCCTACATTAGACAGAGCAGCTAAGTTTCGGAACTGATGTCCTGTATTTTAACCTTCAAACAGGATTCCCAGGAAGCACATGGAGTCTTATATGAACCCGGAGAAGACAGGTACAAAACAACTGGGCAAAATTTCCAGTCAAATGCCTACTCACAGGCTTTTTAAAATGCAATTGCTGACCATGTTGACTAGTCATTTCAGCAGTCACAACCTACTATATCAAAGTTTCTAGGATGACTTCAGCGTTGTCAAGGAATTCCAAGAAATAAGCGCACTGGCAAAAAATGTTAACATTCATCTTAGAGATCTGAAACACATTTGGGATCCTTTGCAATACTTGTTTCCCACAGATTACAATACAGTTTCCCATACGCTTCAGTTTGTAGAAGAAGCGATCCTAAGGATTAACAGATAAACAATTAGAGGAAGCCATCTCCTCTAGGATAACCCCACCTCCTTCCAGTGCATCGCTCCCACTCTGTGCTCCAGGATAGTTATCTTGCATCCCTGTAGCCACATTCACCGCAGGCAACGTCCTCTAATCCGAGTGTCTGTTTAAATATTGGCATTCTGGGATAATCATGATTCTATCCACATTCCATGGACCATTAAGGTCAAAGTGAGATTTTTAAAAACCTACTTGGTTTCTGTCAGAGCAACCTAATACAAAGAATTCTTAACCCCAGTCATCTGTGAGACTAAAGACCTTATCATGTAGGGTTACATTTTCATAAACATCTGCACATTTTCCCAATGCAATTTACTTCAAATGAACCCTTGTAATTCTTTCACATGCTTCCTAAATGTAAAAGTTGCTGCTTTTTGTATCTGTCAAAAGCAAGACTGCCTCCACACACATGGGCTTTTTTAAAGCGTATTCACTAGCTTTGATATCTCTCCAAAAAGACAAGCCCAGAAACAGCAAGACTCTGCCGCAATGTTGTACAACTCAATCCCCAGCAACATCAATCACCACCTTCAGTTTAAAAACTCTATTAGATATTCATAAAAAAAACAAACAAAAGCCCCTTTTAGCTGAAAGCCTAGAGTTCAGATAAAGCCCTGAGTTTAATCATCCAGGATTAAGGGTGATAATAAATAAATAAAGATTCTGAACACTGAAAATACTAAAAATGAAAAAAATAATGTTTAAAAAAGCCAATCATGTGAAAGAGCAACTGATAAAACAGGGAGCTTCAATATATACCTGTTCCATTGAAGGACAAGCTATGATCTGGAGATCTTCATTACTGAATTCTTCTTTCAACAAAGCGTGGAGTTTCTGGAACATTTGCTGAATGTTATTCTTTTAAAGGAAAGAAGAAAAACCTCAATATTAAAAAACACAAAACGCATCTCAAACATGAACCAGAAAAAGCACAATGTACATGGAATAGCTACTGAAGTGACCAGGTAGGGAGAAGCGGTTGAGCTTTAAGAGCTTTCCTTCTAAAACAAGCCCCAAAACAACCACTAGGAATCCACGCTGACTGTGAGATAAAAACTTCAGCTAAGATGTGCTAAGCCGAAACACTGAGTCCTACAGACTTAATCTGCAAGCTTAAAACTCAAGCTTGGTTCTTTCTGGGGGGTTTACAGTGTGTCTCCCATTGAATCTGTACCATCCTCTCTGCCTCCAGTGCTTCTGCCCATGCATAACTGACCAAGCTGTACTGGTTTTGCCTGGGACAGAGTTAATATTCTGTATAGCAGCTCATGTGGCGCCAAGCAGAAGATGTGCAGAATGAACAGAACTGGTTACTTCCCTGTAACATGTGTATGTTATGTAGGCCGAGTACAATGGAGAGCAGGACAGCTAGGTTTGTTTGTTTGGGTTTTTTATGCTAAACATATCATTATAAAACATATTATTACATTTATTTATTTGTATTTCATATGTCTTTTTAACAAGCTTCTCAGATCAGGGACACCACAGCAACTGTAATAGTCTGTTTGTTATTTGGTGCATGGCATTTGTCACGTTTACTGGCTGGACTGGTAGCCTAGAATAACTCTACAGATATACAGATATATGTATGTACGTGTGTCTGTATATATACACTTACAAATATATGCATGCATACGTATATTTATATAGATGTATTATTCACATAACGACACACACACAGAAATACAAGGTGAACGATCCCACAAAATGTGTTTAAAGTCTAACTAAATGAAGGCCCAACACCTACAGGAAAGCATGCTGAAGTACATCTAACAATACTCACCCTAACTGGCTTAAACAAAATTAATTCTGTATCTTTATTGGACAAGTATAACGACATGCTTCGTAACGTTGATGGCAGCTTTGTTTTTATTGTCTTATAAGTGGAAGAGACCAGATCGTTGATCTTTGCTGAAAGTAAAAGAAAATATGCTTAATAGGCTAAAATGGCATTCTGCTAGTTGAAATCTACACTCCAGAATATCACCTCCACTTTACTGGGGCTGATCATAACCACAGGTTTGTGTGAAAGGGAAAGAGGGGGTGACTGGGCTGTGCAGCATCAACCCATCATACGATGACAACATGCCAGACAAGACTTTTCTATTGGGACCTACTCAAGACATCAGCCTCTCTCTCCCTGCAGAAAATGCATCTAACCCATTTCTGCAAGCTGCCACATCTTCCTGAGGTTCCTGAAGTCACAGCCTTCCAGCAGCAACAAGTCCTCCACAGGCTCCCCCCTAGAAAACTTGCCTGGAAAAGCAACTGCTGGGAAATAAACAGTGCAAGTAAAGAGAACTACATATCATAAATTCTCCTTACTGACCACAGACCACGTCTGTAAGAAGAAAGGATGCACAGCCATCTGGATTTTGAATCAACCAGGCAGGAATCCTCTTTCAGACAAGACCTTCTTTCTTTATTGCTAGGTATTTTAATGATTTTACAAGATCTTTGCTTACAGGGCAGGGGAAAAGTACATTTCATGTAAGTACCAAAGTTAATATACTATGTTTATTTTTTTCCCCCAATTTCTGCTGTATCTAAATTTTCTGCCTACTCCTGCTTCCCAGACAAATGACTCCAAGAAACAGCAGAAGCTCTGCTTAGATCTGCCTCTACACATATAATTATCTCCAAACAAACATTAAAAATACTCCTGAAGAAGCAGGAGATGTTAAGTAGAAGCTCAAGTTAGCCCTTGAGAGAGTGTCTGACCCATGGAGCAGCAGTGAATTATGAATGAATGTGGCCAGCTTTGCATTTTAAGAACATGACGCAACAGAAGGTTCCAATGTATGAATTGGAATAATCAGATTTTTCAGTGTCACCCAGAAGCACAACTTTGTGATGTGAAGAGCAAAACAACCCAGGAACCAAATGTTTGTATGAAGCGTTCACATTTGAATTCTTAAGAAAAGGGAAACAAAGCTGGATTCCATTTTGCATAGCAACAGGAAAACTGAAAAGGAAGCAGGTACCAAATGTACAGACAATAAAAGCTTCAATGCAGATTCATTTTTTCCTACAAAAGCAAAAGCTTTATCTTAATGTAATCAAATAATTCCTTAAACACATTCTGTATGCAGTTGCGGAAATGCTGTTTTCATGCAAGAACAGTCACAGCTTGAGAAATACTTGAGTCATTCATCTACTGCACCAGTTAAATGCATACTCTGAAGTTTATCAGGTTTTGATCTAGAGGTATCTTAAGACATTTAAACTAGCACACAGGTAAAAATAGAAGCCAGGATTTTCAAGAAAAAGGTAGACAGTTCTTAAGTACTTAGAATTCTTCCAAATCAATCACAGTCTTACAGTCCAAATTAATCTGGCCTGCTTTTCAGATTCCTGTGTTTTAGAAGTCAGGCACAGAGACAAATGACATTCTGAAATACTCGAGCCCCATATAATGCAGCTTATATATTTCTACCAAAAATGGTGAATGGAAAGGGTCTTTTTCTCCATTTGATGAGAAGTTTTTAGAAGTCATCTCAAAGTAGCAAACAATCATGGCTTTATTAGCCTACAAGCACTTCAGAGACAACATGAATATAAACCAAAGCAAATACCTGGTTGCGCCCAAGGTTGCTGCGAAAGGCTGTACTTGGGACCTCCTTGAGTGGCCATTGTTTTTAAAGCAGCTACCTAAAACAAGGACAACCAACATAATGATGTTTCTTTCAGCTGAATTCACAACAAAGGGACCAAATAACAATTGCACAAGTCTCTCAGATGCTGCAGTGTACATAATCTCCCTTGCTCTCTCCCTTCTATGCCCTGATTTAAAAACACACAGGGGAAGCAGCTTGACAGAAATGCAAATGAAAATTACAACCATGATCACTTCTTGAAAGTAAAATTCAAAATGGGATTACATTTACAAAGACGCTTAGGCACCTAAGGATACAAAACCTCAAAAGAGATTTATACTTAAGGAGGTTAGTCAAACTCCCCAGATTCCCAACGAATCATTGGGATCACTTGCACAATCTATCAATCTCACTGGTTACCCCTTTATATTTTAGGCTCACCCCAACATGACAGGCATCAGTAAATTTAATACTGTAATCTTCTAAATTCTCAAAAAACAGCAGCTGGGATATTTGTGATGTCCACGCGATGCTGTAGCCCCAGTTTCTGAGAGGCCATGCCACTTCTTCTCAGTACATGAAGATCCACATCACACTTTTCATTTTCCAGACGTAATAGATCCTGCTGTGTGGTTTTCTCAAGATGCCCAGAAATCCTGAGCTCTACAGCACGTTTGAGCAAGAAGTGTACTGTAACAAGACATCTTTTTTGTTCCTATCCCCTAGGATGCCTAATCTTTCTGACCAACTTCTGTCCGGAATTTCTGTCACAAACAGGACTTGGGAGGAAAGTCCTGCTTAGCAAGCACCTCACTGGTGTAAAATATGCTGAAAATAAAATTTTAACACGCTTCACAGCCATGCTTTAAGACCTGCCTCAAGAACACGCACGACCCAAGATTGTTTTTGAAGGCTTACAAATTCAGTTAAGGTAGTTTTCCTGCAAACAGAAAAGCTCCTGCCAACTTTCACAGACCTGTTTCAACTCAGTGAAACATTAGAGCTTCTTGATCGAAGAGCATAAGGGGTGCTTTTAAAACCAAACTATGTCATGTTCCTTTAACCTATTAATCTCAAAAATGCCTGGAAAATTGTTGTTGGAACTTAAAGGGAAGCACGACCTTCTAATGGGAAATGCCATCAGCTAATCAGACAAAACTAGCAGCTTCTCCTATATCCAATTTAAATACTAATTCCCTTGTCCTACCAGTATTTCAGTAAAGTTAACGAACATACAACATGTCTGTACCTTTGTCATGAACTCCTCCAGCTGCTCTATGAACTGTTTGGTTTGCTGCTGAATAAACTGCTCACAAGCTGATTTCAGATGACGATCTACATCTTTCTTAGAGTCGATGTAATGTTCTCTGATTTCTGGAGTACCCTTGAACAGAAGACAACAATTCTCTCCTTTTTATTTGCCAGAGATCACCACCCGCTTAAATGACCCAATTTTTCTTAATGCAGTAAGACTCCGTATTACCTCCAGTAAGAACTGTATCAAGGCGTTGTTGCTGTTTAGTCTAAAAAATCTTGAAACTGTCTTAGGGTTCAGGATTTTAAATGCTGCATCTGTGAATCAGAAAGTTACTCATGCTTTAAGTCAATGGGATTCAGCTCCAGAAATTAAAAACTTTAATCACTCATTTACACACAAAAAATAGCCTAGCTGATTAGGACTATAACGTTAATGATTCCACTACCACTAGGTGTGGATGCACAAGTGCACATGCACAGAAGCACACAAAGCGTGACCCACTATTTTTTAATTGCACTTACAGTAAACCTGAATTAACAGTTGCACAGTCTAAACAAATAAATACATTATATGAACCTAACAAATGGCTGATATTAGCTGTAGTGCTGATAGCATGCAAACTGTCTGAGCTCTTTTCCTTTTGTAACTCTATCTACAAGTGAAAGACTTTTACATAAGCTATGTAGTTAAGCATTTACAAACAATATGCAGAATTTGACCCATGTTGCCTGGGAAAACCAAGTACAGTTGCATGAAATAACTTAGAAGTGGCACTCTTTCCTCTGGGCTTAATTATTTTAGTTAGGACTGAAGAACAAAACATCAAGTTTGATATACACTCATGCTTATGGTCTCTACAGAAGTCCCAAGAAGGAAAAGCAACAATGTCGGTAATTAACACAAGATATTAAAATTATTCCTATAATGTTAACAGGATGTTGACAACCTGAGATCTAGTCAAATTGGGGAAAAGGAAAATTATCAATACAGCTTCAGAATGGCTTATTGCCCTAATGTCATTTATTTACCATCCTACACATCCATCTGCCTTTTTTTTTTTTTTTTTTCATTTCAGAAGCAATTCTGCACCCCTCTTGCTGTATAAAACAATGGGAGGGAAACAAGACATAAGAGTTAAAGAAGTGCTGTAAAAGCTTTAAACAAAGAGGGAACACCAGATATGTAGATGTGTACGTTTTGCACTGAACTAAGAATCTGCACTCCTATGCAGTTAAAGGAGACCACAGAGAAAGATTCAGTTTGTTCTCCTAATTATTTCCCAGAAACTTCACCAATTCCAAAAAGAGCCTGTGTTCTCGATCAGAAGCCTACGGGCTAGTCAGTGTGAAAGTCACTTCTCCCCACTGTATACTTCAGTTGCACGAACCTTAGCCTTATACTACTTTAAAAAAAAATTGGGCGGAAGCATGACTTTTACATTAAGCAGTGTCCCTTTATCTATAAATCCCAAATTAAATCTTAAATCAATGTGCAGAAAGCTTGGCTAGAACACAGTAAAACTCCTATTAGCCATGTTATTTTTCTTCTACAACCCATCCCAATACAAAAGCCCTACTGGCCTATGCTAAACTACGTTAAGAATTAAGTGCAATGTACATCTTTTCAACACCACCATCACCATCCAATATAAAGAAAGCGTTTTCCATTACTTACCACCACCATCTGCAAAGCACTGGCTGGCACAGAAGTTTATTCAATTAAATGAAGATGGAGAAAAAACTTGTGTGTCAGCCAGGACAAGACACCAAAAGGATGTATTTGCCCTTTAACCTCCAGTCAACTAGAAACTACTCAACAGGTAGGAGGTTTCATTGATGTTCAAATGCAACAGGTGAAATGGTTAGTGTAAGAATTGCTTGCTTCAGAGTTAAAACAGCAGCACATTAGGTGGCAGGAAAGAAAAGTTATTTCTTCAGCTTTCTCTTCTGGAATGGGAGAGAAACTTGACATGCTTCCAATTATTTTTCCGATTATCTTTATAAACTTGACAAGTGCGTGACAGTTCACTTATGTATTGAGAGGGGTTTTTCTGCATTTTACGAAGGAACCATAGTACAATCTTAAAAATCATGACCAGGGCCACTACTCTCTATTTTCCCTTCCTACAACAGACATGGCTGCTACATAAAACTATTCAACAATACTGTTTATTGAACTTGCAACATAAGAAATCCTTTCCAAAACAAAACCTCACAGAAAGGTCTAGGAAATCTTAATTTGTTCTAGGCAAGTCAACTATGTATTGTTAAATTCACCTGCTAAACAGTGGTAACAAAAGATATTCCTTTAAAGGGTCAGAAAAGGGGAAAGACATCTCTGTGCAAAAGAAATGTACATTACTTAGCTGTCCTTAAAAGGGACTGGATAAATAAGTTATGTCAGCAGCAAAAAGCAGTCAAACGCATTTCATACAAAAATAAAGAATCTGTTAGATTCACCTTGAATCACCCTGAATAAGAGAATGGTTTGTTTTTTGCAGAGAAGATAAGAACAAAGCAAGAGATTAGAACAAGCATACAGGTCATTGCAAGTGAACATAAAATAAACCCAGAACTTTTGCTGGCACATTAAGGGAGGACAATCCCATCCCATTCTGTAGCCAGCAACTGTTCAGTACCTCTAGTTTTCTTAAGGTCCAGGGAAATTTCCTTAATGGTGAAATCAGTGTGGAAAGGAGCAATTTGTTCACGAAGAATCAAAAGGTGTTTTATTAAGAAAAGCTGTCCATCAACCTGGGTCTACAGCAGAACAAGAGAAAGAACATGCATTACATGTAAAAAAACCCAAAACAATTAAACGAAGAGCAAAGTTTCAACACCTCCACTTTTATTAGTTACTTCCTATAACAAAATTAACACTAATAACCTTACTAACAAGCTTTTTCCGTTAGTCTGTAGTGCCACTAACTACACTCTGGGACCACCAAATCCCGCTTCTGTACTGTTCCTAACACATTGCTCTACAGCAGCAGACTTTATTCACATTTCTTAGAAGAATTAGATTACACAGCCATATTACTAAATGTCCACACGGAGTACAGGTATCCATTATTTGAAAGATACAAACTTATTCTTCATAAGAGCCAGGAATTATTTCCTGTAATTAATCTCATTTATAGTTGAAAAACATGAGGTTCCAGAATTTTTTTAATCATTACAATGATTAAGAAAAAGCCAAACAGTTAATGTTTCTGTAATGACCTTGATTAACTGTGCTATTGTGCAAAGGTCTTACAAGGCATTTTTCTCATGTCATTAAATGCAAAGCTTAGTTAATTTCTAAACAGTACAGCAAAGATACAAAGAATAAAACAAGGCCTAGTTCACACCACTGAGACGATCAGTTTTGCACTGCTTGTTATTTTACCTATGTGCTTTATACTGCGTGCTGCTTTTAATCTTTGAAATTCATGGCTCATTGAGGTAAATGGAGGAGGACTCAAGAATTCAAATTTGCTTTTGCAAGCTGGAAGAGAACTCTCCTTGATATAATGTTAAATAAAACCGTAAAGAAGAAATCAGATTTAAATCTGCAGTTTTAACAAATAGAAATGTTTACTAAAAATAAGTGGTGGAAGGGTTTATTGAGGTTTGTTTTTTTTTATTTTTACATGCATGATTTCACCAGATAATGTTAAACTAACATGCATCAAGAACAAAGTGGTACAGATCCTAGTCCTGGGCCAACCTATCTAGGGTTTGCTGCAGGATGAGTTTCATTCTCTGCAATACTTTTAAGTCAATGCTGACCCGATATACAGTGCTGGAATGGATAATTAACTGTAGAACTCTGAATCAATTACATATGAAATAGTTTCTGCTCAAGCTAGAAGGAAACGTGGTTTGAATTTCTTTTTAAAGATACTACATTTAGCGGATATTTTTCAAAGGACACTCGAAAGAAATACTTCGAAGGCTTACTCCAACTACTTAAAGTAACACTTAAAATTAAAATGACTTGATGAAATGGCATTGAATTCTGAGCAACACATCAGATCAAACCTTTTGATAATAGACAGTTCTGAGCAGAGAATACTTAACAAATCTTCCCAGTGAATTTAATACTTGGAAAGATTTTTGAAAATTCAAACAATGGAGGCAGAGAAAAAGAGAACAGAGTAACAGGCAGTGAAAACAAATACAGGGAGCAGAGACTTCTAGCAGAAATTTTTCTTTAGGTATCACTTGATTGAATTCACATGAGTTAGAGCAGCCTGTAAACACAATTACTACCATTTGTATTCCACCTTTTCAGATAGGCTACCATGTGAATCATTATCTTTGCTTTACAATACATTAACCGTAACTAAAAGCTGGCAAATCCATCAGGTCTCTCGGGGCAGAGCAACATGCTTTCACTGAGATTTCAATAGAATTCTGAACAACTGCTTCATGCCTTTAGATGAACAGGGAGGGGGGAAAAAAAGAAATCATACCCAAAGTACAGATTCTGACCTTGTTTTTGCTGATAGAATCAGCAGCTCCCAGCAGCGAGTGGATACAGGCAGATAAGGCCTCTTGCGATAATCCCTGAAACACTGCCCTCTGCAGAGAAGAGGAAATCAGACCAAAAAACACAGGTGTTAGCAAAGCTTAAGCAGAATTTAAGAGTTGCAGCTTGTGAAGGATGTACTTAACCAGCACATAAAACTCCACAGTAGTTAGCTACAAACATGTCATCTAAATGCATTAAGACAGGATGGAGCGTTCGTATACAAAAGCCTGCTACAGCACTTAGTCAGAGTGGATACAGGTACACACTCACGCATGCCCCGTCCACCCTCCGGCTCTGAATTTGCAGCCGGGTAGCGACATGGTCAGTGACACCTAATGCATTCACAGCTAATGGCATGAACGATGCTTACCGGGTAACCTGACTAGACAGTTCACGTGTCAGGGTAACTATCTGCGTGCGCAATTTATACTTGCAATAGGCATGAGATCGTTCAGGGGAGCTTAACCTCAAGCAAACTCGAATTACCTCATATTTGCGCCAGGTTAGTAAACAAACATGACAGATGCCATGGCCCAGGTGACAAAGAGTAACTCATTAAGCTGCAGCAACTAGATCGTAAGGCTGAGCTAGCTGTAGGAACAGCCTCCACCAGCACTCCAACGTCGTACACGACAGCCCTGACTGCTCCAAGACTTGCCAGTGTCACTTCATTCATGTCTTCTCCTATCTACAGGGTGCAGGCAAGGCATACCAGTTCTGCTAGAATCTCTCAGTGAAAAAAATAAATAAATCACTGTGCAGACACACTATAAATGAGCCTTGCACACAATGCAAAAACGACTTCATCTCCAAAGGTCTGGCTGAAAACAAGGGCAAATACTCATTTATCTTTAATGAGACTGATATATCAAGCAATAAAGTATTAATATTTCCAGCTTTCTTTTTAAGCAAATAGCATCTTGGTAGCAGTTTCACATAACACCTACCAAAGATATTTTGAAATGCATTAAATGTATCTAATAAAGATACAACACGTACAGAAAAGCAAAAACACTGGCATTATGTTTCTTAGAAACTTATTAGTCTTTTATGCTATTAGGTGACAAACATAAATCAGATTCTAAAGGGCAAGTCTCAAAATACTTGTGAAGTAAGCACTGCTTTTGTTTCTGTTAGACAAGGCAATTCCTACTGTCTTAAACTTCGGAAATGTCTCCTACGTTTTGGAAGATGAAACGATGAGCCACAAAAAATTTCTGAGGACATTTCCAAAATGTAGAAGTAGTAGAGTCACCATTTTTAAGACCAGAAACATTACCTTGTCTGATGGCCTGCAAAGCCCATAGCAAGAAACACATTACCCAGTAAATTCAGCAGTAAAATCATTCTCTATAATCGACCCAGAACTTTCTATTCTTTCTTGTCCTATTCAGTCCTCGACTTTGGTGTGATATATATCTTGAGCATCAGATACTGAAGTATTTCTGTAGTAGCAAAAGCAATAGATGTACAAACTAGTGTCTTTTTTCTAACTCTACAAATACAAAATTCTCTTGGAAATGATCATCTAAATTTTGTCAGTTCACGTGTTTTACATGAAGATAGCAGCAAAAAGTTAAGAGACAACAGAGGCCAGTAATTGTCCATTCCTAATTTACATTAAAATATTTAGACATGGTGCTACACACTTTGTAACTTCACTTAAAAAATTTAGATAAAGAAATTTTTGCTTACATCTATACATCTGTACAGTTTGGAGAGACACACTAGAGTCCTTCTGACGGTAGGATACCACATTCCATGCAGATCTGCTGGTGAAATCGTGGTCTGGTGCCTGGGATTAAGGGATTCTGCTGAACCTGTTTAAAAGTAAAATAATACACCCATGAAAAAACTTGCCCATCTGTCCTTTTAACAGAAGGAGACTGCAATATCAACTGCACTTTATACTGACTCCGCAGTAGTAAGACATATTTTATTGCACCCAAACAGGTTAGGGTTTTTTTTCCTTCTGAGCAGGTCAGTACTAGATTTCTGACTTATATAGACCACATGGCTGTGAAAGACAAGAATTCACTGTCAGGCGTGGCCCAGTTGGACTTTTTTACTGAGTTAGTTTTACAGGCATGTCTCCAATGACACATGCACACACACACTATTTAGCTCAACAGCGGAAATGACCAAACAATTACTTAAAAAAAAGCATAGGAGAAAAAAAAAAAATGTTTAGTTATCATGGACCTACAGGAGATGTTCAGCAAAAAAAAGGAAAAAAAAACATTCCATCAATTTTACTTCTTCATGCTTTCCTTTCTGCTGGGGATAATCCCACATGGATTAAACAGTTGCAGAAAGTGTAGAGTTTAAACTTAACGTTAATACCTGCAAAAATAATGGCAAAACCAATTTTGTCATGAGGGGGCTGGAAACATAAAAACGTGCTCCTCTTGGGTAACCTTTGTAATAATTCTGTATGCTCGAAATGGATTCTTGCAACACCTGACAGACAGAAGTCTTGTATTATTTTCATTTTGTCCTTAAATCCTGGGAAACAGCTGAGTCAATAGCATCAGAACTCTGATTCCAATTAGCAACCATTCAAAAAAGTAAAATTTTTAAAGTTTTACCTAATGATGGAATAAGCACTTGGGAAACATTTCTGTGATCAGTGCGGGAATTGTCTAAAATAATTCAGCGATATCTTTCTACCTTTTGCAACAATAAATTTATTGCAACAGTAATTAGAAGGCCTGTAAGACTAGTTGTCAGTTTGAGGTTCCTAGGCTCTTTGTTAGTCACTTCAGATACTCCTGCAGGCATTGAAATGGGAGAGAGGCACCTGTGAAGGGCAAATAATCCCAATTATCTCAGACACTTATCTTCAAATTACACCATATAGCTTCCTTCCGTCTCCTGAATGCAGGTGGGATTTACAGGACTTGCGAATGCCACACACCTGGCTTGAAGCAAGATGAACTCCACTCTCAGTGGGATTTGTGGAGTCCAGCTAGAAACAGCCAGAAAGACCTCTGCAGGCCTTGCAAGCCAAATGCAAGAAACTACCCTGTAATCAAAAGGAATATGAGAAACAACTGACAAAGAGCTGAGAAAGGCGCTGCTGGGAAAATTAACTATTCTGAAAAATGATAAAATAAAGGGAGAAATTCTTCATGGATCTTAGACAAAAATTGAAAGGGTTGTAACACTCAAATGACTGGCATCAAAAGAGCCACGTTTCATGGAATTTGCTTCCAGTTCGCTGTAATTTACAGGCACATGGTCTCACACATTTTAAAAGTCAAGGACTATATTCTGAATTATTGTAAACAGCTAAAATTACTAACTGGTTTCAGTAAGTGGAAACACATTCAAAGGAAGAATATTCCCAGGTAAAGGCACGCACAAAGACACTCCTAGATGCTCAAAGGATTCATTTAAGAGACATGCCTGACACACCAAACCACCCTTCTCATCTTAGCACAGCTAACAAACAGAAGCATCCTTAAGTATACATCTTGATGGTAGGGCTACTTTGCAGTAGAGAATACAGAAGCTCAGTTTTATACAAAGTAAAATAGATGCTGTCAACTACAAAAGCATTTGCTTCACAGAATGGATTGCACTGGGAGCACAAAGAAATGCTACCAAAAGAACAAGATTCAGTTGTTTCTCACTCAACAACAAAAAAAAAAGTTATTAAGAACCCTGAGACAAAGTTCACCTCAGACTCTCTTATGAATGTCTCTAGGAAAATAACCCTTTAAGATACATGCAAGTTTCTCACTGATGGTTCAAGTTAATGCTCACTCTCTGTGAGATTTATGCATTAATTTGACAACGTGAGATATATTTCATACCAGATTTAACTAAGCTGCAGGACTCGGGATCTTCTAGCCGGACATCTGAAAATGAAGCTTCAGATGGCAGCTTCTTCTGTTCCTCTTTCAAACTCTGTGCAATTTGCTGCAGAGGAAGATATACCACAATTTATTTTTTTTTCCTCATTAATTTAAGCAGCATTACGCTGCTTTGATTACATAGAGAAAATAGAGAAAAGCATACTAAATTTCAAAAGGAGTCAGCTACACTCAGCTCCCCAGTGTTTCAAAGACATTAAAAGAAATGGACAGATGTTTCCAAAACAGTAGCAGAAGCATTTCAATATCAATTTAAGATTCACAAGTATTACACAGATCTGTGGAAAGCAATGTTCTTCCATTTTGTCTGGTTTTACTGATCTGTAAATAATAACCAGTGAAGCCACCTAGAAAGAGAAGCTCAAAATAGGGGAACCCAATTCAACACTCACGTGGATTTCATACAGATAATTTCTGTGATGGCTTTATTCCTACAAATGATACGTGCAGATGGCCCCAAAATACTCTCTAGTTTATTCCCTGCAGGAGTTCAACAAAAAGCTTTCCCCCAACATTACTCAACACTTCCACACTTCAACCTTTTTCACTACTTGATCCGCTTCAAAGCAATGAGAGGCAGCAAGAACGGGCAAAGAACTGCATTAATATTTGAGCAGAACAGCATAAGAAATATTTCTGCCCTGTGCTTTTAACATTTTAATAATTCATTTACTCAGACAGAAGGTCTCTCTAAATAGCAAGGTTTTGAGGTTTAAAAGCCATCAAGTAGCAAAACAAATCTCAAACCAGGCAAAAACTGGAGTCTTACGAGGACACATGAAGAGCAGTGTAATTTCTCGATTTAGAATGAACTGTAAAACTTACTTTCTTCTTCTTCCTAACTGAATGGCCACAGGACCCTAGTTAGAAAATAAGGCCTTCTATAGACTAAGTATCTGTACTGCTTGCCTATAGAAATTATGGCTAACATTAAAAGGTTCTCACAATCATTTTTTATCCTGTTGCTCTATTCACACAGTTTTAGCAAAAAAAGCCAAACCAAACAAACGTTGGTGCACTCTTAACAGTTATACTGGTAAAACTTCTGATCCCTAATTGTTCTAACAGAGGAATCCCATTTAGCTACATTTTGTGTGGTGGGCTTCTCAATTACTATTTTTGCTTTGTCTTCAAAATCTTGTTAGTCCTTAAACTTTCAGTATAAAGGGCAACTATTCTACAAACTCACTAGCTTCAGGATTTATAAACGCTTTGCTAAAAACCTGTGAATGTTCCTTATACTCATCAAAGCATAAACTGTAACATAATAAAAGCTTTAGACATGTATAAAGACAAGATTATAGCAACCTGAGTTCAGTACCAAGAAGTTTCTCACAGTGTTTGTCTGTTTACAGGCAAGAATCGAACACAATAAGGTACAGTTATACAATATTAATTTCTTCCAGCCCACAGCAAAATATACATATATATAAGTAATGCTCTGATTCTGAAGTCAAACAACAGCTTCTCTACCAACTGGTCAGCTGCAAGTAAGTCCCACAATTTTCTAAGGACCACCAGCTACTCCAGAACGTAGACGGAAAGCAGAACAGAGTAATAAAACCTGGATCTTGCCAGTCCATGTCGGAATTGCCATTCTTAGTCAACTCAATCCTTTGACAGCTTGGGCCTCTCATCATAAAGTGAATGGCAACAGTTATTTAGGGAGGGGATCTTTATTATGCTTAATCCCTTCTGTGCAATGCTACCTTTCAGTTGCATATCAAATGCAGTTCGCTCTAGTCAAAAACTAACTTCATCAGCCACTTTTTTATTTCTGTGAGTAGTTTCATTCTGAAATCTTTCATCAATATAGTATTAACCTTTTAAAGTAAGTAGAAGTAGTTTGATTCCTTTCAGCAGGAACATTGACTCAAAGGGCTTGGAATGACTACAAAAATGGCTAATACTGATAAGAACTTGAAAAAGGCTACTGGAACCCATTGCTGCCATGTTAAATTATTTGAAGGTACAAGCAAGTCTCCCTTCACACTGCCTGAGCATAGTGTGCACACATGCATACCAAACACTCGTTGACCAGTAATTCTGAAAACAAACTTGCAGCTAACTGTGCCTGTCTAAAGCTTCTCTTCAATTCCAGCTCAACTAGAAAATACATTGGGTAATGCCTACTATTAGGTATGAAAGTAAATAAAAATGTACTGCTATGATAGAAAATTTAGAAGCTTCAAGTTTAGACAAAACTGTTAACTCTGAGAACTATCACCAGTTTTACTGAGTTTGATGTAAAGTGTTCTCTGGCATCTAGTTTAAGGTCATAATTTAATCAGCGGGTGCCAGTTTGATAGTCCCAGTAATACTAAATACACCCAAGAAATGGAAAAACCCATCTGCAAAGCACTACACTGCACAATTATATATACTGCATATAAAAAGAAAACCAATCAAAAACAATAAAAAAGCTGATGCTATACCTCCATCATTTCCAACTTGTCAGGATATGCAAGATCACCCGGAGCAGGCTTGTAGCCTGTGATATCAGTCTGAATGTAAATATGTGTCCTATAGACAAGACGCTCTTGTACATCTTCTAACATCTGCTTGACACCAGCTGCAAACGCACCCAGTTGTTCAGCTGACAAAGGTAAAAAAAGGCACAAATTTGTTAATTTAATTACAAAACAAGCTTATAGACACAAAGTTTGAAGTTTCACGTATAGAACTGCCAGAAAACTGGCTCACTGCAGATGAACTCAGACTATTTTCGCAACAGCGGCATGAAGACAAATTTGTGACAAACAAGGAACTACTGAACTCGGTATTGCAGTTGCTTCAGCTCCCCAAATTTTCATTAGATTGTGAAAATGCAATCTCACACTGATAACATCAGACGCCATGTTAGAATTAAGCATTCTAATTATTTGAGACCTGGGTACGTCGAGTGGCATTTTTGCCTAGACATCAAACCAACATGCTTTCGTTCCGCAGTGTGACTGTCAGGAGTTGACAAGCTAACTCATCTACCTACCTACCAGAACAGATAATCCAAAGCAGCTCACATCCAATTTAAGAACTATTATATCAGCCTGAGTTTAAGTAGTAGAGAGTCACTTAAGATGAGCTGAAAGATTATGTCACCAATTTTTTCCTCGCTCCCAACAGTGTTACAATTCTACTTCCAGGAAAATCAGCAATTCTTCACGATACTGGCAGAGCTTCAGAGACAAAGGGGTACGCTGTGTTACATACCAGCTACCAAGTATGATTTCTGTTTATCACCTGGTGCATGGTTAAGACTGTGAAATGATTCCATTATGCATTGGTCATACTAAGAAAATGAGATATCGGATTTTTTTCTAACGGTCAGCTCACTTCTATGAGACTATGAGCTCTGAACACTTCCAAACCTTGAAAAACTCTACCAGCTATGTAACTCCTCTGCTGAAGTTGCAATTGCTAGTCTGGGAAACACCACATCAAGGAGAATGAAAAAATCAGGTTTGCATTCCTTTGTTTTATCATCATGTATGCAGAAAGCTCTACACGGATGATGCATTAGCAGCACCAAGCGAAGTAATTCATTCATTTGAAAAGTTCATTTAAATCAATCCTGGTGCACGTGTACGCACTGGGTGGATGCTTGCTTGCAGTTGTACAATCCAGAGAAAACAGGACTGTACAACATCAGTACATTAATTTAAATGAAGATATACACAGACCCATAAATACAGACCCTTTTATTATAAATGAAAAAAACTGATTTATTTAAAATAACCTTACCTCATCTTTGACATGTTGAAGACCCATTAGAAAGAAAAAAAATCTAGGGATTTCTTTGCCTATGCAATTTAATAATTTTATCAGTTAAGAAGACAGTTAAAAACAATCAGCTTCCATCTATGAGTTACCGTTGTTCTGCACATGATCTTCAAGCATCTCATTTTTGAGAATCCCACAGAGTTCAGAAAGTGTCTCTAAGTGAATGACATGGATGATCATTGGCCTCAGGACATCATACAATGAAAGACACAACTTCTCCAAGAGTTCACTATGAAGAAAAAAAATAAAACAAAGCAAAACACTTTCAGGAACCTGCAATACCAAAATAAAATTTTATCACAAACATGGATTATTTTATGGCAAAGATTTTTAAAAGGAGGGTGAGAAAACAATGCAACAGAGCATCATAGGAGACTTAAGAAAGGACTGTTTAACACATGAACCCCTCATTTCCTACAAAGTCTTTTAAGAGATGTAGGATACCACTGCTTAAAATGGTGGTGCAGTTTTGAATTAATTTTAAAATTAAAAAAAAAATAAAAAATTCAAAAAACAACCAACGACTCAACCTGTCACAAAGGGAAGATACTGCAAACTGGTTTACCTGGCTTCTGTGTAAAGAAATGCTCCTGGTGAGCTCAGAATCATACCTGCAATCTCCCTTTGAGAAAAGGCTCATCTGATTCCAAGTACTCAATAGTTTATTAGAACCAGGACCACACAGAGAGGGACACAGGAGGAGAAGCTTTGTAACCTTTTCTGTTACAGCTTCCTACATTGCAGGGCACGCTGTCCAACCTAACTGAAGTTACGATACCAATGCAATATGAAACACCAGAAATCCCGCTTTATTTTTTCCTTTCCTGTTCAAACTGATGCTTATCTTGGTCAAGACACCAGTAGCATTCATCCTAGACCTTTTTGCCATTCTCAATGCTCCCTTCACTAATCACAGATTAGATAATAATGCTGTCACCAGTAGCTGAAAATTCAAGTAGCTCCCCAGTTAGACTTGGAAATATAAACACTAAGAATATTAAGTATTTACAGTGTGGTACAGTTGTTGAGTTTACTGCACTATATTTTTTTTTCTAATTCACTAAGAATGTCTGACAATAGGACAAGGACACTTCAGTTCCTTTCAGAGTATAGACAAAAAGTGCTCACAAAAGAATGCTCACAGAAGAAACATTTTGAACCCCTCTCTTCTGTTGTATTCCATAGCTTTACAAGCAACTCTATACTCTGCATGTTAAAAGCAGAAACAAAGGAGAAAGTTTCAACAGCCTTATTATTAAATACAACACTCGACCTCAGATCTCTACTCTTGGCTAGATTTTTGGTAAACTCTTTTATCTGTACAGACACCTAGTTATTATGTCCTCGGAGCACCTCAGCACTTCAGAAAAAAAATGAGGCTATTTATTATGCAGCTAAGAAAAACCTGATAAAGTAGTTACTATTTGAAACATTTTCCTCAAATTATTTTATTTAGACGTAGGCAAAAAAAGGGAAGCAAGTTCTTACGAAAGGAGGTTAACTACTTTCCATCAAGAATCAAAAATAATCAGAAGTCTATTCTCATTATTGGTATGAAGAGCAATAGTGATGAAATCTCTGTCTGAACAACGTTTTACACTGATTTCTATTAGGGTTGTTTACTTCAGGATTTGGACTGAGATAGCTAAATTGGTTCTTAAGCCAATTTAGTCAGGTCACCTCAAAACCTGAGCATGTCCTACACGACACCTCGATTTCTCAGAAAAGAGAAAGGCTGATACTACTCTGGCACTATGGCTTATTTCTAGTGAGCTTTACGCATTTATGGTTTTCCTTTAGCTTTAGAGGATGGGGAGGGTAGTGGGCAGTATTTTTTTCTACGTTACACTTATTCAACTCAAGCTGTGCTTGATTTTAGAGATAATACAACACTCAAAACCAGTGTCTCAGTTATATTAATGGGAATACACTTTATTTATGAACTTCATAACTAGGGAACATGACCTGCCCAAATTTCAAAATTAAGTATCATTATTAAAACATACCAGCAAATTGGAAAAGGGGAATAATCTACTCAATTGCTCTAATATTACAGGTCTGTTGTAAAAACTTAGAATACCTTTATAATGCAATTACCATGGGAAGACAACAACCTGTCCCTCTTCTAGATCTAGGCAGAGCAGATACAGATACTGTTCTTGCCAGGTATCCACTACCCTGCCTTCCGTTCAGCCCACATACAGGCACATGCAAATATTCCATGACAGTAAGGGCAGCTCACTAACTCTAAATCCTTGATGAAAAATGGCTGGAGTTCAGCAGCTTAATTTTACACCGATGTAAACGAAAAGCATTTCTGCAACTAACTGTGCAAATCACTGGCACAGAGGCAGTATAAAAACAGCTGAGATCTGTAGCACTGTAAACTTCTACAGCTATTTCCAAAGCAACTGTGTCTCTTTACTTCTTTCAGACCATCTACAGAGCATTTACATTACTCGGATTACTTATGGAGAATGTAAACTATCAGCGTCACTTGAAGAAAAAAGAAAACAAAAGAACATCAAATTCCAATGCAGGAAGTGATTAAGGGTTTTTTTCTTGCTGGTTCTTACCAAACCACTTCAATACAACCCTATTTGCCATATAACATTGTCTGCTATATCACAGCATAGTAAATACAACATGCAGTAAAACAAAAACCAGCATGTACCACCTACTCCAGTTTTGGTGTTGGTTTTGTGAAGAACTCATTGTAGAGCTGGTGTTCATCCTGGCATACATGGACCATAAAGGCACAACCACTTCGTACCTGTATTCACAGAAATGCAAATGCTTGATTATTAAATTATTTTCCTTGCATCAGTACCACAGGAGGTATTACAGATATTATTATTATTATATACTAAATCATTATATTCTATATTGTATTATTACTACAGTAGCTATGATTAAATTGAAGCTTTGTGGAACTCAAAATTATTGAGATCAACTATAAAACTAAGGACTGAAAAGATGTTACTAGCCAAATACAAGCTCATTGTGCAACTTCTGTCCCTTTTCGTTTCAGATGAAATTTAAGTAACCACATTTTATGCTTTTGCAAACACTCCTTTGTGAGGTTTGTAGCAGAGCAGAATTTTTACATAATAATCTTCCCCAAAACATGCATTATTTGAAAATATTAGTAAAATTGTAATGATTCTGTCCTGGTTTTAGCTGGGAGAGAGTTAATTTTCTTCCTGGTAGCTGGTATAGTGTAACGTTTTGGGTTCAGTATGAGAAGAATGTTGATAACACACTGATATTTTCAGTTGTTGCCAAGTGGTGTTTAGACCAAGTCAAGGATTTGTCAGCTTCTCAAGCACAGCCAGCAAGAAGGCTGGAGGGGCACAAGGAGTTGGGAGGGGACACAGCCAGGGCAGTGACCCAAACTGGCCAGAGGGGTATTGCATACCATGGGATGTCATGCCCAGTATAGAAACTGGAGGGAGTTGGCCTGGCGGGTATCGCTGCTCAGGAACTAACTGGGCATCAGTCGGCAAGTAGTGAGCAATTGCATTGTGCATCACTTGTTTTGTATATTCTAATTCTTTTTTTATCTTCATCATTATTAGTATTTTCTTCCTTTCTGTCCTATTAAACTGTCTTTATCTCAACCCACAAGTTTTACTTTTTTTTCAATTCTCTCCCCCATCCCACTGGGTGGGGGCAGTGAGCAAGTAGCTGCGTGGTGCTTAGTTGCTGGCTGGGGTTAAACTACGACAGATTCAAAACCACAAATAAAAGTGACAATTCTACGTGTAAACTATTAAATTAAGTAAGCACATTTTACTTGGGGGACAGGGGATTAAAACATAACAAAAACCCCACAACACATGACTACTTTACCTACCAGTGCACAATGATCTCTGTTGTTCTGACTGGTTAATTCTGTAACGGTGCTAGCAATACTTGGACCAAGCAAAAGCTCCCTCTGGTCAAGGTAACATTGATGAATTTCATTGAGAACTTGTTGATACCTAGCCAAGAAATTAAAACAGTAACTGCATCCTGAAGCTCATTTTCTGCTAAACACAAAATTCATTCTAATACCATCTTTAAGGTCTACGTAATTTCAATTTTTAAAACTTTCTTTTGAACGAATAATGTGTTAAACAGCACTTAAACAAAAGTAAAGATTTTCAAAACTAAAATTGTTGAAAATAAATTACGTAGACATACTCACTCTGGCATTTTTTCAGATCTTTGCTCTACTTGTTCAATAAGAGTCTGCCCAATAAAAAGAAAAAAGTATTATCAGTAAGTGATTTTCTTCTAATAATTGGAAAATAGTTTGCAGTATTTTTCCATGGACACAATATGCAATCTTTGGACATTCACACTTGCACAATATGCAATCATTGCATTCACACTACTAATAAATTCAAACCCCATTTTCATAGCTTCCTTCTTAACAGCTAGTTACCAGCCTACTTACTCTGACTTTGGGAGCAGCTGCTCTGAATTTTACATAAAACAGCGTGAAGGCATTGTCAGAATTTGGCACAGCTGAAGGATCCTGAAAGAAGAGATGAGTAATTGGTCAAAAAGGAAAATACTATATTTGGCTTCTAGTATTTAATGGCTGAGATAATTAGGCTCTAAAACAGGATATTGGTTCTCTATGCTTATATTGCCAGTGGGACAGCTCTTTGCCACTTTCCACCTAGAAAGGCATGCCTGTTTCAGAACTTGGATAGAGCCAGATGGAAGAACAAAACCCAAAACAAAAGTTTCAACCAACAGTCTCTACAGCAAAAGTAACATTTTCAGTAATTACAGCATTCTCCATTAGAGACAACAATTTTCTCTGGACCTGCCACAGTAGTACTGATTGTTGCTCCTTAATCTGTTGTACTAAAACGGAACAAAATTTCCCTTTTATCTGCCAGTCCCAGGGTGGAGAAGCTAAGATTCAGCTCACATTCAAGCTTCAACTGGAACATCAAGTTCTGACGCAGTTCCCCCTGCGGCTCCCCAGCATAGCTGGGCAGGCAGCTTCAACTTAGGCAGTTCTAGCACTAATGACTCTCTAACATCGCTGTCACCATTTTAAAACTAACCAAACGATACTACCAATACTAGTAGGAACATATCACAGTTATTCTCTGCAGCAATGCAAAGCACTGCAGACTGATCAAAAAGAAATATTTAGATGAGCAGGAAACCCAAAATACTTACTGGAATATAACACTGAAAGAGTAATTTCATGAACTCACGAGTTGTTGCGCTTTAACAGTTTTCATCCTACAACACCCAGCTCCTGAATACTTTCTTCAAGTATTCCCTGCAACCTCTCTGTCTCTTAACGATCCATCTCCAAAAGAGACCCCCACAGTAGCCATACTTCTCTTGTGCGCCCTCCCCATTTGGGAACACAGATAGCAGCGTGCACTGCAGCTGATTCAGAGCTACAGTGCACAAATGGGTTCAGGAAGGCATGCTGCCTGGCCAGCTGGTTGCTGCCTCTCCAACACAACCATTTATCCATCCCTGGCCTTCACTGAGGTTACTGTTCACCTACCTCAATTCACCTAATTCACCTTCGTCAATTTCCAGGATTTTTTAATTATTACTATTTTTAAATCTTCTGGATCACTAGGTCTCTGTCAGATTCGGCTGGAACTTGGCCAACCTACACAAACACTGTGGTACAGGACTGACCTATTTTCACACAAAACTGCTGATGCGTCCCACTCTCAAAAAAACAAAGAGAAGAAAACTGTATAGTGTTACGATAGACATTTCAGTACAGCTTGAGTTACCACTTACTGATTCACCTTACCCTTTTCATTAACTGGCTTGTGAGGTTCTGTAGTGTATTCACAGTGTACGTCTTGATAAGGTGCATAGCTTTAGAAAGGCATTGTTTAAACTTAATCAAATATACTGGATAGTCTTTAAAATTTGGCTGAAAGAAATAAAAAAATCCATTTTAAATACAAACAGTAAGAGTCGAAAGTTTATCAAAACTTAAAATACTCTTTTTACTAGCTAGAAATGCTAGTTTATATGAATGAAAAGCAGTATTTTATAAAAATTAAGCAGAATGTTAAATATATTCAGTAAAAATTTCTTATGTTTACAAACCATCATCTTTGCTTTCTCACTGTATTTGGCAGAAAGAACATTTTATAGGGGGAAAAAACCACATCACAAAAATAGTATGAATGCATAGTTTTGAAACTATTAAGATTTAACTAAAATCAATATAGAATTACTTACATGTGATGAAATATATGCAATACAATCATCAAGCTTAGCCAGCATGGGAATGAATCCTTCACTGTTCACGGACAGCGTAGGGGAATTCAATTTCTTTGGAAAACAAGACAAAGCATCATTGTAAGGAACCCAAGTAACTTAATGTTGGCCGCAAAGTTCAAAAGATCGGTATGCTTTCATTTTCTAAGACTATTAACAGTGAAATAATACTTACTGTGTTGATGTTTTCCAGCTCATTAAAATAGGAAAGTTTCTGTTGGATGTTTTCAGCCAGGTCAACAAGTTCTGACTATTAAAAAACAATATATAGAAGAAAATCAGCAACCTAGCAAGTACTTTAAATATATATTTATATACATATATTAGAATATATATATATAAAATTATTCAGCCTCCCTTTCAGCTCTCAGCATGCACCAGTGTTAACTAGCTTTAGATAACCTGCAACTAAAGAAGTACAACAAAAGATGCAGAATACAGCTGTGCTCTCTTGCTCTCTCTTACCAGAGAAAAGACACATTACTCCCAATAGTGTATTTAAAAACATATATTCTACAGGTTTGTCAGCATTCCACAGATACTATTGCATACAAAGAGCAATGCTGTCATCAGTATTATGGAGAACTGTAGAAAACCTGTATTTCAGGACTGGAGCCTTTAAAAGTTCCCCCTTATCCAGTTATGCTAAAAAGACACATTTGTTATATCGCTATTGGAACAGTTCATGAGGAGAAAGAAAGTATGTGGAAATAAGCTCGTAACTTTTAAAAAAATCTTTCTTCTTGCAATAACCAGCTAAAATACTTTTAAGGGATATGAATTATTAATCTCAATAAAGTTTGCACTTGTCAGCCATCCGTTACAAAAGCTCACCTCAGCTAGCTATCCTTCTTGATTAAAGCGTGTATCAACACATACTGAACATTTTACTGCACAGAGCCTGACACCCTAGCTGCAGGTGAAACACACCAAAAACAAGGTCCAAAGCAAATGGAGGGATTGTCACCACAGCTCACAACTCTTCCCAGCCTGAGAAAAAGAAACTTTCATTTATGGTATCTTAGAAGTTTCCAGTAATGCTCCCATCAAAGATTACCTGCTCTTTCAGAAGTTGTTCACAGGCCTCATGCAGCGTTCCTGTCTTTGTGGACACAAAAAGATACTGTTTTTGCAGTGACTCCAGGTGCTGAAGGGCACTATTCACATCATTCAAGATAGCATCACACTGCTCCTGAAAGCCAGACAAGTAATCCCTCATCTGTCTGGAAAAAGAGAATCAACAGATAACAGAAGTAAAATTTCACTTTCTGAATTTGCAAATCCGGCTGCCTGCAGGGACACTGCCACTACCTTTCCCTCTCTAGGAATAAAAGACCACTTCCATCAAGCAAGAGCACACAATAAGCAGAAGTTCCGTGACCCACAGAAATAACACAGCTATAGGGTTTGGAATAGCCACTGCAGTAACTCCATTTCCCTGACATTCCTTATAGCAAGCATACCCAGAAAGCAGCAGCATGCACCACAGCTAGTCTAGAGCACACAAATACTGTCTAAATGGACAGCACAAACATAGTTACTACTGCAGGCTACTGCTAGCAGGCAAATTCTACCTGCCTGCCTTCCAGTAGGGGTGTTAATTTGGGTCTCTCCTACACAATTTTCGGTTTCCATTTAGAAATTAGTTTCACTCTCCTAAAGTAGTTGAAATTATCCAGAGGATTCAAAACTTACTGCGAGGATTGAAAGAGGCTTAAATGAAATAGATCCAGTATCTAATGTCACCAAGTTTGTCTAAGGCTCAACACAGATATAAACTCTAAATGATCACTAAATATGTGTCAAGCATTGAGCTTGACTAAAACATCATTTAAAATGAATCACTCTTGGATTTCAGCTAAAACTTCTGAGCTCTGCTTTACCACATACAAAGCAGCAAGTAAAATCACAATTCTCCGTAGTCGCGTGCAAAACCCTTTAGTGTACAACAGGCAAAGAACTTACTTTCCTCCTGCTCCTCTGGCCTCCTGCAAACAATTACATATTGGCCATCCTACAGACCACTCTGCATCCACGGCACACTTAAGTATCTGTGTGTGCTATTATGAACATGTCAACTGACAAAGCGTAAGGGTGCTACTCTTTTCAGGTTGTTAATGATCTGATCATGGGCTCAGTATATGCCTAAACCTCTACTTTTAAGAACCATCATCCTCAAATGTCAGAGCAAG
Organism: Buteo buteo; assembly: GCF_964188355.1. NCBI lineage: Eukaryota > Metazoa > Chordata > Aves > Accipitriformes > Accipitridae > Buteo > Buteo buteo. The sequence continues at coordinate 30,494,401 of NC_134184.1, read as the reverse complement.
AGAGGAAGAGGCAGACCAAAGACAAGCAGAGAAAAACAGAAGAGGGGAACACAGCAGCATCACTTTGTGGCCAAGGACAAGTTTATAAAGTCTCAAAACACAAGCCAGTTTCCATAAAAGCCATCAGCAGATTTGGCAAAGCAATTCAGCTGTACTTCAGACTCTTGAGGAGTAACTGCAGAAGTCAGTGGAAAGGAGCTCTTGGGAGCCCGACAGAAAAGTCAATTAGACACAAATAGATGAGAATGCCAAGTCTCAAAACTGGAGTTGAGCTCAGTGTCAAGGAATGCAGGGAATGCAGATAGAGAATCACAAATCACAGCCACTGGCACTGGTGAACCAAATGGCTAGAAAAGAAATGACTATCAGCTACACCTGCTCACACAGTCTCGCCCTCAGAGGATGCCATTTCAACAGCAGCGGCAGTTGAAAAGGCATATGAAAGCTCTTAGACTGCCTTTCTCTACAGCCCTGTCTACAAGCCAAAACTAATTTTAATCTGTCTTAATGTACTGGGCAGTTCAGAAGGAAATCTGTGTCCCTTTTAACTGCTCTTCCACAAGGGCAATGGCCTTCAGGATGGGAGTGGGGCACACGGCCTTGGAAAGCTTCAGCTGTTCCAACACACTCCCCCATTCCCCGCCAGCTGAATCTGAACACATGCTAACATTATATGGACAAGATGAAGTCCTTCAAGGTTGAAATTGCTTACAGTGAAAGGAACTAAGGAAGAACACGTACCTATACTTGGCACCTTCATCTTGATCCATCTGTGTTTGTACCTGAGCAAACCAGGAGAAGAACTAGAAGAGATTTTATGGTGTGAACAACACAGATATCACATGCAATCAATAAAAAAAAGAAAAATCAGATCTATGAAATGAAGATGAGCTTTTGTTAAAAACAGAGCTGTTTCAGAACTTTATTATTAATCAAGAAAACAAACTATTAACTCCTCATTGTAGGTCCCTTCCAACTGAAATATTCTATTCTGTTCCTCCACCAAATTAAAATGGGAAAGACTGAATTTCATCTCTTTTTATTTGCACAAGAACAAGCCTGTCACATTAGAAAGGGGGGGAGAGGGCACGGCACGCTTCTACATGATGAGCAACACCACCTTACTGAAGGGGTGCCTTAATCTCACATAAGATTCCACTTGAAATGGGAAAAGTATCTGTCACTTAAGAGCCAAGAGTTTAACGATTCTCCAACCCCCCCCCCCCCCCGCAAGTTTCTTCATGCATCTGGAAAAAGGCCAAAAAAATTTAACAAACCCACCAAAAGCTAGGCAAGAGGCAAAGAAACTCACAGAATTCTCTGAAGAAGATCACTGCAACTTGGAGGTTACTTTCAGCATCACCTACCTGCTGTGCTGTTTCAATTCTTTCATCCTCCATCCCCAGTATGGCAAATCCTTTCAAGAGGACATCCTCTGTGGATTCTGGCACTGCGGCCGTCAGCGTAACAGTTAGCGACTGGGATGTGAGGCTGCACAAATCTTCAATTGGAAGCTGCTCACAAAAACCCACAAAATTTAGTTAGTGAACTTACCAAGAATAAGTGTATTCAGCTCAACTACAATGACACAATCCAAAGCATCAACTTGAGAAAATTACAGGCATCTAGTTTTGAAGAAACAAATGCAATGGACATTTTATCTACCAATAGGATAATACACCAACAACTACCATATCTATATATCCAGAAACACCTAATTTTTTTTTTAAGTCAGAAAACATTATATAGCATTTTATGTAAGTACACGTTTGTGTAAGAGCAGAAACTGAATGTACATGTGCCTGACATCGTGATGAGCTATACTTTGATTTCCAATTTAACTGGTTCTATACACAGAGAAATGCACTAGAAAAGTACCTGAGAACATAAGAATTCAGAATGCATTCAGAAGCAAAAATAAATGCCACTACTATCTACACTACACGGCAACACCACCGCACAGGAATTGTCAGGTTTTTTTGCCAGAAACTGAGAGAAAATTCAAGACTTAGCACTGCCAGAATTTATTCAGGAAATAGTGTCACATATTCTTTCAAATGCCTTTTACTGAAGAAGCCAAGCTAAAAAGAAAGGCTTTTTTTAGAAGACAAGGAATAGCTCCACTGAATGGGAATTATCGGCCACAACGCTTTTTTTTAAGCAAGAAAAATACGGAAAAAAGTAACTTGAAAGAAATTGTATTTAGGGATGATTGGAGACTATTAATTAGCTCATATGGAAGAAACTAATTCAAGAAAACAAATATCATTATATACTCTTAATGAATGCAATTAATTCACTTGGCGAGTAAAGTATGCTTTCTATTGCTGAGAACATCAGTAACATAAAACCAGAAAACACTACTTAAAAAGAAGTTGGTATCTCTCTAGAAAATTACTTGCTTAGTAAAATATCCATTGCCTGGTAACATTAGTCCGGCAAAGACAGAACAATCAGGATTTCAACTATTTGAGAAAAGACAGATTGACCTATCTTGTTCAACTTCCACATGTCTCCCGCACCCCTCCCGCCATCCGAAACAGGCAGGACCCTAGCTGGGGAGCCCGGGCTTCTCTCCTGAGGAAAAGACGAGTCCATCAGCACCCGCTTTTTCGGAAAAGACAAGATGCCACTGTCCCAATCAACTTCAGCAGGAGCCTAGACCAGTTGAAGTACTCAACGTCTCGGCATCCCTGTTGTCCTGACTGGCAAATCTGGTACCTGCCTTGTTGCAGAGCTGTTTGAAGATCCTTAAGGGCGCCCGCGGGCAGCAGCACATCCTTCTACAATCCTTTGGGATGCCTGCCAGGATTTACTTTAGTAGGGTTGCACACAGCTGACACCAGAAAGAAACCAGGGAGCGTGACTGTGAAGCAGGTGCATTTCAGGAAGGGATTGCCTTGCCCCCTCCCCTTGGTTATTTTGAGCTTTCGGACACCCGCTGAGCGCCAGCTTTGTGGATTTTGTGGCACTGTGCCGTGACCCTCGTCAAATACAAACCCTCCCCTGGAGAGCGCAGGAAAGGAACGCAAACGTTTCGCTCCTTCCCTCTGCGGACAGGGGAGCATTCGTAAAGAACCACCTTGCCGGAGTTTTGACATTTTGTAAGTGAGCGGGAGACCACCCCTTCCACGCTAACGACACGTTATCGTCAAAACCAAAAAACGTAAAAACACCCCAAAACAGGGGAGAGCGGCGGCCCAGCAGGCCTGTAGCCGGTCGGGCCGGGCCGAGCCGCCAGGCGACGTGGCAGCCCGGCGCTTTCCTTCCTCCCTCCTTCCTTCCCTCCCGGCCCCGCCGCCTCACCTCGGCCGGTACCGGCAGATTCTCAGCCGCCGCCTTCAGCTCCAACACCGAATCCGTCTGCCGGTCGCTGAGGGGGGCGGCGGGTTGCGGGCGGCGGTCCCACAGGCACAGGCGATCCCGTAGCTCCCTCCCCGACGGCTCGGGGGTCGGCGGTTCCGCCATACTGCTCGGCGGGGGGGGAAGACCCGGACCGGAGCGTGACGTCGTTTCCGGGGTGGGGAAGCCGGAAGCACGGTGGGCGCGTGGCAGTGGCGTCACGGGGGGAATGGCGCCCCCTGCCGGGGAGGAGGACCCATGGCGGGAAGGGAGGCAGGCCGCCATTTTGAGGGCGGGCACCGGAGCTGCTTTCCCCACCGTGCCGCAGAGTTCATGGTTTACCGTGGAAACCGGCCTTCGGGACCTCGGGTGGGCTGTTACGCTTACCAAAACCGAGTCTTTTGCCATTAAACTATATCCTAAGGCACGTCTGAATTCCGAGAGCTCGGAAAAGCGCTGGAGGGAGGTGGGTGTTCGCTGCGGCAGCCGCCTCCACCCCAGATCCCGAACTCCCGCTCCCTCCCTGCTTGGCAGCTCGTTTCACACTCCACATCGTCCACCAGTGCCCCTCCGGCTTCCCCCACGGATGAACTGGTGGGGCACGCTCCCGCCCTGTTCCTCATCCCCTCAGAGCTGCTTATATGTGCTTAACACCTGTTATTGGGGGAGTAAGATACAGAAACATAAGCTTTCAACTACAATTTCAGTCCACCTTGCCCAAATAACCCAACAACATCGTGCGGTTCAATGCCAGCAACGGCTTTCCTTCCTCAAACACCTTGCAGTATTTGGAAACTCACCCCTCTTCCCCTACCTTGAAACTTAGAAACTTAAAGCAGTTCAGTCACTACATAAGGATTTTGAAACTTTTAATAAGCTTAAAAAATGTAAAACATAGACTTAGTTTACACAGTGTACAAAAAAATATTTACAAATACTTCTATTAATGCATAGAAATGACTGTAAGGAAAAACACTGCACATAAGCATACCCATATACATAGAAAAACATTGTGCCTTAGGAAAGAAAGTGCCTTGTGCATTTAAAAATCCATTTGTGAACTCAAAATCAATAGTTTGAAGTGATTATAGCAAATGTCATTGTGATTTCAAAATTAAGTGGAATGCATGATTAACCAAAAACATTTAAGAGATTAACACAATGCCACAAAAATGCAGAGCTATGCATCCTGCTTTGCCACCCTCTGTGAACACAGAAGGACCACTCTACAACTTGCATCTCACCCGCTGCCTTTCCTGGAATTCATCAACAGCATTTAATAAGAACCTTGATGTAACTTTAGTTAATGACCCTGAAGTTTTGATATACATTTCACTAAAAAAGTAATGCTTAAAGGAACTTGAAGTTGATTTCTACACAAAGTGTTTCCCTGCGTGTAACAGCAACCTGGGCCTGTCTGCTATATGACAGTGCTCTGTAGTTCTGGGTTTGGGTGTCTTTTCAAGGGAGGAAAGCAGCCTTTATAGAGGACATAACGTTTGGAGGGGGTTGGTTCTTTTCACACAGGCACCTACGTGACACAGCCTGAGCTGCTCAGGATAAAACTTGCATCTTTCAGATGACACATAACAGCCAGTAACCATTACAAGTAGTTCTTCCCAACAATGGAAGAAGCATGGAAAGTTTCTCTGCAAGACAGGCAGATGAGCATGGACTTGTCTGAACGTCATTCCTACTTGCAATTTACATATGAATATGCTGAAGAATCACTTATGCCAAAAATCAAGAATGATACATTGGAAAAAACTTTCCTCAAGCTATGCAAAACTGACAACTGCAGCAACCACACTTTCAAATGAAGCTGGGTAATTCCCAGCAAATTATGCAGACATCTAAGGACTTGGAACACAGGAAAGCTCCAAAACCAGAAGCAGATTTTTGTATTGCAACAGGTATTTTGCTGAACTGAAAGCCTGCAAAGATGTCATGTGACACTTTCAGTTCATTGGAAGCTATTACAGTCAAATTGTATACGCTTCTGAAAACAGGAGAAGCCCACCTCCTTGGAACTACCCATCTTCCTTTACAGAAAGATTGTTCTGTCTCTTACACCTCTAAACACCATGCATCTGAGTCTCAACAGCATAAAGTTGCACTACACATCTTCACATTCAAGACGACTTAAAACAGTTGACAGAAGGTATTCCACCACATTTGGTTCAGTCTAGAAAATACTGCACAGCATCCACTGAATCTCGTGAGCAAGCCATTGTTACGGGAGCCAGTTTGCCTTGAAATCACTTCCAAGTTGTTCTCATTTGCAACAGTCTTGTAATGACCTCTTCCTTTGGGCAGCATCTCAGACAATAAAGAGCAGATACTCAGGGTAACTTACAAGTTGCTCTGAACTCAAACTGTACATTAACAGAAATCAGTATACAGTTCAGCATGTCAGCAGTCTAATTTCTTCAGCTGTTCGTATGTCAAAAAGAACTGGAACAGCTGATTAAGGAAAACTGTTTCCTGTTCACACAGTGCAAAATGGTCACTTCACTTCTAAAGGGCAGCAGCATCTGTGTGAAATTTTGCTCTTCTCTTAGTTCCCTCCTATGTAATGGTGGTGGTTGACCATTTTTGTTACGCAGAACAGTAAAACTTGCTTCAGGGCACTCCTGTACATCAAAAGCTTTAAGGCTGGTGATGCCACCTGCTTTCCCATCCCTGTTCCTCAGGATCTTAAACACAGGACTGACAGGAGAGTACTACAAAAGCCCTTAGAGACTTCACTTGCTTAGCTTTGATAAGCTAAAGTAGATTTGCTCATGATAAAAAAAAATTACTACCAACCCACTTCCCAGGGTTCCAATCAGCTGGCTCTTGAAACACAAACCAAGTTGTGTGAGACTAAGATAAATAGAAAAAGACTTCATGGCTAACTGCCAGCAGTTTCCCTAGTTCTAGAAGTAGCCCCCATTTCTAATTCATCTGGTAAATTTCATTTAAAACTAGGCTCCAAACTAAGGAAATGGACAGGTATGAAATTGGCGGAACAGAAAAGTGTTTTGCAAGATGACATTCTAATATTCACTGTGTGAATCACAAATTCAATCTGACCAGCAACAGTTGATAAGAAAGTGGTCAACTACACCATGTTCCATTCATAAAACAGGAATATTTGTGCTGACATGACACTTTCCACAGAGCACTCTGTGAAACTGTCCGTCAATACTTGCTGTTGTATGGCTAGCTTAATCGTTTTGCACACCTTTGAAAAAAGGATACAATGATATTCCAAGGACCAAGTCTTAACCAGTTTGGCCAAAACCCTTTATATAGAGCAAAAAAGCCTTCATTCTTCCATGTCTGGAAAAAAAAAAAAACACACAGCAAGAACACACTTATGTAATTCTTTATTAGTGAGAAATCTAAACAGCAGCTCAGCTAACAAGATTCTATACCACTGAAGGACTGCTTAGTGCTGTAACCTTGATTTAAATATATTGTATGATGGACAAGGACACATTTCACTAGATAAAGCCAAGATTAGTAATGCCTGCAGCATTACCTGGCAGGTAAAGACGTAGTCCATGTCATTTAGTACCCAACCCAGATTCATCCTAATTGCATTCCTGGACTTGTTTGTGGTTTTTTTTCCCAAAAACCTTGCGGAGAGCAGCATGTAAGCCTGCAGTTCATGTTAGGCACCCCCTTGAAATTTTTCAGTTTGCTTTATGGACTTCACAAAATTGCACTGGACAGTGTGACTTGGACTGTTAAACTGGACTGTTCAGTCAACAGCAGCTTCCTACCCACTATTCCCCATGTAAAAGGCCATCATGCTCCTACCTCATACCCAATTTAGGGATTGAAGAAACCAAGCCAAAATCAGAGACTGACACTGCCTTTGGCTGTACTAGGCTTCCTATTATGCAGTAAGCAACAGAGAAAAGCATCTGCCCTGGAAAATGCTGTTCTTTAAGAACTGACCTATGAAATTACCGTTTCCTATCAATATCCTAACATCATAAAAAGTTAAGTAAGAGACAGTGCTGCTGAGAGACTTAGTCTACTCATCCAAGTACCAAAAGGAAGTAAGTGCCTGCAGTACAAGCTAACTTTCTTCCTGCCCTTCTGTCAAGACAGTAGATAATTTTCACACCAACTGCATTACTGGCAGTACAGTCCTTCTGAGCATAAGGGCAAAAAGCACATTTAAGTTTCCTTAAAAGTTAATCCAGGTAACTTGGAACAATTTCAGGTTCTACACCAAAATCACTGCTTGATGGCACCAGTTTCTACTTATGCTGATACATGAACTACTTACTTGTAACAAGCAATCCAAAGTACCCTTGTAGTTTGAGTGTCCTCCATGTTGGCTTCTCTGATTCATCATGCGTGTTCTCACAACATCAATTGGGTTGGATGCAACGGCTCCAGCTAACCCACAAGTAAAACTTGAGCTAATAAAAGAAAGGTTTAATGAAATTTGACCTAGCACATTTAAAGGTGCACAAGAATTCCCCCTCCCCAGAGAACATGTAGTAATAATGAGTGACTACTGCTTTTAGTTAAAAGTTATTGTCCTGGTTTCAGCTGGGAGAGAGTTAATTGTCTTCCTAGTTGCTGGTACAGTGCTATGTTTTGGGTTCAGTATGAGAAGAATGTTGATAACACACTGATGTTTTCAGTTGTTGCTAAGTAATGTTTAGACTAAGTCAAGGATTTTTCAGCTTCTCATGCCCAGCCAGCAAGACAGCTGGAGGGGCACAAGCATTTGGGAGGAGACACAGCCAGGACGGCTGACCCAAACCGGCCAGAGGGGTATTCCAGACCATGTGATGTCATGTCCAGTATATAAACTGGGGGGAGTGGGGGATCACCGCTCAGGGACTAACTGGGCGTCAATCAGCGGGTGGTGAGCAATTGCACTGTGCATCATTTGTATATTCCAATCCTTTTATTATTACTGTTGCCATTTTATTAGTGTTATCATTATCAATAGTAGTTTCTTCTTTTCTGTTCTATTAAACTGTTCTTATCTCAACCCACGAGTTTCACTTCTCTTCCCAATTTTCTCCCCCATCCTGCTGGGTGGGGGAAGAAGTGAGTGAGCAGCTGCATGGTGCTTAGTTCCTGGCTGGGCTTAAACCACAGTTACACCAGCTAATACATGTGAAAAATCATTTTTATTTACTATAAAGCATCATTTTGAAGATTTGATATACAGCCCTTACATACAATTTTGATATACCTGAAGAAATGTTTGTGCCTCTGAAAATAGCAAATATTTGATGGAACTTTCCTCTAACCTCAATTTGCAAAGCTGAATGATTCAGACCATCCACAAAACAAAATTCTATATTCAAAATAAAGTTAAATCCAAGTCCTACATAAAATTAGCTTCCATGCCATGTGCTACCATTTGAGATGCTATTGCATTAAAAAGTATAAACACATCAGAAGTATATTTACATCTAGAATGATTACAGAAAAATCCCTCATAATGAGAACTAAACAACGATGAGCTATGCAAACAGTTATCATTAAACAAACTTACAGGAAGTGAGTATATACTGTATCTCCCATAAATCCAGACATAATTATGTGCTTCTTGGTAAGGTCATACACTGGCAGTTCCACTCCAACAACAATAGCAGCCCTCTGCGCTGTCAATGATACTCCCTGTCAGAAGAAAGGATAGAGTTGAAATTTTAAATTGAACTTTTGTGCACCATCAGAAAAGCCTAGCTTTTACAATACGGAGCAACACACCATGAATGCATTAAGAACATTGTAAATTCAAATAAGACTAATTAGTAAAATTCTTATGCATATGTGCTCCAAAAATGCAAATTCAAAATCACTTTTCCACACTGAACGGCAATTTCAGTTCCTTTATGCTATCCCATCTCTGCTTAACATCTGAATTCTTACATCAACAGTCAGCTAAGACCTCAACAACCAGGTGATACTGGCTCCCCTCACTGCTAACTGAAAAACTGACAAAGGAAGATGAACAGAAAAATGGAAATCAAGAAACTTTGCAGAGAAAAGCACACCAATAGAAAAACATTTCTATTTTCCAGCTGTTTCAGAACAATTGTCTGTTCTTGGTCTTCAGTTATTACAGTCACTGACTGTAACTGGCATAAGAGACAACGTACAAGACTGAGTACAAGAATTCCTGAGCTAGAGGGGATGTTCATTAATACACTAAAGAACATTAGGAAGTAAAGGTATCTTTTAAAAAGAACAGAGCATACAGACAGAGAAGTGCCTTGCAAAGGGTTGCTGAACTGATCCTAGAGCCAGTCACCATAATTTAAGCCTCCATTTGTTTCCCCTTTTTTTAAGAAGTGGCTAATCCTTGAACTTAACAGTGGCAGTAACTCTTTATCAAAATGCACCAAGACACCAGCAGTGAAGTAGTCATGACAAATTACACACATATTAGCTACTGACTTCTCCGTATTTTGGCTGAGAATACTATAGAAGTACGTGAAATTCAGTTGAGCAAGAAAGCGTACTTGAAGCATAGGATATAGTTAAAAAAAACTTACCTTCCATAATCCTTTAGTGCCTTCCTTTTGGTAAATCTGTATGAAGTTGCCCATCATTCCTCCTTGAATCACACTACCTTGGGCTTGCATTCTGATCTGAAATTCATTTGAAGATAAAATTAGAAAATAAATACTTTTCAAACATACAACCCATAATAGTTTAATACAGTTTCATTAACATTTGAAGTTACAATCTTTTAGGTAGTAAAGTCAACTTCTGTTTGACTACAGATTAAGAGCTGACATTATCATAACCATGATGCAATCTTTTGAAGCGCCTTAACTATCCAAATGCAGCTGCTAATTTTGAACGAGTACGTGGTGTAGTTCTTAACTGCATTAAGTCACTTCTATTTCTGTACTTGTACACTACTCCATTTAGATTAGACTGACAGATGGGTTCTGCAGGATGTTCTTCACAGTGTTCTCACAGGAACATGTGAAAAGGAAAGGTTAAAAAGATTAAGGTTTCAGCTAGTGAGATTCATGGTCTTTGACCTTGGGTACTTCCCAAGAATGTCCTTGGGAACTTGCCATGGTAATCACCAAATACAAGTTTGGTGACAGGCAAGTTGGTACAGGGACATAATTTTGGGAAATAACTAATTGAAGCTACACTTGAAATAGAAGCTTATATTTGAAATGCCTCTACATAACCACACTAGCCCTATGAAGCATAAAGTTTTTAGTAGTTTTAGAAGAACAGAAAGAGTTTTCTTGAATTTTTCATTAGAGACAGTCATGTAAGTCACATGCTACAGTTTTGCAAGCTAAATACCATCAACCCTTCTAAGTAACTGGAAAAGAGGTCATTGACTATCATTAAGCTAACAGCTTCTTAAAGAGGTGATCCTTCACCAATTCACTTGGACTGATGCTGGAACACTGTTTCCATGGGACACTGGATTGCAAAGCCTCTCTACAGGATTACAGAATCACACAGTACAAGTAGCACTCACTGAAAGTCTTGCCTCTGAATTGATCTTCACCTACTTTGAGCTCTAGAAACATCCTAGTGCAAGTGTTACCAAAAAGTATAGATAAAATATACAGTGTGGCTTCCACACAAACACTACAGCATGGAAGTTAAAAAGAGTCATCTTAAATTATTCTCTCCCCACCCCCAGAAAAAGCTATATGGATCCAACTACCTCCCCAGCCATCAGTTTCCTGGTGCATACTTCCAAATAATTAGTATAGACCAGAAGGACATTCCAAGAATTCAGAACATTACTGATTTTTAAAAGTTAAGAGATGAGAATAAATAGGGTTACAAAACAACAAATCCTATATTCATCAGGAGATTCTGCATTTCCTCAAGGAGAGGACAAAAACCAAGGACAAAGTCTACGTAACACATAATTACCTTTAAGACATCTGTAGGGTTAGCAATAGATGATGAGATTACTCCCGAAAGAATGCCACATAGAACATTTATCATCAGGGTTTCATCTATTCCATAAACAAAGAAAAAGAGTTTAGCTGCAGATTTACAAAGCTTAATATGCCTAAGGCCAGGATGATGCCACCCCTCCTTTAACCAGAGAGAGTGCCAATTACAGAAGCCTTAAAAACTGCTCTGACAAGTTTTCCTTGCCGACTCACTTTGCTGTAATTGGTACAAGGAATGTCTTAGCAGTAGCCTTGGTTCAAACCACTATGGTAAGATATGAAATGGAAACAACCAGCTTCAAGCAAAACAGTCCTCAATTAAATTGAAAAAAACCCACTCACCTTCTGGATGCTCAACAAACATTCTTTTAAAGCTCTGGTAAGTGCCTATTTTTATAGTTCCATATGAAGCTTGCCGTAGCATTGCAGGTGCAATCCTGTAAAAATAGGCAGTGATAATATTTATGCTCAAAATTGCAAAAGACTGATTAGCAAATACTTTTTAGAGCAGGAGAGACTGAACACAAGATACCTACCAGAGGAAGGTTTGTTCATTTAAATCAACAATTTAAATTCACTATAGACAAAACAAGCTTTCATGGTTTTTGTTTTGGGTTGGGGTTGTTTTTGTTTTCAGTTGGGGTTGTTTTTGGTTTTTTTGGGGGGGGATTATTGTTGTTGTTGTTTGGGTGTTGTTTTTTTTAAATAAAGCCTGCAAGAACATGAATGAACTGTGGAAGAATTACTATTAGAGCATACCTCACCTTGTGATCTGTAACTGGCAAGCTTGTCTGAAACATAATCTGCAGATTACATCTTTCCCCCACCATCTTGCATGTTTTAAAGAAAAGTATGCCATTTATACACAAAGGTTAATTCAGTTTTTCTTCTGAGAGACGGAACAGCCATAGCAGCATGGTATAGAATAACTTTAGGCTTAGCTGTTTTTTTCAAGTTTTTTTTAGAAAACATGAAATGCTATTGCAGAGTGCAAAGATTGAAGCAATCAACTTCCAGATTAATTGAAGCTAACCAAATACCTTGTAAATCTGAGGCCCAAGAATTCACACTCTATGGGCTTATACTTATCAATATACTGTTCATAAACCATTACTGCAAGTCAGTTAATTTTACCCAGAGTATAAGGCTTTCAATCCTTCTTCTCTGCATATTCTGACTAGCGCATGCACCATTCCACGGTAGCGTATCTCTTTATATTTGGCATCATTAACTTGACCTTGAACCTGCAGACGTGTTTTGGTCAGATCAATGGGGAAAGTACCTTGAAGAAAAATCAGAGAGAAAATTAATCAAGTACTTACCTAACCAAAGACAACAAAGAACATGAAATAAGAAACAGTGTTCATTATATACTAAAACATAGAAAAATACTCCCAAGGAAGAAAGTCTCCCTTACCAAGACTTTCTTCTAAACAAGTGGTTCATTTTATGTCACCTTGCTGCTTCTAAAAGCTTGTCAGAAGCCCTACCTACTTCTCATGTTTACATTTTGCATCCACTATATTTTCAGGCAACATGGTATTGCCTGGTTGTAAACAGCCACACTGAACAGGACTCTGCAATCACAATCAAGTAGAGTTTGGGTGTGTATTCTACCAACATCTTTGAAGAGCATTTCTTTGAAAGCAAAGAAAGAAATCCCATAGGACAAGCTATACAGATTCGAGTCTAGAATCTAAAAAACCAGTAGCAGCAGTATCCATTTCTGTTATTGCTTTCCTGTAGCCTACTGCTATGTCAAGTTCATACTCTCCATCTTCCCTTTATGAAAGGGTTCAGAAAGCATATTCTTCCAGACCTTATCTTTAGAAAACAGACCAGCTCAACATTCAATACTCACCTAAACACTAACAGCAGTCAGTATTAACTACATCTGTTCTAACGCAGTTTACCAGACAAGCAAGGCTTTTATGAATTGCTTGTCTTCCACACAAAGCTTTTGGTATTATTGGCCATGTTAAGTCAAGTCAGAGAGGTTTCAAACTCAAGTTTGAACAGGATTCATATGAGAAGGTAGAATAGAAAAACAAAATAGTTAAGTGTAATTTTATACTACATCGATGTTATTAGACAGACTTCACATGCAAGCCCACCATGTCAGACTACACTCTGCTACTATGAAAAAACAGATTTCCTTTATAGTCATGTACATGCATTTCAGGTAAGACTTTAAAAGGATGTTAGTATTTTAGGTTTGTCTTTAGAGTAGGCACTAAAACATCAGATACACCATCTCACTATGGCAATTATTCTATGTTGCACGCTAACTGAATCTAAGTGTTCAAATCTAATCAGCCACTCGCATTCAAGAAAAGATAATTTAAACTGCAACACAGCTACTGAGAAAAGAGAAAAATTTTACAAGCTAAGAGCTTAACTTGTCTAGGAGAGAAAAACAAAAGCTGTGTATACTTATGACCACTGTCTAAGAACACATCAACAAACAGCAAATAGCAGAATCCAAAGGCAAAGTTTGTAAAAAAAAAACCACAACAAAAACCAAAAAACAACCCCCCCCCAAAAAAAAAAACCACAAAACCCACACTAAAAAAAACCCACAACAACCAACAAAAACAAACAAAGACTTATATGGGACATCAGTTTACAGACAGAAGTGTTCTGACATTGTAACAGAGTCCTGAGCAACTCTTCAGTCAGCATTAAAGAAAAAACCTCCTATTCTGTAGACCACCATATGCTACTGTGTCACTGACAGCATGGAACCAAGCTTGTTTTGGAAGGGATTTTCTGGGTAAAAGAAATCATGTAAACAGTTAAAGGAAAAGCTTACCACATTCTGCAGTGATTGATGCTAAACCTCCATAGATAAAGGGCTTCCAGTTTAGTGCTGACATTATTGATTTTTCTTTCTGTGAAATAAGACAATGATTTAATGCTTCTATAACTACATCTGTTGTATATTTATACATGCTAACATTTAATAAAACTTTGTGCCTTGTTCATTTAAGATGGACCTTCCAAACCAGCTAAGGGTAAAAGCATTTAATACCTTTGACAATCAGAAGTCAGTCAGTAATACTGCACAAAGGCATCTGGGTTCAAATCAATGTCTCCGCTACATATTTGGGCCACCACTATCATCAGCATGCAAGGTTAAAGTAGTTTGTCTCCCAGGCATGATTTTAAGGAGCACTGCAGTGAATAGCCTCCAATGATTCTTACCAAGCTGAATTACTTTGACTACACCCTGCAATCAAATGGAACTTTGGGACAGTCATTACCAAACTTCTGTGTCCTGTCCCCCCCCCCATCAACATTAACATGGGCTGGTATACCTGTACAGAAAATAGAGGCACATACTTTAAGGCCTATTTCTGCTACCAGTGTTCACAATATTCATCCTTGTGAATGTTATATGGAAATAGCGTAATCGGGTGCCTAAGGCCTTTTACAGTGAAAAAGGCTGCTCTAACTTAGAGGTCAATTGAGTGAATTTGTCCAAGTGGCCGCAAATCATAATTAACTATGGCATATGCTTTGCAAAATGCTAAAGTAATCCAATTATCTTAGAAAAGAGATAAGAACTGCAAAACCAGACTAGTCCAGCCCACACAAGATTGCCCTTTGCAAAGCCAGGTAGGTCTCTCCACAGCTTATCTTTCCCCTTCCGCATAATATAAATACTTTCCATTCCCCATTTTCTATAATATCCTCCTAAACATTGGATTCTACAGTTACCTTTTTGCCAATTACTTTTGTGGAATAACTGCACCTGAAACGATTTCCCTTGGCACTTCCATCCCCTGTTATTTTGTTTATTCATTTGTACTGCCCAGCTGGAAAACATCGCCAATACACCAGTTACTTAGCACCACCTTTTGTAAAGATAAACATTCTTTGGTCACTTCCTCTAGAAGTGCCAATAATCCAGCATCCAAATGAAGTTAACAGAAGTAGCAGACACTGGGCATGCCCAAATAGTTGCTGCAGCCCTGGTTTTCCTTCTGTCATCTTTACTTCGGAAGCAGTTAACCTGGGTCTTCAGTCTTCTGACACTCAATACAATAAAAAACCCCCAGGAGCTCAAAGCACACAATTTCAAATACTCAAAAACTAAGCCCACAGAAATCCATCTTACTCTTTAGACGACTGCAGAGAACAGCACTGATGAAAAAAAAAAACCACAAAGAAAACACAAGTAAGGGCACCCACTATGTTGCCAAAAAGAGCACAGTACAGACAGAGATCAGGACCCACTGGCACAGACTATGCGAGCTTTTTCAATATGAAAGCAGCAGAGCTACATGGCTACAGCACTGTGCCAGAGGCTGGCCGCTTCCAGCTCCAAGACGCTCATATTCCTGTCCTGCTGTGATTAATGGCAGATCATTTAATTAAGGGAGACAAAGCCAAGATCAGTTTCCCCACTAATCAGCCACACACAGCATCTTTGCTTTTGAGAAACTTATCAAAGATGATAATAGAGTTAACTTTTTTCCCCTCAACACATCAAAACAAACATTCATCTATCACAAATCCCATAACACTGAAAAAAAAAAACCCTTAAAATATATATCTGTACTTTTGTTTGTTTTGTATTTCACCCTGCCTAGGCAAGGAAGGCTACTCAGTTTTTCTATGCAATTCTGGGGCACTGACACAATGTAGAAGTATGCAAGCACAGCCAAACAAAGTTTTCAATTCATACACAGATTTACTAATATTAGCTGAAGTTTTGATATATGTATAGGATACCCTAATGCAGAAGTTTTATAGCACACTGTTCCTCTGAGAGATCCCAAGGTAAAGGCCTCACATAGCATTATGGAGGTTTGTAACTCTGAAATGCTTACTAGTCTCCTTTCCTGCTATTTAGGCTAAACTAACCATCCGAATCCTTCCACTTACTTCTTCCTAGCATCCCTCCTTCTACCTCTCCATACTTACAGGAAGAAATTAAAACAGAGTGGCAGAGCTTACCTCAAAAAAAAAAAATCCAAGGCATATCAGCAACTTCACCTTTTCTCCTCTACTGTCTCGTTTTCTGAATTCCTGTTTTGCTTCTTCTCAGAAATTCTTCCCTACACTGATAAAAATAGGAAGCATCTCCTTAGAAGAATTCCATTGGCAACTGGCAATTCAATTGGCAGACTACTTAAAAATGAAGTCCAGCCCTCATTATAGAATAAATTGAGGTCTTCAATTCTACTAGAAAGAAATCAGCCTTATCAAACATACATTGTTGTTCCCCGAACATCATTAAGATGACAGAGGCAATACTACCCCTGAAGGACACTGGGTTAGTAGAGCAATTCATCCACAAACTCTTTGCAAAAGTCAGAAGCAAGTTTGATTGCTTTTCATTAGCAGTGTGACTGAAATAAAATCAAAAGCCAAGGTTCCATAAAAGAACGCATCACTTTAAATATTTAGATATTTCTCTGTTAGAGAACAGGCTTTAAAAGTCACATATTAAATTCTTTATTGGTTAACAACATTGCGAGTATACTGGGCACACAGTATACTCCAGATTACAGTGAGTTTAGCTATTTGAGATGGATTTGACCCCTGAATGTTACAGAAGGCTTATGCTAAATGAGTTATTAGTCCTAAAAAGTTATTACCTGTAATATAAGCATGCACGCACAAGATAGTTATCCAAGCAATACTTTCTAACTGCATGGATTACACTGCAGACACACAGCTCCAGACTGTATTCAAGCAGCAAAGCACCATCAGAAACAAATAAATAAATAAAAACCCCCAAACCACAGGACTAAAGCTAGCAACCTCCGTGGCAAGTCTTTGCAAGACACCAGCTTCCTTACAAGCACGAAAGCCAGTGAAGCCCCCCCCCCTCCGCAACTACAGGGATTGCCTGCAGCGCTCCCCGTCCTCCCTCAGCAGCGCGACCATCTGCTGAAAGAGCCGGAGCCCACAACGGCCTCGCCGGCCGGGCGAGGGAGAACACGCCGCCGCCAACCCGAGGAGCCAGCCGCCGCCGCCAACCCGCTCACCGCCGCAGCAGCTTCCTCCTCGTCCGCCCCCGCCGTGCCAACCGCGGCCACGCTCCGCCGCCCGCCGTTTATAAAGGGCCGCCGCGCTGCCCTCCGCCGGGGCGGCCGTTGGGGAACGCGGGCCCCGCCTCGCCTCGCTTCCCCCGTTGCCGGGCTCGCCTGAGGGGACGAGGTGGCGAGGTCTGGGTGGGGGGGTGTAAGGGGTGGATTTAAAGGGGCCGTGAGGGGAGGTTTGGTGGGGGGGGGAGGCCGAGCCGGTCTGTAGTGAAGCGGGGGGAAAAAAATTAACCGCCCTGTCCTTCCAGTCAGAAGTCTCCCTTCGCCGCTGGCCCTTGGGAGACTTGTGTTTGGCCGGGCGGGGTGGTATTTTCCACTGGCAATCCTGCCCCAGGAGACTGGAACAGGTATGTCAGGTATTTCAGTGCTCCTCGGTTAAGGAACAGGTCACTCACCCCTCGGGGTTTTTCCTCATCATTAACTGTAACGACGTTGATTTTGTCCCTCGGTTTACAGCCGTACGGCCGCCTGTGCTGGCTGGCGGCATGACAGCATATCTGGGTTCGGCTTCCTTGAATCGGTACGGGAACCTCAGGCAGCTGCTCTGTGGAGGAACAGAGAGGGGCACAGTGGGTTTAAATAGCTACTTTGCACTTTAAAATACCCCATCTAATATTTTTGACAAAACAATTCCACAGGTGATTTTTTTATATTATTATTATTATGCTCCTTAGTGCAATTCTAAGTATATTTCTTTGCATTACCAATGCTGAAATCACACAGCCAGTATGTAAGCTTCATATTGCTTTGTAAATGTACATCCAGTGCCCTTCCAGAAGGATGGCAGTGTGCCGTACAGGACATCGGCTGTGGCCACCACAACGCAGCCTGACCAGAGGAGGAACATCTTTTGGGGACATCTGAAGGGGCAGGTCTCCGCTGCTGTGCAAGTGGCAGCGACCAGTCCACCAAGGCTGGGCGAGAACCAGAACTAGTCCGTTCCCTTAGTTCAGAGCCCAGGACTCCCTGTGAAATAGTTGAAATTAGCTCTTTTCTCTGCCCCTAAAGGCAGCCTGTTCTGGCAACTCAGTGCTTTCCCTTTCTGACTGAAGAGCTGCCAGACGTGCTTGTAGGATCTATCCCTGCGGCGCAGCCCTGCTGCTGCTGTCACTCCGCTGCCTGGCTAGTGGATTGCCATGCCTTACCCCTGAAAGGTCAAAACATCCTGCTGTATTGCTCCCGGCACTAATCCCGGGGCAAGGCTGGCAGCTGAGAAACTTTGTTCAAGCTTATCCCGCTGGTGGAGGAAGGGGACAATGCCCCTTCAGCTCTCATTGAGAAGCTAGCTGCGGCCTTACACGAATCTGTCAAAACATAAGGAATTCAAAAATTGGGTCACAGTGTGCTGTAAATGCTTCATACCGTGAAAATAGTTCTCTACAACCATCCAAGTCCACCGCAGACCTCCCAGAAATTTTACGTTTCAGTTGTTATGGCTCGGGCAGCCCACAGAGTTCATGCTCCAATTGCAGTGTTGCAAAGTTGTCATTGCAGATGGGCCTCTCAGAAAATAGGTACAAACTCACACCTCAGAACTAGTACTCGTGTTCAGACCCCCTCCTGAAACTCCTAGTAACTGCCTAGTACTTTGCAGGTTTTGTATCTACAGTGGGGAGGCTCTTATTTGAGGTAAACTTTGAATGGCTCCTTTCTTTCTTTTTTGCACAGAGATCATTTGGACCGATTCTAATGCTGAGTGATTTTGCAGGACGGCCACTTCTGTTTTCTGACTTCCCAAATGTCTCTCTCCTTTTAAGAAGGACTTTAGTTCCACTTTGACCTCAAGTTGTTCCTGGAGTTTGGCCAGCTCCTTCCGCCGGTAGCCGGTTTTTATTATCTCTGATGCAAACCAGTTCCTGCTCACACATTAAGCTTGCACCTGACTGCATTTCTTAAGTACCTGTTAGTACTCAACCGTGTACTTCTGAGTAAAGAGGAATTCAGGCTAACTTTTGTTACTTCTAGTGACTTTTGGATGGGTCCTCTGAATAACCTCTTTTCTTGAATTTTCAACCCGATTCATACCACGAGATACGTAATGCTTTGATCAACAGCCAATAGACTATATTGGGCAAGCTGCCTCAAGCCTGACATCAGTGCCATATCAGCAGTTGACTTTGGTGCTCAGCATCTTTTCACATGTCTCCGAACAATCCATGTGCTACTGGTGTGCTACTGGTGTGCTAGCGGTTACACAGTCTTACAACAGTTTTGACCAAAAGCCAGTTCTTTCCTGCTGGGCTGTGTAAGGCTAAGGTTTAATTAATTAGTTCCCAGACCCCTAAACTTACTGCTCCTGAGTTTCCTCACACATTTTTTGTTTCTTTTTTAAACAAAAGAGGGGCACCCATTCTACCAGAGAGCTCTGCTTTTTGTGCATTGATTCTCGTTTCACTGTTTCCACTGCTACTTACATAGGAAAATCATTTCTCCTGTGGTCTCTGCAGTGGTGAAGGCAGTTTTGCCTGGTGTCCTACTGCTTAAATGAATGGTTAGTGAAGTGACCCAGATGGTTATGGGCATTATTCAAACTGCCTTGTCATTTTGTCACTAGTTGTAACTGCTGGAAAGTTTCCTTTGTCCATTGGAAACTTTCATAATTATTAGTCACATAATTCATTTGCTTTGTTCGTGTCCCATTGGCTGCATGCTGAAAACAAGTCTGGCACATGGGAGTCAACTGCTCCCTGCTCTGGCTCAGCCTTCTCATCTTTGGTGTTTGCACTTTCTGTCTGGGAAGGAGTTAATCTGACCCTCAGTTATAGAGCAGATGATTTTGTTGGAAAAAATAAACACTCAACCTGCTATTGGCATGTGTAAAAAATGTAAGACATATTAAATAGTCCTTCCATTGTGTTTGCCAGGGGCAAAGCTACAGCTGTGGCACCACATCCAGCTATGTGTGATGCATTTCAGGAGGGCTGTAGAGAGGAGTTAGGAGGATAAGGTGAGGGATACAAAACACGATCTGCAAGGAAAGACTGGACGAAGTGACTTGTTTATTTTAAAAAAGATTGAGGATAACATAATCTTCAAGACTGAAAGGTGGCCGTACAGAGGAAAGGAATTACCTGTTCTCCACTACTTGTATTAGACATTAGAACAGACTTTCTAGTGGTATGGACAGCGCTAGATGAGACTGACTGGGAAGCTTGCAGTGCCTTCATCATCACAAGCTTTTAAAAACTGTTAAGCAGCTGTTTCTCAGGAATAGTTTCAGTCTGGATGATCCAGCCCAAGCATCAGGATGGATTCTCAAGGATCTTTCCAGCCCTTTTTTCTGTAATTATTCAATGACATTTCCTGCTCCAGCTTCTAGCATGTCATACAGGCATACAATGACAACACATCTTACAGTTTCTAACTTAGACTCTGCTGTGCAGAGTTCAAGGAGAAAGGAAAGTGAAAGCAGGAATAACAGTAAATGTTATTTTGTAGCCTTTTTGTTAATAAATATTTTTTGATGATCCGATTTGGGCCCTGGCATTGGCAAGGGCCAAAGGTCTTTATCGTATCCTCGTTTTGTGGATATAAAAGGACCATGTTATTTGTTTTTAATGTGTAAAGGGTGAAGGAACGGAGGACAGTTCCGGGCTTTGAGGGTGAAGGAACTGAGGATAGTTCCGGGCTTTGAGTGGACGGAAGAGTCATACAGCACGAGTTCCCAGCAAGGCAATTCTAGTAAATGTAAACCTGGAATCCAAACAAAATTTTCTGAAAGTGTTGCAATCTTCCAGCAGGTCCTGGGAAATTGATTTCTCTTCATTTCTGAGACTTCCTACAGAGATAATAATTCCTATGTATGTCACAGCATTGGATTTGATGTTATTTGAAAAGCTGTTAAAGATTCTCAGATAGGAAGGCACTACAGAAGGCTTTTCATTACTATACAATACTTTCCGACCTCAACAG
Source organism: Buteo buteo (assembly GCF_964188355.1). Classification (NCBI taxonomy): domain Eukaryota; kingdom Metazoa; phylum Chordata; class Aves; order Accipitriformes; family Accipitridae; genus Buteo; species Buteo buteo. Next base: position 30,473,178 of record NC_134184.1, on the reverse strand, counting down.
GCGATCTGAGAAGTAGGCTGTTGTCCTCTGACCGCTTGCCAAATAAAGATCAGTCACAATTGCTTCACAGAGGCTTCTGTCCAACATGGCACTGCAGCTAAACAAGCAGCAGCTGGAAGAAATTATGCCAATTTGAATGCTAGCAGATGCAACACAAAGAAAAGCAAACATGTTTCTATGCCCTACTAAAAACCAGGCAGCATGTGGTGTAAGATATGGCCTAACCTTTTCCACAAGAGATGATTCAATGTTGAACGAAGGACAGAGAGGTCGGCGTGTCACCAAAGAACATGGTACATACAGTATGTTTTCTACCACTTTAAGTACACCCCTCACTTGGCAGTACTTAATATCCAGGGACAGTAGGACTAAGCGTCTGCTGGGGGAAATACTTATTTGCACTTGACTATCCTGTGAAAGCAGAGTTGCAGTTGAAGTAGTTCTACAGTAACAGAAATGTGACTCATACATGATAACAGACAGTGAGATGTGGCAGCAGATGACCCCAAGCCATGTCCTTCACAGTATAGGATTTAGGTCAATCAAAACACAGAAATGCCTATGTAAGAAATTTCAAACTTTCAGTGCTGTTACTTTTTAAAGGAGCCTCACTATTCTCTTTCCTGATTCCCAAGTTTTCATCATTTTCCCATAGTATCTATGGAATACTTTGCATTAAATCATTATCCAAATAATCCAGCTTTTCTTCTGTTTACCACAGTCTGGCTGTGGGTAACCCAGCTTTTCCTATCTGCGTTTGAATACCATTTCCTTATTTTTAACTTTAAAAACGTACTTTACAAAATTTTGTAAAATGAAGCATTTAAGTAACATCACAATTTTTTTTTAACTTAAAAGGTTTGGAAAAAACAGGATGCTTTCTGAAGAAGTACTTTCTTGCTTCGCAGGCCTGCTGATTCACAGCGTGACAACACCAGGGTCCCAGAACTAACGCTGTGTTTGGCCAAGATGAGCTGATTGCTGTTAACCTTGAGCAAGACAGGTTAGTCTGCACAGCAGGAGAAAACAGCTGTAGGATTTCATCCTTATAGTAGTCATCTGTCACGAAAAACACATCTTGGACAAGTCACTCAGGAGCTTTAGTGTGCAGTGGGATTCCTTGCCGATGCCGCAAAGCAGCAGCCGCAGGTAGGAACTCTCATCTCCACTCACTTCCAGTCACAAGGCCTGACAGTGAGGGAAAGTGGTGGTCTTCCAGGGGCTGAACAGGCACAGACTGTGGTGATAGACACCCTGGGCTTCTGGGGAAACGTGGCAGCTGATGTGTTCAAACACGTCCCTCCGTTTTCCATAGTAGTCCCTCCCTAAGGTCTGAACAGAGGGTTCAGTGGATGCCAGCTTTTGGACCGGCTCATGCCTTAGGTGGCAGCACCAGGGAGCGCAGCGATGTGCCTCGCAGCTGCAACAAGGGCGTTCTGCAACATGGCAGCACGGGTGTAGGAGCTCATTGCCAACAAGGAGGATGCTTCCTTACCTTCCCACATCCTGCCCCTCCCCATTCCCAGACACAGCTCTGGCCCTTTGCTCACGCCGGTGCTAGCTTTCGTCTGACTCACGAGCAGGTTCAACTCACTATGTTTACAGAACGCAGTCATCAAAACCTAGGCTTTTGCCAGCTGATGGAACTGAATTGGCTTCACACTGGCACCAGCACCAATGTAACAGAAGCGGCAGGAGTGCATGACTTGCAGTGGGTTCAGCCTTTTTGGAAGCATTGAACTATTAGAATGACTCAACATCTCACAGGACTTAGCCACAAGTACTGGGCACAGCAGAAACATTTGAGGAGTTACCATATGCATTCTGCATTTAACACCACATCCTAATACCTCTGGCCTCCTGTCTGGCTTGCAGCATGAACGAGAGGTGGCATTAACCGCTGGACTTCACACAATGTGCTGACAACTTTTTCTGACCTTCTTCAAAGTCGGAGAGCAGAGACTGCAAACGAGGCAGAGCGACCTTGCAGCCTGCAGGCTGCCAGCTGGACCATGTGGAAAACCTCACTGAAGGACTTTGGATGGACTCCTACAGTACAGCTAAAAATGCAGAGTCTAGTTCATGCAGGAGATGGGTTGGCCTCATTTCAGCTCTAAGGCCAGGGGGAATCCAGTCCTGTAGAATCAAAGAACCAGCCTACAAATTTCATTGCTCTCCATTCCAAATGCAAAGTAAGCAAGAAGACAGGGAGAAGAGAGACAAAAAAGCAATTAAGAGTGACATGGTTGAACAAGAGAAGGTAGTGCAAATGAAGGCTGAGATAAGAGACATGAGAACAGGCATGTATAAACTGTGCAGAAGCTTTTACTGGTGCTAGACTGTCTGAAATGACAAGAGGGGTTTTGTAAGTGAAAAGAGTAAGTGATCTTTTGAAAACAGATGGTCTGCCAGTTCTGTAAGAGTTTACGTGTGGATTAAGGCATTTAGGTAGCTTGCTCCAGAGGAAAGTGCTACCGGTGAAAGCTATTTCTGACACCTTCAGCAGTCTGAGAGCCAAAATGTTCCAAGGAAAGTGGCTGGAGGTTGAGTTGAATTCCCTGGAGGAGGTCTTGAGGGACCTTGGAAGGCCACAGCAATATTCAGTCATACCTCAGGAGACCCACCATGGCCGTCCTTCAGGCTGCTTGGTGAGCAGGACTTAGCAATAGATTGTATACTTCTCCCTGGATGAGTTAAACTTTGGGGGTTTGTAATATCTGTAAATTTTATGGGCAACTAGCCCAGCTCTTGTAGTTCTGACACACCCTGGATTTTATATGGTTCCAAAAGACATACATCTACCGTTTTTACTATTTTTTTATCTTAAACTACAGACCCTAACTGAAAGGCTTCTATAATGGATGCAACTGTGTGAAAATGCACACACATGTGAAATGCCTCTGTACTAGAGGCTACACAACTTTTTTTCAAATCCTTCTCAGTAATATGCAGATGACAGCACTTTTTCTGATGTTGACTGTCACTGCAGACTCCATTGTAACACTGAATTTTTGAGATTATAAACAGGATGCTCTGTATTTCTAAAACCTTGGAGTACAGAAACAGTTCCATAAGCAGGGGAACCCCAGGAAACGGCTTTTGATCAGAAAGTGTACGGCAACTGAAAGGAATGGGAGAGGTGCAAAGAGTGGGCAATGAAGTGTACAATATAGATGATCTTACTCTCTCCATACTGTCTGGCAGATCGTAGAGGCATTTAAATGGTGTGGGTAAAAACTAGGTGGGGAAAAATCACAGCGGTGTGCAGACTCCTGCAGCTCCATCTGGCTTATCTGAACAGAGCTCATTCAATTAGCTCAGCAAGTCTCTAATCAGTAAAAAAGATCTTAGTTTAACCACTGCCTGCGTCACCACGGCAGAAGGATATAGCTCCCAAACTGAGCTGCCTTCTCATTTGACCATGTTAACACATAGCTATGGGTCAGTCTTTTAAATCTAAATGTTAACACACCTAAATTTGAGGGTGCTTAGCTAAGCTTAGCCAGACACTGGCTTCTGGATACCTGCCCAGAAATGGTTCTAAGAGTTTACTTAAGCCTGTGTAGCCTCTGCAGCAGCTCTGTGCTGTGCTGTGACCCCCTACCAACGGTGATAGGAGACAGAGCTGCAGCAGCAGCGAGACCTTCTAAACTTCCTGTACATGTTGCAGGAAGACAGCATTAGGAACAGAATACTTGGCACGTTGTCACGAGTGCAGCACTTCTCGTAGCAGGAGAAATCAGAATTGGGACTCTTGCGATCAAAGCTGTTCTGCCTGTGCCAGAGATTCTTTTATTTTGCTGTTTTGCATCAGAAATAATGAGAGCATTTTTGCATTTTCATAAATAACATTCTTGGTCAAAATCAGTTTACCCAGAAAGCTCAGCTGAACAGCTTTTTTTTCTTCTTAATTCTTCTAAATCCACTGCAAAATACATTGGTTCTCTGGAAAACAATTGTTCAGACAGGCCACAACATTTTTCCTCCCATCCAGTGCGCTCTCTCCCAACAGTTTCAGCAACCCTGGAGCACGTTTGCCAGGTTTGGAGGTTATTTGCCATTTGCTGACTAGTGGCAATGGCATTGGGCCCTAGAGCTTCTCAGTGACATTCACTTCTTTCTCCTTTACCTACCCCGTTTTATTTACTTTAAATGCACTGAAACAACTGGCAATGTAAATGTCAATGAATCATAGGCTCATTAAATGGACTTAGGTTTGCCTCCAAGTTTTAGCTGATCTCTCTTAGCCTTGTGAGGAAGGTACTGTGAAAATGCTTGGAAAGCCAGAGCTTTGATTTCAGAGGGCAGTGGTGGGAGGCCAATTATTATTTTCTGAAGTTCTCAGGGCATAAGTTTTGGACACAAAAATGGGAAAAAAAGTCTTGAATGAAAATCAAGAGCAAAATACATCCCTCAGATTTTTGTCAGGATGGTAACAACTGCTCATCCTAAACCAAGGGTATAGCTTCATATCTTCAGATATTAGGCTAGACACAGTAATGTTAAACTGCTTCATGTGCACTGGCACTTAAGGTGCTGCCGCAAAAGGTACAGCTGAATTTATAGAGCAGATGATCCTCTCTAGTGTACATTACACCTAAAGACGTGCCATGACACCGACATTAAGTATTGCACTGTAAATACAGAGATGTATGTTCAAACATTGCTCTGAGCTCATATAGGCTTTACTCTGTTGATTTTAGTTGACTGTGGCTGTTGGGCTGAGGAGTCAAAGGTGGCAAGGCATAATAGTAGTCACTTTGAATTTTTGATGATGGAGACTGGTGCATCTTGCTTCCAGTATGTCTCAATTTTTAAATCTTCTCAAGCGTAGACTGAAATGTTTGCCATCACTGAACACCACATACGCAGATACAGACACTCTCCACCCCACTCCCCACCTTATTTCATACTTGAAGAGGTGCTTGCAAACATGAACTTTAAAAGGTATAGTCAAAAGGGCAGTCAGGAGCTCTGTGGGACAGGTAAAAATATATAATAAGTATCTCTCAGAACTGCATCTCAGCTCTCGCTGCCCGTGTTTCGAGCCCAGATTTGGATGTCTGAACTTTTCCCCGAGTAGCGCATGACAGAGCAAGTTTGTGCCAGGTTCCAAAACCAGCTCCCAGAGACCTCTCCTGACCACAGACAGGAGCCAGTGCAAGCAGTGTGACCTTACTGTGGGGTCACTCTGCACTGGTCTTTTTAAAAGTAAGTCTTTTGCTTTCTGCTTTACACTTCTGTAATTGCATTAATGGATTCATGTCTGAGTTACTGCAAGCAATACAAAGAGAAAAAAATATAGCACTTACTAAATAAATGTGTGATTGCAAGAAAACTAGGAAGAGTAGTGCAAATTAAAGCTGTTTATATATTTGTAGAGACTGCATAAGATCCTGTAGCAAACGCCTCATGGGTTTTGGTAATATAGTGCTGTATTTTATATCAACTGTAAATTAATCACAAACATTTGTTACCATAAACCTTGTCTACGGAATATAAACTTACTACGCCTTAATACATTCAAGACATTCAACATGTTAATGAATAGTAACAGTGGCAACAATGATGATGCATCAGCTAGAACATTATGCCAGCTGCGTTCGTACACAGTAATAATTCAGACCATCCTTTTTCTTAGTTCAGAAATGCTCAGATGCACTTCCTTGCAGAGCAAGCATTGAAAAACAAGTGGGAAATCATGAAAGAATTGTACCTAAAATTTTGCAAATCTTCATTGTTTGGCTTCGTTTCCTCTTATATACACACTATTAACATGAGAATTTGTGTTTGAACTAAGTCAAAATAAAGCCATGGTTCACTTGCCAGAGCATGGACAATAAAACATTGCATTGTAAATCACAGTTCTTGTCTTGCAAACTACATGATGTCCTGGTTTCAGCTGGGAGAGAGTTAATCGTCTTCCTAGTAGCTGGTACAGTGCTATGTTTTGAGTTCAGTATGAGAAGAATGTTGATAACACACTGATGTTTTTCAGTTGTTGCTCAGTGGTGTTTAGTCTAAAGTCAAGGATTTTTCAGCTTCTCAAGCCCAGCCAGCGAGAAAGCTGGAGAGGTACAGGAAGCTGGCACAGGACACAGCCAGGGCAGCTGACCCAAACTGGCCAGAGGGGTATTCCAGACCATGTGATGTCATGTCCAGTATATAAACTGGGGGGGAGTGGGGGCGGGGGGAATTGCTGCTCCGGGACTAACTGGGTGTCGATCGGCGGGTGCTGAGCAATTGCACTGCGCATCATTTGTACATTCCAATCCTTTTATCATTACTGTTGTCATTTTATTAGTGTTATCATTATCATTAGTAGTTTCTTTTCTGTTCTATTAAACCGTTTTTATCTCAACCCACGAGTTTTACTTCTCTTCCCCATTTTCTCCCCCCATCCCAGTGGGTGGGGGGGAGTGAGTGAGCGGCTGCGTGGTGCTAAGTTGCTGGCTGGGGTTAAACCACGACAATGATTAAAAAAATGTAACAACTGCAGTCATCTTAATAATACTAATGTATCACACACCAGAGAAAACGTGAACACATATATTCAACAGTCTTTACCTCTCAGATTTCTACTGGACATTTGCAACAGATTACTAAAGTTATCTGACCACCAGTACATTCTCCAAGAGTTATATATGCAAGTCCATATGTGCAGTATATGCAGTCTGTAGCTTTCATATTTTTCACAGAAAAAATTATTTATTAGCTAGCAGCAGTTAACATTGTATGCATGTTAATATAATTTTTAATTCTTTGAGATAGATATATGAATGAAAACAGTACTGTTGAAATATTGGGGGGATAGCACAAGTCTGTCTTTCTCCCCTTTGTGCCTCCTGGTAAATCCATAGCTATTCCTAGTACAGTTTTTAAGCTAGTAGGTCCTTCATATTAATGGTATAAAAGGGCAAATAAAGGACTTCAAAATTCTGAATATGACTGAAATTCCACTGATAGCGAAAAGAGGCTGGAGCAGTGCCTGCTGCTGTTCACGTCTCTGCAACTGGGCTTGAGCAAGCAGGTGCGATTCTTGGATACTTTGTAATACTCATCCTTCTGTCTCAAGGCTTAAAAGGATCTCAACCCATATACTGCACTTCTAAGCTGTTAGTAATGAGTCTTAGGGGTACTTCTGTGTGGTCAGAGTTACTGCCCACAGATACACGTTATGAATAAAAGGACTGAAACCAAAAGATAGAAGCCCAAATTGAGTGCCAAGAGCAAGACCTGAGCATCACAGGAAGCTCCTACCTCCTCCGAGAACCCAAAGAAAATTACTTAGGTTCCTAAATACAGATTTACAAGCTTGTCCCTGAACACCCTAGAAAGCGGCACTGCTCCAGCAGGGCTGGGGCATGGGACTTTGCAGCTGTCAGTCCAAAACACAGCCCTTTTTCATACTTCTCTTTCAGGGTTAACATTTTGTAACTTGGGGATGCGAGGCCTAGTGCCACACTATGAAAACAAACCCTGTAGCTCTCTGAAGACCAAACTCCTGCATCAGCACCACTGAAATATTTTATCACAGCAAGATCTCGGGTTCTTACTATCCTTCTTGAATATCCATGTTCTCCATAGTTTTGTCTCCCTACCTATGGAAATACGTAATAATTTGTCACAACTGCATTAAATCAAAAGAGATGCTATGAATGAATAAACACATTTGGTCAATGTATCTACCAACTGTCATGGTTGTTTTCAGGAATGGAGAATATCATCAAATATCAAGGAAATTACAAAGAAGAATTTTCATGGCCCTTAATTTTCAGTGGGCTACAACAATCAGAAGATCTAGCCTTTGTGTTTGCACTTTTCATGTGAAATCCGAAAAAAAAAAAAAAAGAATTGCAAGTAAAAATCACTGCCCCGAGCCTCTGCCTAGGTGAAACTCCAAGTAGTACAGACACGTTGCACCTACAAGCAGTCAGGTTGTTCGTCTGGCAAAGCTGACCCTCAGGGGAGCAGCTTGCTCATAGGTCAGGGCTGCACACAGAAACTGAAACGGTGCCTTTTGTGTTCAGCAGTGGCAGAGCTGTTCAATGAACTAACGGAGAATTTGCTTTTTTGTGTGTCTGTATTTCTTATACGAAGCATGTGAGTGCGGGCTTTGGATAAAAGCCAAGTCTTTAAATAGCACTGGCTGCCGGCAGAAATCCAAAGGAATGGATGATAAACTCAGATTAATAGAAAGAAAGGTAAACTGTCCCCATTTCCATGGCATTGCTCTTAAGTGCCTGGCTGGGGCTCACCCCCTTTGCCTCACCGCAGAGGAGTTTGACAGCAGAGGCCAATTTGTATCCTGCTATTTAGGGGCCGACCGCGGCTCTGGGCAGCACCAGCACACCATACCCTGCACGCTCTCACCATGTGTCTGCAACACCCACTGGAACCAAAACCAACTCCTCAGCTTCTCTCTCGGATGTTCAGCACAAAACTATTCATGAATGGTGAGGAAATGCACCAAAAAGACAAGCGGAATAATTTACATACATTTGATGTTCAGCATAGTGCATCTGTTGCATGGTTTCCACATTCATGCTGTTCTCAGTGGAGAACCATTTGCTTTGTGCTCTAAGAGCATACGCCCCCGAGCCTCCTCTTTTCTCTGCGTTCACTTGCTCCTGTATATATTAATTATTTCAATAGGATTTCTTCTTGGTTTCCTATCCCCATAGAGTAATAATGATTTGTTCTATCAACCCTCACAGTAGGTGGATAAACATTACTAGCCTCATTTCATGCATGGAGAATCTGAGACAGGAGGGTTATGCACTGACTGCCGTCGCGGAGAAGAGCAGCTGTAAACACCAGTTTTGGCACAAAGGAATTTCTTTGTTGCCTGCCAGGTGTGTACCGTGCTCCCACCCACGCTGTTGAGCTTTTCAAAACTGAAGGATGGCACAACCTTTTAGGAAAAAAATAACAAACCCAAACCTAACAGGCATTGTGCGCATTGTGGCCAGAGTGGTTTTCATTTGCAACAGAAAAATATGTATGCTCAACTTCGGATGTGCATATATGTCTTTTCAATCTCCTGATGTGCTTTGCTTGCTTGCACACATGTAAATGTTTGTGGGTTGAGATGTGCACGTATGTCAGGACATCCCAGATGGGAAATTTGCTGTCATTTAATGGCCGGTGAGCCACAGGTAGAGGAATACAGGACTAGACCACATTGCAGAACAACTCAGAAATAAGACAGATGGAGGGTGCCTGTGGCTGCCCAGAAGACTGCAGAGGGTGGACGTGATTTCTTGGCATGGCTGAAACAAAGCAGCCTGACCTCGCAGCACCTCCATAATCCTTCGCTTACCCAGGGATGCCCAACGCACAGTCATTAAACAGTAAGGAAGCTGATGGCAGCTAAACCACTTGACACGTGTGAGGGCTTTACTTGCTCTTTCAAATGTCAAAACCAGGTCAGAACTATGAGACAGCAAAATTAGACCAGGAAAAATCCTCAGGCTGGCAGTGAATGCAGTTCGCATAGCTGTGAGCTGGTGAGCAGAGCAGGCAGCAGCCCTCCCTCACCTCAGCACAGTCCCACAGCTCGCCAAGGGTTATTTCAGGCCAGAGAAACAGCCGGAGATGATTCCCCAGCCTCCTCGTGACCTCCTTGCTCCCTCTTCCTTCCTAGGACTGTCCCTTCCTGAGGCTGCACATGATTGGTAAGTTAATAAAAGCGATTCAAGGGTACAGGAGATCTCTTCCAAACCCTTTATCCCGCAAAACCTATAAATCTATGCAGAGGAAGATTTTTGTAACATTTCAGTGTTAAATTTCCCGGCCTCCAGCAGTCCTTGGCTGAAGGGCTTCTTCCTGAGCCAGAAGTGCTTAATAGCCCTTTCTCCATTTTTTCGATGACTCTTTCTAATTGCTTCTGCATTAATCTAAACTTTTGGCATCCACACCATCCTCCAGCAGTAAGTTCCACAATATAACTATACATACGGAGTTAAAAGGAGCCTTCTTTTGTTTCTTCTGAACCTGTCAGCTCATCATTTTCTTGATGTTCCCATAGTTCCTGTGTGCTGAGAGGCAGTGAATAATTAACCTTTTTTAACTTTCTCAGTGCCGCTGTTAATTTCAAAGACCGTTAATTTCAAATATCATACCCACCACCTCAGATATCTCTTAAAGCTGGTGTGTCCTATTCCAGTTTATTATTTTCCTCCTTGCCTCTCTTCTTGGTACTGTTACTACTTTTATCATACCCTTCTGACACTGGGAGGCCAGAACTGCACATGGCATTTGACATGGAATATCCCTTTGGTCAGTTGGGGTCAGCTGTCCCGGCTGTGTCCCCTCCCAACTTCTTGTGCACCTGCTTGCTGGCAGAGCATGGGAAACCGAAAAATCCTTAACTTAGGATAAGCACTACTTAGCAACAACTAAAACATCAGTGTGTTATCGACATTATTCTCATACTAAATCTGAAACACAGCACTATGCCAGCTACTAGGAAGAAAATTGACTCTATCCCAGCCAAAACCAGGACAGGCATACAGCAGTTATGTATAAAATGTGTATGTGCATATATATATATTTTTACTCTGTGTGTGTGTGTATACAGACATATACATGGCAGGGATGTTTCTGGTTTTATTCTCTATTTCTTTCTTAAAATTTCATTAACAGTTTAGTCTTCTGATCAGCGCTGAGAGCTGCTCCTACGTTTTCACAGAAGTATCTATTATCACTTCAAGCAAACTCAGCCCTGAATTGTATTCATTAGCTAAACTGCTTTTTATCTGTAAAGCTTCTTGGTAGAAATACATGAGACGGGCTGGTTCCTCCATTTCTCCTCTCTACCTACAGTATCATGGCCCCACAGATAGACTTCCATGTGCCCCTTGCCCAGTGAAGGAACCAAACAGTGGAGAACATCCTGGTTTATCCTGTGTGGAAGTACTGACAAATAATACAGAAATTTTTCAGTTAAATATGGAAACTGTGCAGCCAAGTGTCCATGTAGAATGAGGCAAACTGAGCTCCATAAGGATCTGAGCATTAGACAGACCCCTAAATCCACTTTAATACAGGTTATGACCCATCCTATATTTACAACACTCACAGGGGAATGGGAGGACCGTGCCCCCAGCCCCTTTTTCAGTAAATGTTTGTTCTGCAGAAGAGGATGGTAATCTCCATCATCAGGAGATCTGAAAAACAAGGTAGACAAACATCTCCCCAGAGTGGTGCATGTCTAACTAATCCCCCTGATGCAAGAAGACTGGCTGATTGACCTCTCAAGGTCCTTTCCTAACCTAATCATAAAGTGCCTAGGATTATCAGCCATCTCACAGATAGATAAACAGATAGGCCCTTATTTTCTCAGAGCACAGCACATTTGTGGGGGACAGTTTGCACAGAGCTTCTTCTACCACCCTTCCATTGAAATTCCCCACTTCATAATGGCTCCTACAGTACTGCTGTACCTCTCTAAAACAATATCAACCAGAGCAGTTCAAAATCACTCAGAAGCTGGATGATACCTCCTGACCCTCCAACATATCCTTTGTTGTTCAGGTCCCTTTTTGATTTTCACAGCAGGGGGGAATATAGTAGACAGAAAATCCTTATCAGAAAATAATGAATAACAAATCTGTCTTGGGATCTTTGAAGATAATAGCAGGTTTGTGTTTGCAGCTGACAAGCGTTATGAACTCAAGTTACTGGATTGCGTTTAGGAAGCTGTTTTCCCAAATGCAGTCTTTTGGTCCTGTTGCCTGCTTTCTCCTACAGTATTTTAAAGTGATGCTTTACACAACTGGGAGACCAAAAGGTTGATATACCCCTTTCCTTATAATGCCACCTTTATTCCTGCCATTCTCCTGGAGCATCTGCAGCAAGGTTTGCTTTATGAACATAACTGAGTGTGTTCCTTATTTATTACCTGCTGGCAAATCCACTGCCAGAATTTTAGGAATAACACCATTAACATGCTGCGTGCTCTGATGATTATTTCTCTATTGACAAGACCGAGAGCTCACACTGCATAACAATGAACTAAAAAGCACGCAGTGACGGATTAAAACGATAGAACTCAATTTCAGGCTTCAAAACATTTGTGAAGCAAACACCATTTTGAAAAATGGCAAATGATTGAGTTTAGCATGGCAGGAACAGCCCCTCTAATGGTTAAAAACTCAACAGACCCAAGCAGGGATGCTAATTATCTGGAGAGAATGGTATTTGAGTGCAGCATCCAACTGGCCAGGAGCCCAGAGGAGTTCTGTCAGTTACAGGCCCAAGATCAAATTTTTCTTGAGCTGGTCCTGGGGCATTCCAGGTGATACGGGAATGACCCCAACACCAGTGGAAAAAGCTCTGGCCTCCTACCAAGATGAGTAGAGCCCTGCTTGCCATCCACCGGCTCCTGTCCTGCCATCTAGTGGGGTGTCTCCGTATGTCACAGGTACCCAAATAAGCAGAAAGTCTTACATCTGGAGGGCAAACACAGAGATCTAGCGGGGGAAAGTCTTCTTTGAGTCTTCCCGAAGTTAACTGAGGATACAGTTCAGCTCAGCGTCTTCAGGGAGAAAAATTAGGCAGAGAGGTTAGCTGGCCTTAGAAAAAAGCTGTTCAACTTTAGAGGGGTGTCTGCAGATAGAAGTTGTAACCTTGGCTCAAGTTGCAGTAAAACCAGCTGCAGTGTGAGCCGGAGCTCGCTGGGACCCTCTCCCCCCATGGCTCCGCAGCTGAGTTTGTGCTCGGGCCCTTCCCTCACTCCCCACCTGTGTTATGCTGCAGCCATGCTCTGCCTGACCCTGGGTCTTGCTCATCCCAGCTCTGGCTTGACTTCAGACCTTGGTCCCGCTCTGCTGGCCTTGATGGGGCAACATGGGGCTGAGTCCTTGCTGGGGAGGACACTGGCCCTGCCTGCCTTGCCACCACCCACGCTCCCAGCTCCCCTTCCCTTATAGAGCAGGCCCTGCTGCTCCATGAGAAGCCAGATCCAGCTCACTTAACAAAGGGATCTAGTGGTGAGCCATCTCTACTGTGGAGGTTAAATAGGATGAATTCCAACCTCATTCTTTACAAAGCAATTGAACCAGCCAGGTGTGCACTGATTTTTTTTAATTTTTTTTTGTGGATGAATTTATAAATCTTCCACTCTGCAGATTAAGCAGAGTCCTGGCAAGCATAGGTAGTTAAATCCCTGCTTACCTTTCCCTTACGTTTGGCATGCAGCCCTTTCTGCAGCATAGCTCTGATCTGACTCAAAGGACTGTACCACACTGTATTTAAATAGGACTAAAGTAGGGAATCCTACTGGGATTACAGCTCTGGGCACTGAGGAACCTGAATGCTTCTCTCTCTGCACACATGTGATTTCCATGCAGACCCATCTTGCCATGAAGGACAACTAACACGTTCCTGTCTGACAAATGTCCCTTTTCCAAACCCTCTTGTCCATTCTGAATAGGGATATGACGATATTATTTTTATCCCAATTGTGTAACCAGTCTAAACAGGTGTCAATGACAGCACATAGTTCATCTAGGAATCACTGGGTGACAGAATAGGGCTAGAAAGGACCTAGAAGCAGCCTGTCCCTCTGTTGTGGGGCAGGATCAGCTATTATCTGTGTCATTCATAGTGGATCTATCATGCTTTCTGATCTCATCTGAGCAGGTTTCTAGCCTATGCTCAAAAACCTGCAGAGACAGAGGACTAGGTAGACAGCCTATTCCTTGCTTCTCTATTGACAGTACTGGAAAGCATTTTCAATGCCTAATCTAAAACTCCTTGGAGCAAAATAAACCATCTCATATTCCTTCAACTCATTCCCGCTGCTCTTCTGAACCTTTGCCAGTTAGTCCATACCTTTTTCAAAGCGTGTTGCTAAAGCTGGAGTCAGTGCTCCAGGAGGTATTCACAGCACTGAACAGAGCTCAGCCCCTCACGTCTTTAAGACAGCAGAAGTTTCTTACATGTAACATCACCACTTATATATTCCAATATGGCATGGCCTTTTCTTAAAACAGGTAAGACAGATGATATTAGGAAAAATTTCTTCACTGAAAGAGTTATCAAGCATTGGCACAGGCTGCCCAGGGAAGTGGTTGACTCACCATCCCAGGAGGTTATTTAAAAGACGCGTAGGCGTGGTGCTTAGAGACTTGGTTTAGTGGTGGACTTGCAGTGTTAGGTTAACGACTGGACTCGATGATCTTAAAGGTCTTTTCTAACCTAAACGATTCTATGATTCTGGTTCAGCTTTGGATCTGCCAGTGCCCCAGGCCTTTTCTGCAGAACTGCTGCCCAGCTCTCTGTCCTGTGTCTGTAGCTGATCATTTCTGCTCTGCACTCAAGAGCGTGACATCAGAACAGCCATATGGAGTGCAGCATCAGCTCAGCAGCCCCTGGCATTTGCCAGCAGCAGAAGCCTAGGGAAGAGTGGAGGACCAGGGCCAGTAGAAAGCAGCACTTCCCCCATATACCCTCTCAGCTTCTAGCAGTGTGGCTTAGAGCTTGCCTGAACCTCATGTTGCATCTTTGTGTTTAAAAGCCTTCGACAGATTTTCCTTTAGTAAATTTGTTTGACTGCTCAGTGACCTACTGGCCTTGTCCAAGTGCCCTCTATCGATTCAGGCCATTTGTTCAATGTGTCAAGATCATTTTTTAATTCTAATCTCAATCTCCAATACAGTTGTTGTCCTTCCTGACCTAATGTTGTCTGCAACTTTAATGAATGCACCCTCTATTCCAGCACTCTGCACGTTAGTGAAATACTGAATGGTGGCAGACCCAAGACAAGAGCGGGCCTGGCTACCATAGTTCTTTTAGTCACAGGGATGTTTATAAGGTGACCAAGTCTAAAATGTGGCTGCAGCTTTGGGCAGCACCTTGCTTCAAAGTTCCTATCTTGGCAATTCCAGTCCCGTTTTTCGTGAAAGTGCACTAGTTGCAGTGCAGCCTGACACCCTCACGCATCCCCACTGGCAGGCTTTTAGGTAAGCCGAACTGGTGCACGTAATATCACCGATAAAAAGCCTTTTTGTTGCTGTGCAGTGACCCCTCTGTCTGTTCGAAGAAGTGCAGCCAGCCATCAAGCAAGAGAGCTGTGGGTGTACAGCCAAGGGAGATGCAGAGGATTTTCAGGGGCCCAGCTGCAACAGAAAGAATTGTAAATACTGTAAACGTCAGGGTAACACCACCTACATTTCTTCTGAGTGCAGGAGGGGTTGTTGGTGAATGGAAGACCTTTCTTGTAGTCAAAAAAGTGATGCCTTTGTCTGGGATCTCTTAATCTATCTAATCCAGTCTAATGTATTCTATTATTTGTGAATAGATCAGACCCAATAAGCTACACTGATGATGAAAGCTCAACTCTTTCAAGCAGCAATCTTGGGATCTGGGAATCTGGCTTAGTACATTGCCAGCGTAACCTAAATTACAAATTCTGGCTCAAGCTCCAGAAGGCTCCAAAGGATTGCCAGGGACTGAAAGGCTGGCTATATTGCATAACCTAAACACACCTGAAAGAACCAAACTGATGGCCTGGTTTTCTGCTGTCAATTGCCAATTAATAGGAAGGTTTAGCACCTAGAGGTCAATCTTTATTGCCCTGAAACTCCTTGGGGAAAGAACTTGAACAAAACCAGTTAGAGCTGCAGTTTCCATCTGGATGGGTGGAATGAGGGGCTACAAAGTCACAGCTTCCATTTCAGTCCTAAATTCCAGCCAGATTTGTGAAGACACAAGCTGATCATAGGCTTGTCACGCACCCTCTCTCCCAATGCAAGAGCCTTCATGCCAGGAGATGCACTGGGGAATGGGGCACTGGGCCCAGACTGCCCTGCCAGGCCTCTCTACAGTGCCAGGTCTCGCTCAGTCATTTAGTCTTCGATTTTCTAGTTTCTCGCTACCAGGATATATATATATTTTTAGGACCCTCTGCCCTGCATCCAGCAAATGATGTAAAATATCACCACTACTATGTGACTTTCACAGCCTTGTACAAAGGTTAGAAGAACACATTGGTGCCATCCCTTACCTCAGAGCCCAGCCTCCGTCTCTTCCTCCAGCCCCACCTCTCATTTATTTCCACTGATTGCACTTCACAGGATACTTAGCTGCAGGCAGGATCTCCTCCCTTTTCATTCAGCTCAACGGGAGCTGCCACGATGGGCTGAAAACGTGCTGTTACTTAGAGGAAGAATGGCAAAGTATCAGCCATCATCCACCATTTTAATCCAAGACACAAATAATCAGTTGAGCACAGTTGTATCCAGATGCTGATATTTGATGGAAGTAACACTGCAACAATTCACGACTAGCTGAGATGTGTCTTCCATGAGAAAAGCTTCTTGTGAGACTCTGCAGACACCTGCCTAGAAAAATCCTCCTCAAATGATATTAAAAGCCTCATCTACAAAAACACAGGACTTCCATCAGTCCTTGGGGATTTACACGTCTCCAAAGATGAGGTACACTGTCAGGAAAACCTGTCACATCATTTTTAGCTGTCAGTCAGCACCTACAAAGACCCTGCTGTGGAGGGACCACCTTTTTAACCTACCACTCTGGAATGTATTAACAAAATATGTATTCTCGCTGGATGTGAGAGGTGCTTGAAGGGGCTGCCTGCACAGAAAGCAGGTGAGGAACACCAAGGTTTTCTTCAAATGATGCTGGTTTCTGGGGAGAAAATAAAAATAAAAATAAATAAAAAAAAGATAAAAAAATGCATTTTAAAATCTAGTTCATCACAAAGTATCAGCACATGACAGAATTATCTATTTATATGGCATCACAGGAAATTTTCAGCACTGGTACCTCAGTGAAGTGATTCTTGCAAAGCCTACACCAATCAAAATATCAGTAACTTAGTCCTGGGATTTATTCAGGGTTGTCTGAGTTTAAATCAGTTTTAAAAGCAACTCAAGTTAAATGGATGCAAAACCCGGTCATGTCAACACTCCTAGTCTCATTTAAAGCTTTTTCAACTTGATATTGATTTAGCTTAACTCCACATCAAACTGGTATTCGCACAGGAGCCTTGACCTATTTAACTGATGCATTTTTAAATAATATCTCCCATTTCACAGCTGCAACTCTGAATATAGACCTACAGGCAAAGCAACCTGAAGGTCCACCTACTTTAGCAGTTGTGCCAAAGGTTTTCTACCCTGGCTCCAGTAAATTGAGTCAACCGCTGAATTTGTAAGAGGTTTCAATACCACTACAGAAATATTCATTTTTCTAGAACAAACTCTTCAAAATAAAACCAAATTGAAGCACACCTACTAACTGGATGTTTTTAGCTGCATATTACACTACGGAGAGGGAGCCAAATGTTCCCCTGTCACTCAACCCACTGCTAAAGATGTAAGTTGCTCTTTTTCTACTTTGGTTTGTAAAAAAGAGGGGCTATCTTTTATCAAGCCAGCCTCCACTGAGAAAAAAACAGGTAAGCTTTTGGGCAGAAGCCCCTTCTTCAGGTCTGAAACAGCACCAGCAGTCTTGAAGGTGAAGAACAGCAGAGAACGACTTACAAATTTAATTGGATTACGTAAGCAGCTAGACTATCTATAAAAAAAAAAAAAGGGCACTGATATCTGGAGCAAAGGAAGGGATAGCAGGGGAGGAGGAGATAAAAGGTGAGCTCCTCTGGCACACACAAAGAAAGCAATGAGTAATTTACTGCTTGAGGAGGGTGAGGAAGAGGGACTTGTACCCTGTGCCCTGGTGTCTCTGTCAAGTCTGGGATCGTTAGCAGCATTAAGCATTTTAGGTCCCATGATGTCCTTTGAAGGTATTTTGTCAATGTCCCCTAAGAATCAGGGTTCAAGGGAGGTCTGCATTTATTTCAACTGTGGCAGGCTGCTGCAGAAAAGTACGTGCAAGGGGGGGGAAAGGAGGCCTAGGTATTACTGTCCTTCTGCCTTTCATCTCGACCCCAACGGCTGGGCTTTCATCTCACTTATCCGTGGAAAAATAGGAAAGATATACCTGCCCCAACCGGTCCTTTCACAAGCACAGCAGCGGTGCCTCTGAACGTCCCGAACTTGATTTATCTGCGGGAGTAGTAACAGGAAGAGTCTAACGGCTTCTTAATTATTTGTCCATTAAAAAACCACCAGCACGTATTTGGAGAAGGCACAGCGCTCGGGACAACGCATACACACCGCAGCCCTTCTGAGGCGTCAGGAGCTCCACAGCGAGCGAGCGAACACAGCCCACGTTGCAGCAGTCGCTACAGACGAGGGGAGACCGTAGCGAGACAACCTCGGAGGTGAGAAGGCGGCGGCTAACGCGCTTGGCTGCCAGGCTGTCAACGGAGGGAGTGACACAGCGAGACCCTGGGGACGCCTGGGAAAGGCTGGGAGCATTTCTCCTCACAAAAAAAAAAAAAAAACCACCACCAAACAACAAAAACCCTCAAGCTTTGTGCCAAAAGGTTACACCCTCCTGGGCTGAGGGGAAAGAGGGACGCCGGCTTCGCCGGCTCTGTGAGGGGAGGGCGGCTCGCGCGGCGCCCTCGCGCGGCCGCTTGGGCGGGAAGGCGGTTGGTGGCGTTCGCCACCAACCGCCTTCCCGCCCAAACGGCCGCGCGAGGGCGCCGCGCGGCGGGCGGGCGGGGCGGGGCGCGCATGCGCGATGACGCGCCGCGACGTGCCCGCTATATGAGCACCCGGCAGGCGCTGACTCGGCCCTTTCCGCCTCGCTCCCGCCCAGCTCTCGGGTCGCTGCGCAGGGACCCGCCGCCGCCGCTAAATCACCACAAAACGCCCTTCTTTCCCTTCCCGCCGCCATGATCATCTACCGGGACTGCATCAGCCGTAAGGATCGGGGAGGGGGAGAAGACGGGCGGTTGGGGGGGGGGGGGGAAGCGCTTGGCCGCGGCCTGCGCCCGGCCGCTGGGCCTGGTGCTGCCGCGCATGTGCAGTATGGGCGGCTGAGGGGAAGGCGGCTGAGGGGAAGGCGGCTGAGGGGAAGGCGGCTGAGGGGAAGGCGGCTGAGGGCCGGCCCGGGGAGGTGGAGGTCGGAGGCTGACTTGTGTGCCTTGTGTTTGTCCCCCCCCCCCCCCCGCCCTTCTTCCTCACAGAGGATGAGATGTTTTCCGACATCTACAAGATCCGGGAAGTGGCGAACGGCTTGTGCCTGGAAGTGGAGGGGAAGGTGAGTGACCTGCTCGCCCCCGGGGAGGGAGAGGGAGGGATGCGGGGGTTTCGGGGCCCGGTTGCTGCGTGGAGGTAGGATGTGGGGGTTGGCTTCGCTGCTGGAGGTTTGAGAGGGGCAGATTCACCACGGCCTGGTGCTTGTGGCCAGGGCAGGGCCGGCCGCTGTCAGGCATGAGAGGGCACGGGGCAGCCAGGCCGGAGTAGAGCGCCGGCGGTGTAACGAAGCTTCGGTCGGGCACCGGGAGAGGTGCCTGGCTTAAGAAATCTGCGCTCAGGCTGCAGTCGGGTTCCTTGCGCTTAACTGTGGCTCTGAAGTCATGCCCTGCCGTCAGGTCATAGATGTGTAAGAGCGGTAGCGTTAAGATTTTTGCAGAGCCGTTAAGTTTTTTGATGTCTCTAAATCTAGATGGTCACCAGGACAGAGGGTCAAATTGATGACTCTCTAATTGGTGGCAATGCCTCTGCTGAAGGTCCTGAGGGAGATGGAACAGAAGCCACGGTCATAACTGGTGTTGATATAGTAATAAACCACCACCTTCAGGAAACCAGCTTTACAAAAGAATCCTACAAGAAGTACATCAAGGACTACATGAAAGCGTAAGTGTTGATAAGCTTTTTCTTCAAATGGGATTGCAAAATTTTTAGGCTGCTGAGATTTTAAAAACGGCGTTGAACTTTATTCCTTGTAGGTGTTAGTTCTGGTACAGGTGCCAAACTGGCTGTGAACTGCAGTAATGTCTTAATACTTGGCAAAACTGGAAGTCTAAAGAATTGATACTGGAATATCTAAGTTTATCTTGGCTGGGGCAGAGGACCTGATCACGTGCTTTGGATATTATTTGTAACCTTGCTGTTTTCTTTTGGATTTCTCTGTGCCAAACATTCATGTGGAAGGGAGTGAGGTGGAGAAGAAAAGCTTCCTGAAGCTTTTCTAACTTGATACTTTAAATGTCCAAAAATAGTATGTGTGAATGGAACTTTTTGCTAATTCAAGGTGTAGTTTCTGCTACTCATGGTTCAGTGGGTTAGTATTAAAGGTGAAAACAAACACTTTGTGATACTGATGGTGCTCTTGGTGCTGTGAAAATGGCTTGCTAATTCTTGTCTACCGCTAGCCTACAAGTAAAATGAGCTTGATAGGAGCGGCACACATTGTTCTGCTAATTCACTAGCAAAAATAAGTTAGAAGTGGGGGGCTTGGAGAGGGAGAGGGGGAGGGGCAGCAAAATCAAACAGTTTGACTGCTAGTAACTCTTTCTGTTACGGTGTGATGCTGCACAGTGAAGTTACATAAGCTAGAACATGTTTTCAGAGCTTTTTTTTTTCCTTCCAGAATCAAAGCCAGACTTGAGGAACACAAGCCAGAGAGAGTAAAGCCTTTCATGACGGGGGCTGCAGAACAAATCAAACACATTCTTGCTAACTTCAAAAACTACCAGGTAACGAAACTCGCGTTTCCTTATAGCAGTATTGCAGTGATGCAAGCTGCGATTCGTTCAGCAGATGAACCAGCTTGTTGAGAGTTTTGATGGCTCCTGTTGTGAGGACACCTAACTTGCCCTTCTCTGAGAGTATTAGGGGCTCTGAGAGTCAGGGAGGAGAAATAGCAAAAGACTTAGGTGTTTGGGGATGTCATTTCAGCTTGCCATGCTTATAGTTAGCTACATTTGTACTTGCCACCATTTAGGAACTGTGGAGTTAAAGACTTGAAAGATGGATCACTTTGGCTGCTGCTGTGTCTTGCTCTGCTGTTCATAGCAGTGTGGTAAAGTTACATGGTACTGAAATGGACAAGCTGCAGAAAGCAAAGTCCTGCAGCTGGTCAGGGGGGCTTTTAAACTGAACTTGGAGATGTTACAGCTTGTTTGTATAAAAAGGCACTTTCTCCTGGTAATAGCTCATTAAATGTCTCAGTAACACATTTCTCTGAAGTTCTTTGTAGGAGAGAACATGAATCCAGATGGTATGGTGGCTCTCCTGGATTTCCGTGAGGATGGTGTGACCCCGTATATGATTTTCTTTAAGGACGGCTTAGAAATCGAGAAATGTGTAAGTACTGACCTGAATTGGATGAATGCGCCTAACTGTGATTAGCTCTTTCAATGCATCACTTGTTCTGTCATATCCCTCTTAAAGTTGAACAGTAGCTGCCAGTTTAAAAACTTAAAGTTCATGTAAGTACAGCCTAATTGCTGCTTCGTGTTACATAAAGTGGCTGAAGCTTCCCTTGCACACTATTCAAAGGGGACATAGTTTCACTGCAATGATTCATGGTGACTTAATGGCTGAGAAATGCAGAAAGAATTGCCTTGGAGAGATGTGTGTAATTGGTAATGGTTTTAAACTATTAGATGAAAGATAGTGTCCTTGGAAATGGAGCACTTTTGCTCTGGATCCCTCTTGTGGGGGTTAATTCTGAAGTACCTTACGTGGTCAGGTTCCGTCTTCTTTCACTTAGTGTGATGCCCTTACTTTGTTATGTGAGAACTGTCTGTTTAAATATTGCCCTAAATTTGGGAACACGGTAATACTTGGCCGAGTGCTTAACCTTATTCTATCTGGAATCTCCAACTGCCCGAGCTCAGACAGCTCATGTGGTCTGCTTTATCTTTAACTACTCTATCTTGGAATGTGGCTGCAATGAAACACTATTTGGACCCCAACACTTGCATTTTTTGGCTTATTCAGGGAGCCACGGAATTCACTGCAGACTAGCAGTGTGGGATCACCGATTGCTTTGCCCAGTCATTGTAGACTTACGAAGCCTGTTTATAGCCAGCTAAATTTATCTGTAAAGCCTCTTGCAGGCTTGCTGGTATGAAAGTCATGTAAAGATGAACCAACTTCTAGAGCAGAGCAGTGGCCCAACTAAAGGAATACTTTTATTGGCCAAAACAGGCACACCGCCTCCTGCGTGTCCTGGGCCCTAGAAGAGGTGGTCACCTGGAAGGTGCCTCCTCGGAGCAGAAGCTTGTGTGCATCTCCCCTACTCGGACAGACCTTTTGGATGTGTAACTCCATTTGCTTCAAGATGGAGTAAAGAATTGTAGCAGGGTGTTCCAGTGGGCAAAAAACTGTTCCAGCTTCTTGGTACAACTGTTGCAAGAAATAGCATGTATATTGTAAGCTTTAGTACTTGTTTAGGATGTGCTCTTACTTGAGGGGAACTCTGGAACTTGGTGTGTCAAGCAAAAAGGGTGTGAATGAGTATCTTGCCTGGCTTGCTCAGCAGCTGATGCCAGTTGCTCTGTACGATTATAAAAATGATCAGCATCCTCTGATAGACCATGAGCACTCTTCCTATTGCTCTCTGGTTTGCACTAAGATGCAAAAATAACTTCCTTGCGCTTTCTGCCTGCCTGACTGTGGCAGCTCAGATTGAATTAGGGAATACACAAATAAATTGTAGAAACTTAGCGTGACTGTCATGACCTTGAACTAACACTTGCTACTCTTGTTTCAGTAACAAATCAAACAGTATGGTTTTGGATCACTTGTCTTCATAGCTGGCTGCTGTTTCTTCTTCATCGGCACAACACCAGGAATCGGCAATGTCTAACAACTGGACTGATGTCATCTTGAGCTTTATTCACTTATTTTGACCCTGATTTGGAGTGGAGGCATTGTTTTAAAAAAAGAAAAAACCAAACATCTGTCATGTAGGTTGTCTAAAATAAAACTCATTTAAACCCATTCTAGGTGATGCCTTTTGGTCTATAGTGTGTTTCTTAAGGTGACTTGCAGGAGAGGTTGCAGCAAAGTGTTTGTCCACGGATCTGGTACTGTCACTAGTATAGCCTGGCCCTAGTGCACCACAACTTGACTGTCTCCAGACAGACTTCACGCGGTTTCTACCTGTGGCGTTGGAGTGCGAGAGCAGGCTGAGGTCAATAAGGCAAAGCCCAAGAAATGTCATCGTAATGGAGTGGACCACCTTCATCTTTCATGCTTGCACAGAGACTTGCCTCTGGAAGAGATACCAAAATTAATTAAAAAACAAAACCAAACCCAGAATGGAATGTGTGCTGTTCAAGCTGAGCTTCTTTATCAGACAAGGACACTTGAGTCTGTCCTCAGTTGTAGTATGACTTCAGGATCAAGGTAGGAGGATGGATGGAACAGGAGTCTTAACACCAGCACTCTCTCTGAGCCCAGGTACTGGGAACATTGTGGGGAGAGGGTGAAATGCCTATGTTTTCCAACACAGGCCGGCTGTGGTACTAGCTCCTTTGTATTTGACAGCTGTTTAGGAGCAGACTAACTAGAACTCAGTCAAGCTGCAGGATTTTGGGGTTTTCTGTACTTGGGGAGAGAAATGCCAGAATGGCCTAGCCCTGTCCTAGGCTTACCCCAAGGCAGGTGTGTGTCTGGGCTTGAGCCTTACCTGAGCTGTTATGATTTCAATATTCCTGCTGTGTTGCTTGTTGGGAAACGCATCTGTTTGACAGACCTGGAGCAAACGGCCGTTGCTTCTCTGGTTTCTTGCTGAGATGCAACAGTAATGGGTTCCTTGCGCTTTCTACCTGTCTGACCTTGTGGCAGTCTGGATTGAATAAAGGAACACAAAACGCCGTTGCAGAGCCCCAGCTGGGGCTGAGGGGGTTTATGTCACTGCTGACAACACGGAGGTGTGTGCCAGACCAGGGTTGTTGCCTTGGACTGTAAATCATTAACTCTTCTTACTGCAGTGGTGGCAGAGGTACAGGAGGTTAAGGTGCCTGAAAGGGGAGGGCGTGACCCACTCTTGCCAGCTGTTGATCTGTGAGGCCTCAGGCTTCCATGTCAGAATTTTGTTAGCATTTTTGCTGTCTTGTGTCAGTTTTTGGTCCCTGGTGCTGGAGGGCTGAGATGGATGCGGCAGCAGGCTGGGAGGAGGGAGAGAGTCTGTGGAGGTGGGGGTGGAGTGTGCCCTAGTTATCTCGGAGGTTCCTGTCTGGTTTAAACACACCTTATTTTAATTCTATGGGAACTTCATTTACATAGCGCTTTTTTTTTTTAGCTTTCCCAAGAAAGGGTCTTGGGCTAGCTGTGCTTCTGGCTGAGGTACAATTTTGGTGTAATTTGAGCAATGTAAATCAGTGCTCCTCTGCCTTCACCCAATGGGGCTGAAAGGCAGGGAAGCAGGTTCAAAGCCTAAATAAAATCACTGTGAGCCAACTCTGGCTTTCCTTGCAGAGTGTTTGTTTAACGGGGCCAGGTGAGGATGTTTTCTTACCCTTCCTGTTGCATCTTTGTTAAAAACGGGGAGCCTTAAAGGAAGAGGAGAGTAAGCACTTGCTTAGCTTGAGACTTTTTGCTTCACAGTGGAGTAAGGTTAGTGTGGGCAGGGCAGTGCTCGTATGCCTGTGCAGCCTCTAATACCCCTGGCTGCCACCTCCAGTGACTCAAAAGTGTTTAAAAACTGAGGGGAACTGGTATGTGGGAGTGAAAACAGCTCTTCTCCCCCCTGCCTGGCTGCTTGGCGAGTTATGCCTTGCTGTTGGGTTGGATGGCTTATGGCAAATTGCGTGCCATCCTGTCTGTACTCCAGGCTAATTGGGATACTTAATTGGTGTGTGCAAACATGCCTAACTAGTGGGTTACGTGCTCCTCTCCATCTCTTACGCTTTTCTGTGTGGCAGAGCCTCTGATGGGAAGTCTCCCTTCAGCCTGTTGTAGGAAAGTGTCAGTTCAAAGGCTCTTGAGATGCAGGATTTTGTTCTGTTTGTCTCCAGCCAGCTGCAAGAAAAGGGGTTTCACTGCTGGCTGTGCCATGCTTCCCAAAAATGTATTGCTGCCTTCAGTTTCTCGGGGAAAAGGGGCAAGTCTTGCTGCTCTCTGGTGTCCAGGCACCGGGGAGGAGAGGTTAAACCCCACTTGATGGCAGGGAAGGACCGTGGCAGTGACAAGCAGCAGTCTCAGCTGAGCTGCTGTGGTAGCTGCCGGCAGCGGAGGCAGGGTGAGGGAAAGTTGGGATCCGGCTCCTTTCCTTGGAGTTGCCACATACTGTGAAGTGGGAGGCCTGTGGCTGGTAAATGGACTTGTCAGCAGTCTGTGACGCAACTCCGAGTTAGAAATGAAGTCAGAGTACTTCCTTGTAAGCCAGTTCCTCCTCTTCTGGCCCCTCGTCATTTCAAGCAGCTGTTTTCTGGGTCCACAAAGCTGAAGTGATTTGAGAAGACAAGGCTTTATACTACCGTAACACTACAGCTTTGGAGTTGCTAAATTGATAAAAATCCTCCATCATAACAAATTATCCTGGTGCTGCTTAAACACAGCCTGAACTGAAGGACAGTGTTAGAAGCTCTCCCCATCTTGTTTTAAAATGTGCTTATCAGGCTTATATCTCACATTCCTGGAAAGACATTTTCTGTGGCTGGAAGGGCTGCGGAGCTGGGAAGGATCCAAATAGCTTTTCCTCCTGAGCCTCACAGAGTGGGTTAAGCGGCTGGGTAGAAACCTTTCCTCTGCCGGCACAGGGCCAGGAGGTGGCTCCTTGCACCCGCCATGAGCCGGCTGCTGGCAGGGGAAGGAAGCTGATTGATTGCTTATAAAGAGGGGAAAAAACCTCCTCCCTTTTTAGTTTTCTTACTTTTGTGGTTCAGGAGCGATGTCTTGGGGCTGGAAGAAGCAGCTACTGCACTGGGCACGTGTCCCACCGTCCCCTTGGCCTTTCACCATCCCACCCCACTGCTCTCCCCCTTTGTCTCACAGTTTTGCTGCCCCAGATGGGTGCTGGGAGAGGTGCTGGTGGGGCCAGGGAGAGCTGGATACCCCCATTGCCCCCTCTTGGGTACCCAGCTGAGCCAGCCCAGCTCCATCCCTTGGCTTTGCCCACTCAGCGTGGGCAGGGGGTGGATGTCAGAGCCCAGGTGGATGCCAGAGCAAAAGGAAAATGAATGATGTAGGGAACAGAGTTGGGTTTGTTCTGGTTTGGGGTTTTTTTTCTGCTTGGTTTAGCTCAAGGCCAGGAGGGATTTACTGTAAGCTTAGGACATGGTTGTTGTCAGAGAAGTAAAATTAGATTATTTTTCAAATAAGCTGTAGAAAAAAAAAATAATTAAAAAAAGCTGCAACTTGCTTCTTTCCCTTAGCAACTCTCTGTTGAGCTGGCTCAGGCTGGCCTGCTGCAGTCCTGGCAGTGATTTCAGTGACAGCTGTCTAGGGATGATGTTTTTATTAAACAGTAATAGTATCTGCATCAAGATACCTCTGTTTTCTTGCATGCTGCTGCTGGCTTGGAGCAGGTAAGACGCCTTCCTCCGCTCCCACGGACCTCTGACTGCGCTTCAGCTCTGCAGCTGCTTCCCTGGGATGCGGCTGTTGTAAACTGGGATGTTTTACCCTGCACCAGCCAGCAAGTAAATCTCCACGTCAGCGCTAGCCCACAGCGGGAGAGCAGCAGTTAAACACCATGTTCATTTAGCTCAAGAGATAAATGTTTCGGTAGGAGAGGAAAAAAACCAACTAGCCAAGCCTGAAAGTCTTTGCTATAAACAGCCCAAAATCCATTGCCAGGAGCACAACCGTGCTGGTTTGTGGTCCCTGGGCTTTGGCTGCCTTTTGGTTGAAGCTGCAGCTGGAAACTTGTGCAAAGATCACAGCCAAGTGGCTGTGGCCAGGGCTTGGGAAGCTTTTTTTTGGGTGCCAGCAAATGCTGGTGACCCTGGAAGTGTGTTCTACAGGAGGGCAGCAGGATGTTGTTGAGGATGTGTGTAGCTGCTGGGTGTTTTTGAGCCATTAGAGCTGCATTCATCACCTTCCACTTCTGGCAGAAAGGAGCCAAACACCCTAGGAGGCCTTTTTAGACTATTTTGGTGTGTGATATCAACCTTGCCAGCGAGGCAGGGGCTGAACGCGGTGAGAAAAATGCTGAGCAATCATTTCTCTGCAGCCCTCCCGATATCCTGGGAGCAACCAGCAGTGGTGGGAGGAAGCACTGCTGGCATTTCGGAGAGCAGCCCCATTCCCTCCCATCCTCGGCAAGGTGCGGGCATGCCGGCAGCCCTGCCAAAGCAACGCAGCTGTTTTTGATTTTTATAGGGATCGTCCAAAAAAATAGATGTCCGGAATGGATTTAAGGATTAGCTTCCCAAATTCTTTGTAATAGAGTAGTTGAGAAAAGGCCACGTAAAGCTGGATGCTCCCTCCCGGCTCGCTGATTCTCCCGGGGCTGATTTTTAAGCTGAACGGGCAAGATAGCAGCTGCCTGCAAGTAAAAGGGTTTCGTGTTCACGGCCAGCTCGCTCGCTGCGGGTCGGGCAGCTTTGGGAAGGATGCGCAGGAGGAGAATCTCGGGGTGCTCGGGCTGGTGGACCCCGCGCAGATGCTGCCCTCGGTGCTTGCAGCATCTCCCATCGCCAGAGTTTAAATAGGGTCTTCCTAAGGCTGGGCTTGGCCGGGTGATAGAGGGAGGCTTTTCAGGAATCCATGCTGGGTTTTATGTGAGCCTCTCTGGAAGAAAAAGAGAGACCTTGAATTAGATGTGTGAAGCCCAGGGAAGGTTGGTCTCATTTCCCTCCCCCAGTGCTATCAGCTCTCCCACCACAGACTGGTGGGGGCAGCTGGATGGGTGCAGGCGCAGGCCCAGGTGGCTGAGGATGGACTTTCCATCGTTTCCGTCATGGCTTTTAATCAATTCTTTCCCCTTGCCTGTTCCCCTGGTGCTCAGTACTTGGTTATCCGTCTGAAAGCCTTCCCTGTCTCCCGGAGGTGTTCAGGTCCCCATGGAAATCCCACTTCCAAGAACAGGCTCCAGAGGTAAAACTAGTTACTGGAGGGAAAAAGAAACAATTGTGCTCCTCCTTTCAAGATTGAAACCCCACTACTGGAGCTTCTCCCTTCTATTTATTTCCCTGTAATTGCAAACATACTGGCTGCAAAAGCCCAAACCCCTGTGTAACACCCCTCTCACGTGGCTGCACTTCTCCAAGGCAGGCATTTTGGCTGAGGTACTCCTAAGACCGGTACCAAGCAGCTCCTTGCAGTGAGGTTTGCCGAGCTGGGCAGGAGAACAGGGTTGCTGGAAGTTGAGCTGCTGGTGCTCGAATCTCGCTCGTCAGACAAGCCCTGGGTGCGGTGAGCTGAAGCGATGCTCAATGCCACCTGCGTTCATTGACCCCTCTGGTTTACAGGTGCCCCTTGTTTCCCATCCAAAAGTATTTATCGATTCCTTATTCCAAAAAAGCAATGAACTGAAAAATTTTTTGAGTTTGATGAGAGAGCTGAAGGTGGAAAAGTTTGACCTTCTTCAGCCAGACAAGAGATGTGAACCTTAAGATGCCTGCTGCAGCACTGGGTGCTGAGCTTTTCTGGATAGGGCGTTTTTTGATCTTTCCCATTGGAGTTTGTCATCATTGTGCAAATAATTAAACACTCCCCGAGAAAGGCTGAGCCCGCAGCCTGGTAGCCAGACAGAGTCTTGGTTAGAAGGGCCAAGAGAGAGTCCTTCGGTCCTGCCACCGGTATGAGACATGGGGCAGGTTGTACCTGGCCACAGCTCTTTGAAAAGCCCGAGAAGCAGAACTATCCTCCAGGTGAGCCTGGAGCAATGGTCTGCTCCGATAGCGCGTTAGCGAGAAAAATGATTTGTTAGGAGTCAATAAATCCAGTGACTAATGAAAATGCCATCCTGGTGACAGGGACACGTGAAGGTGGGTGGGCATCGCTGACACACGCAGGAGGTACGTTCGGCTGGAGCCAACTCCAAGCAGCTGGTGAAGACGATACGTAGCTGACTCAAAGCACGGACGACATTTAGGGAGCATCCACTGGGATCACAGCAGGTAGTGAGCTGCGGTCCCACTCCGAGCTCTGTGTTAAAGACGTGGTGTCAGCAGCAGAGGCCTCGTAGCCACGTAACTTGGTGCTTTCTGTTCCCATGCCTCTGGCAGTCCTGCCTTTCCCACCGGCAGGCAGATGTTTAGAATCATAGAATATCTTGAGTTGGAAGGGACCCATGAGGATCATCGAGTCCAACTGGGACTCAGCTGGGAAGTTCTTCCTGGCCCCTGGGAAAACTTAGAGTCATTAAGTTTGGAAAAGATCTCGAAGATCATCAAGTCCAACTGTCAACCCAACACCACCACGCCCATTAAACCATGTCCTAAAGTGCCACGTCTACGTGGTTTTTGAACACCTCCAGGGATGGTGACTCCACCACCTCCCTGGGCAGCCTGTTCCAATGCCTGACAACCCTTTCAGTAAAGAAATTTTCTCCTAATATCCAATCTAAACTTCCCCTGGTGCAACTTGAGGCCATTTCCTTTCATCCTATCACTTGTTACTAGGGAAAAGAGATTGACACCCACCTGGCTACAACCTCCTTTCAGGTAGTTGTAGAGAGCGATAAGGTCTCCCCTCAGCATCCTCTTCTCCAGACTAAACAACCCCAGTTCCCTCAGCCGCCCCTCATAAGACTTGTGCTCCAGACCCTTCACCGGCTTTGTTACTGTTCTCCGGACACACTCCAGCACCTCCATGTCTTTTCCTTTAGAGCCATGAGCTGGCCGGGAGCGGAGCACGGCACGCCGTTACCAGCCTGTCCCATGCTGGGTTCAAATCCAGCCTCCGCTCCTCCATGCAGTAGTGGGAGCCTCCGGGCACCCACCTTCTCACCCACTCCCAGCCCGCTGGCGTGGGGATGTCTGATCGCTGCCGCCTTGCGTCGGCTCAGGTCCGTGCCGGTACCGCCTGGCCTTCCTGAGTATGAATGTTCTGATGATTCAAAGAACTGGTCATTTGGGAGATATAATGCTAGAGTGTAGATACGCTTTTAATCTCATTTAATGGCATTTAGCACATTGATACTTCTGCTCGCGCCTATGGGACTTGCTCGTGGATCAATGTTTTGACCACTAACATTCAAGAACATCTGCACAAGCAGAGTTGAGCAGCGAGCAGAGACGGCAGCACATGGGAAGACCAGCAGGGAATCAGTGTTCATCACTGCTGAGAGTTCAGAGTTTAAATTAATCTGAATGTGGGGGCCGGGGAATCAAGACTTGAACGCCTACAAGCCTCCTCCTCCTCTCTTTCGGCAGATGGTAATCCTGCTAACAGCACTTGCCTAAGGTCCCCCCGCAGAACAAGCGGAGCAGAGCCGGAGAGTTTTTGCTGGTTATTACGTGCTGGATCCAAATGAGGTCGCCCCGAATGCTAAATCATTATCGCAGCCTCGCAGGCAGTTTGACCGGTCTCACAGTGCCTTCAGCTACTGCAGAAGGGAGAACAGGGGGCCCACGGCAGTGTGTCTAACCCTGCCGCGTCTGTCTCTAGGGCAGTTTGTGCTGTAAGACCCCGTGGCTTGGCTGCAGGCTGGATGATGACCTGCCGACGGCACCTAACAACTCCGTCTCCGTCTTCACCTCGTGCTCCCACCCGGCAGGAGCCAGCAGAGTCCCTGAATCCACGGCACAGGTCCTGGTGTTGGCACAGGAGAGCAGCTTTCATCCCCTAGGTCAGCATCTCTGTGGGCTCGTTGTGCCCTTCTCTCACGCCACATGGATTTTGTGGCTGCTTTGGGGGCTGAAATTCCAGTTGCACCCTAACAAGCTAGAAAGCCTTTAAAATCATGCAGGAAGCAGATAAAAAAGTGCTTCACGAGCTGCCTGGCT
The DNA here is from genome assembly GCF_964188355.1 of Buteo buteo. Taxonomy (NCBI): domain Eukaryota; kingdom Metazoa; phylum Chordata; class Aves; order Accipitriformes; family Accipitridae; genus Buteo; species Buteo buteo. The sequence goes on along the minus strand of NC_134184.1, from coordinate 30,442,442 downwards.
TCTGGAGGGTCCACTGGGTATCTTTTCTTAGTTTATCCTGGCATAGTGTTTCCTAGTTCCGTTTCTTAGTCCCATTTTTTGAAATGGAGTTTCCTCACTGTCCCATTCCCCATTTTACCTTGAAAACTGGTGCTACTCCAGAGAAGGCTGCAAGTGAACCAGGGCACCTTGGCTTTCCTCAACCTTTCTACTGCTCGTTGGTTGAAAACTCCATTGCTCGTTTACTTCTGGCACTCTCCATGTTTTTAATGATGCCCATTAAGATCAGTTTTATTGTAAAAAACATAAACCCCAGAAAAAATGGTGTGCTCGGTACACTTTGCATTGCTCCTAAGTAGAGCCTATTTACCCTGTCCAAAGGCACTCTGCAGATCAATAACATACCTACTTAGATCTAGCTTTTCACGCTGACTGATTATGTCCCTCTCAACTGAAGACAAATTGGGAAGCAGTATTCTCACATGAAACCCAAAATACAAGCAGATCCAAAATACCTTCCTGCTAAGCTAATCCTGCTGGCGATCCCACTAAAGGTAACATTTCCCGTCTGAAATGGCACAGTCATTTTTACTTGTGGCACTGAATTACACCACTACTAAATCAGGATTGAACAGCATTGTCCTGCACGGTTTGAGAAGATCACGTGAGGGGCAACACAAGGGAGAAGCTGACCTCGACTTTCTAGGTACCTTAGCTGCTCAAATAGGATATGAATGCAGCAGAGGAGCCCAGCTCATGAAAAGCAAGAGTTTTCATCCCACGCACTTACGAATGCAAGTCTCTGCAGGACTCGAACAGCGCGAGGAGGACGGCAATGTGTGCAGGCTCCGGCTATTGCTGAGGAGCACAAAATGTACCGTAGCAAGACACGAAAGCTGATTTCCTGGGTTCCTCTCGGCATCCTCAGATATCTCCTGCAGCTGTCAGCAAGCTGGGTCCTGCTCAGAGAGCCCGAGGAGATGGGAGTCAACGGCAGTATTTATGAAAGCACACACGCTTCCCTGGAACGTGATTTGCTTTTCCAAAAGCCTCCGTAGTCCACCTCCTAGGAACTGGACACTTCATGCCAGGGAAAGCTGAGCACCAGCAGGAAGCATATCTCTAGCGAGATACTTACACAAACAATTCTAGGAAAAATGAATTGAGCAAAATTAAAATGTGTGACTTACGCGTAAGGGGTCAGAGTTGTTTTACAAAGCTCCGAAGGCATCTGACCCCCCTCCGAATCTTTCATTGCTTCCAAGTGGATGAATAATGGAATGTTTGCTTTTCACGCAGACCAATTATTTTATTACTATGTGCAGAAGTGATGCACACATCTGAAGGACCTGAGGGAATGTGAAAGTTGTGCTATAAAATCTCACCGTCTGCTTCATTTACAGGTATGCTAATGAGTTTTTTTCCACTCTGCTTTCTTTGCTCTTTTTTTAACAGAAAAGCTTTGAGAATATAATTAAATAGTCCTGCCCCATCTCCCTCCCTGCTCCCCCGCAAAAAGGATGCTGAATAGACAACCCTTGCAATGTACATTCCAAAAATGGGGGAACAGAAACACGGATCCATTAAGGAATCTTCCCCAAAACACATGGAAACCCAGTGGCAAAGCCAGCAATAAAAACATGTTTTGAAAAAAAAACTTCATACCTATGCTACCTAACTCACAACATGTGGTCAGTCAATAATGTAGAACATTGTGTGGTAAAAATTAAAATAATGGTTTTATTGATATGCTTAAACATGAAACATAGGTAACATCATAAAAAACAAACAAAAGATAAATCTATTCCTTGATGTACCTAATAGACAGACGTTTCATTTTTTTTTCTCAGTAATCACCTGGAGGGGATTGTGGTCTTCCCACTGACCTGCATATCAAACAGCCTTCGCTTTAGGGTTTTTTTTAACTGTCTTGATTTGTTCCCATGGAGCCTAAGGACTGTGATGAGCACCGCGGTTATGGCTGTTTTTCCTAAAGCCTGATCCCAAAAGAAGCATCATGTCTGTTCCACCCAAACACTGCACAAAGCGTTGTGCATCTCTGCAGCCTTCCAGACGAAGCCCTGACAGATCCCAGCAGAAGTGAGGGTATTAACCTGGTTCTACTGGAATGCAAAACCACCAAGTTACGGGTTCCTCTGGGACACATTTTCCTTCAGCGTCATCGAGGCCTGGAAAAGCCACAAAGCTATCAAGAAAAACTAAGATCAGAACTCAAAAGATTTCTAATAAAGATAAATCTAATACAAGTTTCATCTATAAATATTTTTCCTGTCAAAAGACAAAACACTTATAGAAATGTACAAGAAATATTCCTTGGAAAAAAAATGAAGCTACGGAAAATTACAAACTATCAGCTGCTTTAATTTAATTTGAACCTTGCAGAAAATTGCGCTGTGCTCAGTCCTGTCTGTAAACCCACCACGGTTCCCTCAGTGCAATCAATCTAATTCTCTCTTTGTAAACGCTTTTGTTAATCGCTCTTATCTTCTCCTTGGTAGTGCCGGTATTCTGGCTTCAGCTCCCATGTGTTTTTGTGGGTCCCCTTCACGTTGTAGATGCCTATTTCTCTTAGAATTTCTTTCAAGTATATCTGAAAGGAAACAAAAAATTCAAATTATGCAGGCAGGCGATTGCCACAATTCCTATACGATGTCGCGCGATCTGCTCAATCCCATCTACTGGCTTCATGAAAACGACTCGGTGGACAGCAAGGCTGGCCGATCGGCACCGATCCGTGCCGTAACGACTCTGTGACGGTCTTCAACCCCCAGGCACCAAGAGGTATGAGAGCAGCCCGGGTCTAACGCCCGGCACAAGCCCCAGGGATGCAGCAGGGAGCACCCAAGCCCCAGGGGTGACGGCTCCCAGGCAGTCCCGGGGTGCGGAGAGGCAGGTACTAGCTAGAGGGATGCTCCACGGGCTGCCGAAACGAAGCTCCACGAGGGTGTCATCGCACGCATCTTCCTCCTGTTGGAATTTCTCCACCTAAGCTAAAAGGTCTTGGCTTTTCGTCTGGCTTGGGCTGGGATTATATTGAAACTCCTTGCCTTATTCAGACCCCGTCAAAGCCCCGAGCTGTTGGTTTTCATGCCGTTTTGCAAAGCTTTAAGCATTTTATCACGGCCTCGTTTTTAGAGAAGAGCTGAGTAGGTGCCAGAGAATTTTCTAATACATTAAAATATTAAGGCTAGGAAGAGAAATAAAAAAAAATAAAAAGAAAAGCTATGATACCAGTGGTATAACCTTTGACACAAGACAGCTCACTTATATCACCCTCCTCTACTCTTTACAATAAGCACCAGTAATTTGTTTCATTTTTCAAAGAGCCGTTTGCCTGCTTGTTTGTTTAAATATTAATTGGGACCGACTTGAGGGGATTGCCATGGCAACCGCAGACCACGGTTTAAGAATCCCCACATTAAATTTGTAATTGCTTTAGTTTGGCAATTTAATCCTCTTTGAGTGCCTATATTGAACTGGAGTTACTGGAACCCTTGTATTTTCTGTACCTACAGTTCCACTAAGTGAAAATATCAACATACTCCAACTCATAATAAAAGCAAATATTTGTTGATGACGTAGGAAAAAAAGAAAGGCCGATTGCCTGGTCTCTTCCTTACACTCCTCCCATTTTTCTGCTAAAAGGAAAAGTTAGGAAATAAATAAAAAGTATATTCTCAGTCAGTAAAAAAAAGTCTCTTTTAGAGAAACCGATTTTTTCTCTCCAGGTACACATCAAGAATTTACAAAGCAAAAAAATCCAGATCCCACGCTAACAACAATACTTCATTTGGACTCACGTAGCAAAGTGGTTCTTAAAAACCTCTCTCCAAGCAACGAGGGGTGTTTAAAAGACCACTTTGTCCAACAAGTAAGAAAGGTGACTATACACTGCGTATACAAACTAGTTTCTTGGGGTCTCGTCTTCGACCAAAGCGGCTGCGGGCAGGAGCCGTGCGTGTGGAGCAGGGGGTACATTTTGCACAGCGGGGACGGCTTTTCGGTTTTCGAGGGTGCCTGATGCAAACCCCAGCAGGTGGCAGCAGGAGATCAATATACATCTCTCAGCACACTTTCCCACATCCCATCTATTGCAGAGATGCTGTCATTAATTGAGAGTCAGGTACCAGAGACAAACCTACTCACTACAACAGCAATTAGTGTGCGAACGGTTTCGTACGACAACGCCGCTGTTGTGCAATGCGTTTTTTAAAAGGTGATGAAAACAAGTGAAAAAGCGATTTCTACACGCGTACGTGTAGACGTGGGTACCTGCATATCCGCTGCTTTGTTTGCAATCCTTGTGCACGCACGCAAGGTAGCTTTCAGTAATGTCCCTGACAGGCACTTCAAAAGATGGCAGAGTGGGTGGAAAGAACACTCAGATTCAAGGTCAAATTCTGCTCTAGACCACACGGACAGATTCATGAGAATTGGACAAAAAGAAAATAATCGCACCGAGTCCCCCGAAGTACATCTATGCGCGGTTCCCGGGCTCAGAGACGTAGTCTGCGTCGGGGAAGCCAGGTCACCAGGCGTGAGGAAGGCGCGGGGCTCAGGCAGAACAAAACTCCCGCGGCTGCGGGCTCTGCGGCTCTTTGGGTTGACATTTTGCACGAGGCAGTTCTCGCCCCTTGCTACTTGCTCACGCCTCCAAACCACCCACCCAGTTAAATGGAAGTTAATTTTAATTTCAACTTGTTTCCAGACCCAATTCCCCAGGCAGTTCTGCTTATCTCTGGGCAAAACTTCCAACAGTTTTGATTCAACAGCGTAACAAAATGAAATAAAACCAACCCAAACCGAATAGCGAGGTAATGTCTGTGCCACAAGTAAGGGCACTTCAAGCTGGGACCGTGAACTGCAGCAGCTGAGGATTTGCAACATATTCCTATTTGCCACCTCTGCTGCCGGGGGGAAACAAGCAGCAGTGGTTTTGGGGAGGAAAGCTGACAGCGTTAACCCCAAAAAATCACTCTGCGTGCACATACAATGCCGAACTGTTGGAGCTTTTAGACCATCACAAATCAGGGATAATCCGGCTGCACTGTACCGTATTTGAGTTCGAGTGGCTTGATGAGATGCGTTCAGGGGACGTTATGATTTTTCCTGCAGGATCACTTCTCCTTCCAGAAACCAGGACCCTCCGCCTGCCTCTCCGCTGTGCCGAGTTGGTCTATACATCTTGAAGCGTACTACTCGGTCTGATACTATACCATCAAAAGAAACCTCCCACCTCCTCCAGTGATGCCAAATACTGAATTTCAGAGCCTGGTGAGCACTAATGCCGATCCCACAATTTCTTCTCAGAAAGGGATTCAATATGTTTATATACACGTAAGTCTAACACAGAAGCTAATCTGTAGGTAATCTGTTTGTACATTTAAGGCATCCTCTGCTCTGTTACACCTTCCCTTGTGATTTTTTCCATAAAAAGTGAAATGTTATTATAGAATTATGGGATAAAAGTTTCTGAGACAGGAGTTAAGTTCCAAGCTCTGAAAATCCTTCTGAAACTTTGAGGGAAGAAAAAACCCCACACTTAGGATACTTAAGCTGAAACAAAAGAAAAACCTGCAAGCAGTCTACCCCATTTTGAAAAAATACAGTTCATATTAGACCACTGGTTCCATACTGGTTCCATTCTTCATAAATATTTGGTTGCTCACATAAAAAGCGTATTATGTTCTCAGCCATTAAGTCCAAATCTAGAATTACTGCAATATTTTCAGGGAGCGCTCAATACTTACATCTGAGTAGGTGGCAACAGGTTTGCCTACTACTGCAAATTGTTATTTTTCATTAAAAAGAAAAACAAATAAAACCAGATTTCCCTAATATAACAGTAGTTTGCATTCAAAGTAGACTTGCTTTGTGATTTCATGATTGCAAAATAAAGATGGCAGCAATTTCCCCTGTAACACGCAACATATTCTGTAGCAAGGGTTTACTTTACATTTACCATTACATAAGAAAAATACCCTTATTTATTTGTTACTTCACTAACGAAGACGTTGATTCCCTTAGACAAATGTGTTTTAAATATTATTAGCCTATGATGTAAGCACCTAGAACTTCATTTTAATGGGAGCTGAGGAAAGAGAAGCAGCAGCTGCTTTTTTTCCTCACATCTCAAAATAACCTCAACATTTAGAAACTCAGAAGGGAAATTACATACCCAGACAATCTTAGACACTATGACAGAAAAGAAAGCAGTGAACACTCAGCAGAGATTAATTAGCAGCCAACCTCTGTACAGCATGGGGAAAGCATGCCTATTCACCTGTTGGCATTTTAGATTTTTTTTGTCAGGTATAGCTGCTCTGTGAACAATAAAGTCACAGTGGGCATTAGGAACAGATACTTGATTTGCAGAAAAAACCCCGAAAGTTGCACACCAGAGGTTGAAGTCTGCAGCACCAGGGATGCTCACACACGGAGCGAACACTGCCTGAGCAGCAGGAACCAAGGGAAAGTATTTTTAAATGGAAATGGATGCCGTTAGCAACTCCCTACAGAAGTTTTTAATGGGAACCCAGATGGGAAATTAGGATAGCTTTAGATACGGGTAGATGATGTACTGAAAGATAGTTTTGGATTTATTGCCATACTGGCTAGCCAGTGAATGAAGAAAGGCATCAGGAAGAGGATTTTGGACATTTATTTTCTCAGGGTATCCAGGTCTGAGGAAGCTGGATGGGCACCAACACCTACAGTGAAACCCCAGCTGGGAATGAACAGGAAAACCCTAACTGTCCCACACAGCTCGAAACTGAGACCGCAGAGCCCATTCAGGGGAAGAGGGTTTAATGGTTTGATTAATCTGAGGAGCCCTATGGGACTTTTAGCCATCAGTAGAGAGACTCAAATAAACAGATGCAAAGATATAGCTCAAATAACATGCGATGTTAGGTCAAATTAGTCTACAATTTCCTTTTAATGTATCTATTTTACTACAACAGTTGAAAAGAAAAAGGCTAGATTTGCGGAGATGAAAGTACGCAGCACAGATCTACTATGCTACGGGCGGAATATATTGAGGAGCATACGGTGACAGCAGAGGTATATAGACAGGCATAGAAATTCATCAAAAATGTAACAGAAGTGTTCATGTGAGGTGTTTTGCTCTATACATCTAATCTAAAACTACCCTATACATCTAATCCTTAGGGCAGCGACTAAGACAAAAATTGGATTAATCTTGCCCAACTTTTGGTGCTTAATGAAGAAACTTGTGTCAGAAGCACAGCTTTTCCAGGCTCCTTTGAGCTGACATAGAGAGACAGGTACATTCAAGAGTTAAATCACATCATAGGAGGAAGAAAACTTTTGCTCTCCCATGGCCTAAGTGGGAGTTGTGGGTGACTATTTCTAGCTGAAGTCATGCTAGACAGGATAAATCTGCACCTACTTACTTCAAAATGATTGAGATAGTGACCGTCACACCTATGTCTTACAAACCCCCCCCCCCCAAACTTAAAATTTGCTTGCCACTCCCTCCATATCTTCTTCCTATTTCTTCCTCCTCCTCAGCTCCCATGATCCACACACTTTCTCTGCCACACAGATAAGGAGCTGACTCATTTGATGAATGGAATAGAGGACACAAATACATTATCCAACTAGTTTCTTCCAAGGTACTAGAACACCGTGAACCTACGTGCATTTGAACTGGGTAATGTCTTTGTGCAGCTTCTTAACCAAACAGATTGTGCACCTTATACAAATCCCCTGATACAGATCCACTTAATTCTAAATGTGAAGTGAGCAAAACTATTAAGCATCTTCATTTTTTCCCCTCTTACAGAGGAATAATTTTTTCCATAGTCCAGCTGTCACTGTTCCTTCTTCTGCCTTAGCTCTAACAACTTTTGAAATTGATGCTCCATTTAGACTCAAACATAATTAAGTCCCTTTAAGTATTCTGAAAACTGCAGCTGGGTTGAGGATAGATGTTGAAGTCAGCAGTGAAAAACATCAAAAGCACTAGAGATACTTCACGTCCCCCTGCTCTGGCCTGGTCTGCCTAAGGAAAGCTTGAACACGGGAAGAAGGGAAAGAACTGGAAAGTTAGGGTTCATAAAGGAAGGGGCTGGCAGACACTGCAGGATAACAAAATCATCACATAAGCACACGTCTTCATGCTTTTCTTGCTTGTGTATCGTAACAGTGTTTAAAAAAAAATCAAAATAAATCCCAAATATCAAACCCCTAAACTCTTAGTCTAAAAATTATTCTATTTGTAAAGGAAATCAAGTGATTTTGGGGGTGTTGACATGATGCCTGAACTCCTAAAGTGGATAATGCGTGCATTTAATATTAATTCCACGAAACTAGACCCACAGAAAAAGAGTAACCCCTGTTGCTATGCCAAGGTAAAGTTCAGAAACTGGAGGAAGGACTGATCACTCACAAAAGCTCTCTGCTGCCGACAGCAACAGAGCTAGGCTGTTACTTCAGTGAGGACAGGAGTAGCATGGGAGACATTAGAGCGTTACAGAATTTGTTTTCTAGTATTAAAGCAAACCTAAATAAGAAAGAGACCATTTAAGTTACTTAAACCACCTCTGTCAAGAAAAAGCATACTCACTGCAATGCTTGGTATCCTACACAGTTCTACAATGGCGAACTTAAAACTTGATGATTTCTGTTTGTTGTAAAACATATTTAGAGAGCTGTTTCAAAGGCATATAGTATACATTGAACTATTTTCTGGATAAGAAAAATATACACAATAGTAACTACTGAAAATGGTTATATTACAAGACTACTAGTACATACCACCGGCTGTTTGGTTATGTCCACCAGGTCTTTAATGTTGTAATACTGATGTTTCTCAAAGGCTGAAAAAAGCATGTCCAACACTTGTTGTTTATCAGCTCGGGCCCGTTTTCCATCTTCTTTCTTCTTCTTCTCATATTCAATCTATCAGATACAAAACATGTTTTAAAGGCATTCATATGTAACGCTGTATAATTCTTAGTGCTGAACATCAAGACATAAAAACCTCTTCTATTTAATAAAACACTGTTCAATGACTCAGTGCTTTTCATCTGCAAAATTTTCTTTTGAGCATTCAAATGTTCTTTTATGAACATAAACTAAGTGCTTTGTCCTCAGCACAATAAGCTTTTCAGATATGTATCTCTGCTTTAACCAGTAAAAAAAACCCAGAAACAGAGCCTGCCTGGTGTGCCCAAACCTGGAGAGAGAATTCATATAAGTACAGGAATCCAAACCGAGACGGTATTTTCACTCCACCTCTGCTGACACCAGCTTCTGAAGGATAATGACAAATATCGACCAACCTACAAATTGCCATACTCAGGGAAAATCCACAGACCAGCATGGCTACATCCACAACCGTAACAACCACCTGCCCAAAGGATGCTCAAATGGCCCTCGGCCGTCGCCTCATCTGCTCCAGAAACAGCACTCAAGGCAACCACTCCATCAACATAAAACCAAAAAACCCTTCACGCAAGTAGAAGCAGGAAAAAACCTTCCACGCAAGTAGAGGCCCCTCGTTGCCACGCATCATCCTGTTTCAGAATCTGTATTAAAAAGTACTTAACTATTATACGCTGCACAAGACGAACACGGATTTTTGCAGAAACTTTTATCGCCTCCAAAAATACTTGCTGTATTTCCTCAGATTCATCATCAGAAGGAAGATTTGCACAGACCAGCACACCCCAAACAAACCCCGATCACCGCAGGGCACCAACCGCAACATCTGCCAGCACATCGCCTCATCCATCCCCAGTACCACCCTCGATAACGGAAAACCATCAAGCTCCTTGGAACCAACAGAGGTCACGCAGAAGGTAATATAATTCACGTAATCATCAAGTGCTTTCAGGCAAACTGCGTGGGTGAATCCGAAGCGGCACAACGTACAGCAGGAGAGATGCACGTGATCACTGAGGGACACGCGCCTGGCTGCCAGTGGGATAATTTTGTATGGGAGTCGTTCAGCCTCTGCTGTCTCAAACCTGATCCTCAAAAGGAAGACCTTCAGGGAAGAAGCCTAGAAATGAAAATTCACAGTTCTACTGGATACTAAAAACCTTATTTTTAAGGAGAGAGATTAGTTTTATGGCACAATATATTTTTTCCTGTGTTTCCTTGCCAGCTAACTCCCTCCTACTCTCCGAGTGAAAATAGCCTGTCTCTTGGTATCTGTCTCAAAGTGGCTAAAGACTATTACCACCTTTGCCATTGCTCACAGTTCTCTGGCCAGCCAACTTTCTTTTTCAAATCCTGAAACAAATGTTCATCATTAAATTGAACGCAGAATTCCCAACCTGTAGCTTGAAGTCTGTTGCTTCTGCTTAAAATCTAAGATGGGCTTGGGCAACCAAATACTTGTCTGCTTTTCCAACTGTATGTTAGTGTTATAAAAGATAAAACCTCTCCACACAAACCCACACAATTGATTTTTACCCACTAATACACTTTGGTGTAATTATTTAACTCTTTAGCCTCTGCATTTAAAACAATTAATCTTCAAAACAGTAATAGCTTTGCAACAAGAGCAAACTGTAGCATCAGGTAAAACAGCTTCATGGTACATCACCTCGGTTGCCATGGTCTACAGCAGAACTGCTACGCCAGAGAAACTAGAGTAGGAACATAAATCAGGACGTTGGCCTTCCTATAAACAATAGTTTGTCAAAACATTTGCTTCTTCTGAAAGTCCGACAGACAATTCATTAGGAGCCTCTATATACTCGAATATAGGCGCGTGTTAACGTTTTACAAGAGGAGGAGATGGATTATCCAGCCTTAATTTGTTGCCAGAAAGGCATCCAACACTTCAGAGGTCAAGCCCAGAAGATGGTAGGAGATGAAGGTGTCTCTATTTGCAATGTCTGACGGAGTTCTGGGTTCCTGCGTACATCTGAGGTCACTCTTCAGTGTAAAGACCTATGCATTTGTTTTTGAGGCTAGCGACTTTTCTCTGACTCAAAACTACCCCAGTTGAAAGCTGCGGTGTGAAAGACAAAGCCAGTTACAGGCTCCATCACTCTGCCACAGCAGCAGCTATTACGCCTGTTCTTACCAACCCTTCTGCTATTTTCTACCTCCCCAAACAACAAAAAGAAAATGAACAAGAAGAAGAAAAACAGAAACAGCCAAACTGTGCCCTCCTCAGGTGGAAGGTCAAGCAGAAGTGATGGAAGAAACCAATCTCCTCCTTTTCTGGTTTTTGTTTTGTTTTTAAGGAGCAAGAACAAGAGCGAAGCACTGAGGTTATTCCTTCTCTACATGGCAGAGCTATGGGAATAATGGGTAAGTAACATGGGCGGAATGGGAAAAGCTGCTGGGACTCTCAAGACAATCTCTGAGAACAACAACAAAAAATCCACGGTACTGTTTGTACCTCTGCAAATGACATATAGCGAAAATGTGTTTAGCCAGCAACTAGCTACTAGCTACAACTGTGGAGAAAAAAATTACTTGCTTTAAAATTGATGCTTCCTACACAAAGGAACAAAGTAACAATAAGGAAATTCTCAACATTATCTTCACTGATGTTCGGTCTCTGACAGGACGATTTCACGACTGAGTATAAAATCCTAATTATACAAGTAACAGTCTCCTGGAAAATAACATGAAGTAGTCTTTTTAACCAAAGCACAATCTTTTTTTTGCTGGTAAATTGTAAAGCCCAGCATTCTTCTTTCTCTACTATTTTAGTGCCTTGGTACGCTCTCCCCAGTAGGAGCTTCTATTTTACATTCTCTGGATGAGCTAAAGTAAATCAAAGAAGAGTGTTTGTATTCCCTGTACAAATGCAGTGTGAATATTCTAATATTCTTAATTTATTAATGTATAAAATCAACTCACACAGAAAACTGATTATCAAACCCTCCCTTTGTTGAAAAGTTATTTGCAGCTGGCATCCCAGTTGCCCACATTTTAATTAGCAACACTCTAGCATTTCCCTCCAACTTCAGCAACAGCTCCCACTGTTGTCTAAAAACACGGAGCATGTTGTGAATTGCTATTAAAAAAAAAAAAAAAAAAGGCATGGTATCTGTTGCTGTTTTCTTCTTTTTGCCTTGTGAATACGCTGCTCATAGCAAGTTACAATGCAGCCTTTCATTTTTTTCCTTCTTGTTTTCTTTGCAAAGAGGATGCTTTATTCAGTAGGCTTAAAGCTCTTTTTGAGAGTCATATTACAGAACGTATCTACACTGTAAACTAATTAGATTTCTTAAAAATTGTGTGGGTTTTAAATGTAAAAGGCATGAAAATACGATTTGATTTCAAGGAAGGACCATTTTAGAACAAGCTGTTGAGTGTAGAAGTTGAGAGTTTATCCCTGCAAGACTTCATACAGAAACCAATTTCTCTTTGTTTACCTTCTCAGGATGTTGCTAAGCTGGCTGAAAAGCTGCCGAAATTGCCTTCTTGAAGGTATCTTTAATACTGAAGCTGATGTATTACACTGCTTCAGTAGACAGCTAATACAAAGGTGATAGAGAAGAGAGACTAAATCTGAAGTTTCATCTGAAGATGTCTGAAAGAAGTCTTAAAGGTTTCCCCATCCCCTGGACCACAGGTACCAGCCTCCATAGTACGGGAGAGTGGGAAGAGGGGAGACCACAAAGAAGCCTCTGAAGTGGTAACCAGGACCACTAGAGAACTTTGCTGCTGTATTACAAAAAATAATTAAGTCACAGAAAGAGTCCAGCTGCAAGAACATTGCAGCCTTGTAAACAGGAGTAATATTTACAGATATACAGAAAATGAAGGTCCCTTTCCCAGAGAAGAAAAGCTAAGTTACAATCCTGGCATATATCGTAATGGAATTGCAATTTCTTCTAATAAAAATGGTAGGCTTAATACAATTTCTTGCAAAAAAAAAAAAAAATCACTTTCCCCATCCTTGTAGTCAAACAAGCTATTGCTATTTCCCATCCACATGTAATTTATTTCCCTCCTCCTTTCTATTTTATGTTCATTTATGGGTACATGGAGCTCCTACACTTCAGCCCCATTCAATAATCTCTCCCTTCAGGAAATGTTATCCCTTTCTTTCTTATTTAGTAGATACTCATTCTTTCCTCAGAAACTCCCCAGAAGATGATTGAATGTATCAGCATGTACAGTAGTTTGTACATTTTTTCTTCTTTCTTGTGAGACGTCTCATCCCCAACAGGGCTGTCATACAGTTACAAGCAATGCAGCAAGTTTTAAGAAAGCAACTGCTGCTTGAAAACAGCTGAAAAAATCAACCAAGAGGTTTAAAAAGTTTATGGACTTGTTCTCCCAGTTGTACATCCTTTCAGCCATCTAACCTGAACCTTAATAAAAGATTTAATGAAAAGAAAGATGTTGCAGAAAGCAGTCGTGCCTGGGTCTTTAGAGTCAAGGCAAGGCCAAGAGTGACTCAAGTACACGTATGGCCTACTAGATTTTTCCCATCAGAACACCTTTAAGGTAGACACAAAAAGTAAACACGCTGCCAACGGATTTCCATTAGCATGGACAGCTACGTAACCAATAAAAACATTACAGTTAAGACACAACTTTTAAGAAGCTTGGTTACCTCCTGGTTATACCCCCTGAATCTCACACAAGACTTAAATTTCCATAACGATACAGCGACAGCAGTTTGCAACTGGAATAAAGATTCAAAGACTGTCTCCAGCCTGAAGTCATACTGTTGTAATTATGCTAGGGTCAGGGAAATGGCACAGGATCCCCCTAAAAAGAGAAGCTGTACATCACCATAGCTTATTCCAGAATTAAAGGAGAATAACAGTAGCATCATAAAACAATATACTCCTATAAAATAGCATTTGCATAGCAGGATATACCAGTGTGACTATTTTGGTTAAATGTCATTCCCTTAGCTGAAATAGTTATATTGGTATGATCATCTATGTATAGATCAGACTTTGAACAGTAACTACTACAAAACAGTCCCATGAGAGAGAAACGACTATTTTTGGTTCTGTGGAAATAGACTGCCTTTCAGAATAATGCTTAAATATCATCCAGTATATTGTCATTTGTTTTATGTAAATAAAATCTTAATAAAAAGTGTAAAAGTTTAAATGACTAACACAGTGACTCATTTTCAGTATGACTTAACATTTCTCACATTCAACAGTAACAGTTATTATATATGCATACATACAAATTACTCAAAGAGGATCTTTAAGAAAAAGGACATTATAGTTTGTATGTACATCAACTGATCTGGAACAGCAGTGTGGGTGTAATATTGACAAAGCCAATGATGCAAATAACACGTACTATGAAGGTATGAAACTGTGAAAAATTATCAGCTGTTATTCTTTTCTACTTGTCAGTTCCTGCAAAGGGCTGGAAACTAATAACTCTTTTCAAGCCTTTTACCCACCTCCATATGATATTTTATTTGGCTCAAAGGAGTGCTTCCACATCTCATAGCACAAAGCCAGAACTGCCTTTTATCCCCAAACTTCAAAATTACATTTCAAAAAAAAGACTAGAGGAAGAATGTAATAAAGCCACTAGAAAAGGCTTGGGTAAAGGCGGTCTGCCCTCCATCAGGTAACACGAGGGAGTTAGAATTGGCAGACCTTAGCCCCAAGGGTGATATTGGTCTTAAGACAGAAGACAAAATCAGGGAGAAACCAGATAACATGGAGCGTTTCCAAAGACAGTGGCCAACTGCAAGGGAAAGAGCTGCGTGACAGCAGCAGAGCGATTCTGGAGTCCTGAGCCAGGCTCCTCCTGAAGAGGAGAAGAAGGGAAAATACCGAAAGCTACTTACATTATATTGATGATTAGCCACCGGTTTATAGTTCGTGGTTACGGCTTTGTCCAGCTGCTGTGATAGCCTTACAGGTTTAGAAGATTCTTCTATCTGTAATCTGCAAAAGAGAAGAAAAAGAGAATTAGTAAAAATTTCAGACAAGCACACGCTCAAAATGAATTCTAAAAATCTGCAAGTATGAACCAGCCCTTTTCAAAGGTCAGCTGCAAGCAAATCATAAATCATAAGGCAAACCAGATGCACTCTTGTGAATTAAGTTTCTCCTACTCTATTTTTGCTCGAGGACAGTGAGGACACTATATGCTACAGAAGATACTGAAATGCTGAAAACCAAGCAACTGTGAAGGGAAGATACTAAAACCCATGTCTGAACGCAGATTTTATTCAAAAAGCCTGACACTCATGTGGAAGAAAAGCCCCTGCTCTTCAAAAAGACCAAACCCAACCCAAACGAACCCAGAATCTCCCAGCTCACTCAGCTGAGGGCTGAAAAAGCTTTTGATCCACCTCCGCTGACTCCCAGAGCACGGCAAAGATCAGACTCCACGACCTTCTCTTAGATATTTTAATGTAAAAATAAAAATTTCCATGACCCTTCTTTTGCCATTACAGCACAGTAACAGAGCACAAATAATTGTTTTACGAGCACTTTTAAAAACGTGAAGACAGAGAAATCCACCCAGGTTCAAAACCAAGGTACAATCAAGTCTCAATCATACAGTTAACAACAGGCGACCTTCACTCCTCTTCGGGAGAGACTCTGAGAAGGTCAGAGGCTGAACACATTCTGTCAAGCTCATCCCTACGTAATTTAAAGCTTATATATGATGGTGTAGAAGGAGTGCTCCGTTTACTTCAGGTTTAGCACTCAAGAATTAGTACTTGAAATGAAGATGCAAGAAACCAAGCTTTAGAAAGGTGCAGGACAACGTCCCTTCAGAGAAAACAGTTTTATGGCATATAAAATTAGTATTTTACCATCAGTGAAGTTATTTTGTTTCCAAAGGCGTATCTTACAGGTAGAGGAGTCAGTTTTCACTAACCACAAGACTTTTAGACCAGTAAATGTATGCTTCTTTCCAAAGAAAATTAATATGTTGACATTAATGCAAATAATAACTAGAACACCAATGTGATAAAACAGACAGTATTTTAAAGAACGCTGTGTTTAAGATGGCTGATTTCTTTTCATAAAAACATAGCATACAACCAAACCCCTAAACTTAAATTCAGCATGCTTCTGACTTGACACCTGATACAACCACATAAATTACATTTGAAGTAAGCATTAAATTAAGAAATAAATTCTCTAGCTCTAGCAACTGGAAATAAAGGCAATCATCCTTCATAGCTAGTATTGCTGGATAGTAGTTGCTGTCAGTTTTGTCTCATACATAGGTATAAACTTGCTTCCTCTTGAATCTTTGTAGACTTGTCATTTGTTCGACAGTTTTATAATTACCCTTAAGCGACCTTTGCCTTGTATTCTACATTTCTAAATCAGGAGAAGGTACATGAATGCTGCCTTCTGTCCAAATGTAGCACATTTTTTCTTAGCTTGAAGGAAAATCAATTGGAAGGCAAACGAGCAGTGAACACTTTTTACCCCTGTTCTGGCAAATAAAGGTAGAAGTTTTTATCACAAGAGTTTATCTTTTGGCTTTCAATCTAATTAAATGATTCTAAAGATTTCATTGATCTGGTTACCAGAGGTCTTCTAAACTCATGTTGCACAAAGAGGCAGAGGCTAAAGCTAAATCAATATCTTTTCCCCAAACCTGTCTTTTTCTCCACATCTTCATTGCTTAATTTTTTTTCTTTTTTGGTCCCAATGACTTTTTTTAGTTTTAAATAGTTTGGCTTTAATCTTTTTTTGCAGTTCTTCACCATTTTTCCTATTGTTTTGACCTGGGAGTTTTCCCCCTCTCCCGCTCTCCTGCTGTAGCTATTTTTCACCTCACTTCTCCCCTCTCACGTTCTTCCTTTCTGTGAAGGAGATTTCTTGCTCAACCTGTTTACTGACATTGCTCCTGTTCATGAGACGGGGGCTCCTGGAGAAGAACTGGGAATTCTTGTGTCCCCTTTCCCCTCCAAGGCCACTGCACCACCTTCATGAGGACCAGATTTAGTTATGTGATTTGTGATGTTGTTCCAGAGTCCTTCTCGTTATATCTGCAGCACAGGTTAAGTGATCGACAAGGTTCCTAACAAAATTAAAATACATCAGAGAGTCTCACGTTTTCAGGGAGCACTGGGCTTTCAACGGTGGCATTTCTCCATGACTAAATCCTCCTTGCACTGGGCTTTACGTTCATTACTCTTGACAACGTAAATTTACAATATCCTCCATTTCTTCAGGAAAACAGCCAAAGAACATTAGCCCTTCGACGATGAAATGCCAGAACACTGAAAATATGGACTGAACAGTTCAGACTGTCCTCAGAAGGAAAAGCTTTAGAATGGTGATGTCAAACCCCTTCCAGCTTTTTAATAAATTAGATATTTAAGCCTGCAAACAATTGATAGCTCTTTAGCCTCAAGCCTGTCATGAACTTTGGACACCACTCGATGTTGAAGGTCTCCTCCTGTTCTGGCATTTTAAAATTACAATACAGGAAACTTCAACCCCCATTTCAGTGCAGCTCCTATAAATTAATCCTTCTTTGCCTAGGAGAACACCAGCAATTTATTTCTTAACATTTTTCACTTGCCATGCAGGATATGCGTTTCAGCTTTTTTATTTTAACCTGCTAATTTCCAAACCAGTAGAAAACCAGATGTGCAGCAGAGCTAACGCACTTCCCAGAGGCTTCCAAAGGTTGATGGCAGTGAAGTCACATTTAACCAGTGAAGTTCCCCAGCACACAATCTTGAAAGCAAAGAAAAACTTCCTGCCTGCTTAGGAAATGGGATGGAAGCCTACCAAGTGAAAATGGAAATGGAGAATCTTGTTTGTGAAATGGCAGAAGACTTCAGAAAGATCTACATGTGTCAACTAACAAATGTATCAGCTACAAATGTAGGTGTCTCTGAAAGAAATTCCAGAGATATCCACACTGTACTTCAAGATTTCTTGCCAAAGGTTTCCAAATTATGACCCACAGTTCTCAGATGGTCTTTAGAAAACTGGGTCACAGTACAATGTTAACTTTTTTTTCCTGTTTTTAGTTGATATATTGCTGTAGTGAGAACTAAAAATACATTACATTCCTGGTATTACTTTTTAATGCAAGCAATTACAGCAGCTGCCACATGCCAATATGGAAATCTAAATGGGAAGCATGGTGACTCGGGAGGCAACCCTTTTTATTAATATGCATTTATTCTACACATGCATCTTGCTCTTCTCCCTAACGGCTGCCCTTCTCATTTCTTTTTCTGCAGCTTTCAAGATCTCCTGGAGAATGACAGAGCCTCAGGTTGCTTTCCTTCCACTGGGCTTCCATGCGGAATACGGTCACACACTCCTATGTGGAACAACAGCTGCTGCACATCTGGAGTTAGCCTGCCCAAAATGCACAAATACAGGTAAAGGGCCTGAGAAAAGTACAATAAAACCCAGATTAGCAAACGGTTCATGTGTGGATGAAGCACTGAAATTTGCTTAGTGCATTACAAAGGGTAAAGACAAATAGCCTGTAATCATTTTGTCCAGATGATTTGTTGGTACAGACACTATTTGCAGGGAAAATATAGTGGTTTGGGTGGTTGCTTTTTTTTTTTTTCCAAAACCATGCTGTAATTCTCTTGTATTCAGAAAGCACTATGTCTGGGTGAATATAATTGACTTTTTAAATTTGTATAGCTGTTGTTTGAAAAAAGTTGATGAAATATATATTTATACATTCTAGTAATTATACACTCAAAAATTTATAACAAAAGCTATGAATTGGGCATTATACTAGCCTTTTAGAGCGACGTTGTAACGTGTTACAGATATAATTACTTTTAAATGCTCATTTCTTAAACAGAATTTTAAAAGCAGTATTAAACCAAAATATTACAAAGCATTTTATACAGGGTTCTCTCAGAGTGTATCTGCAGAATCTTAATTGAAACTGTTGGTAGGAATAAAGAAAAAAAATCAATAGATATTCTGAGTCACTGGTGACACTGATTTAAAGGAGCAGTGGCTTTTTACCTATTACTCTTTATTATGATTTGCCCGAGTGTGACAGCTAAAAGCCTTAGTTATGGCTCAGAACTACACACACAACTCTCCAAGGAGTTAAATCTTCCACTTGACTCTTGTTGAAATAGCTAGCGCCATAATTCATGCTAATATCTGGCCTAAAAAATAAAGAGAATGCAGATTTTTTTCCCCCAAACTGCCAATACATTAGCGACCGAGCAGCCACCAGCCTGCACACTGTGGTTTTCTCTTCCACCCCCAAGATCAAATATAGCTCTTCTGCCTTGAAATACAGCAAGTAACCAGCACAGCATCGAATTCACCACGGTCATTTCCCAGCAAAATACATTTTATACTGCAACTCGGATTTGTCATTGTGCCTACAGTTGAATAAGGGGAAAAACTATTTGAACAGGCTGGAAATAATTCTATAGGACTTGTCAATGTGCAGCAGGCACATAAAGGGAGACAGATGAAGGCAATATGTACATTCCTAGGAGGAGATGCTCATTGGCTTTTAAATATATGTATCTTCCAGCAATAAAAAATAAACCAAAGACCTTTAGAATAGATGATTTCCTGTGATTAATCTTCTGCCACGAAACAAATATTTCAAAGATTAGAAGCAGGTATTAATCAGAAACGCTGCTAAGGCTTGAATTCTTGACATTTCTACAGAAATTATTGTTCGGCCGGGACCAAAAAGTTTCAATACCTTTTTGTGCTTGGCTGTATTTACACAGGGCACTGGTAAGTAGGGAGCCAACCTTACTGCTGCAAAAGAGGAAAAGTTGGTTTGCTTCTCTCTCTGCAATATCACCCAGCAGAGATGCACTGGAAAAGAGCAGGCCCACTGCCCAAAGCTTTGGAGGGGAAGAAACACAAATTCTCCAGCTCTGCACAGTTTTGCAGCTTTTTTTTGACTCCTTGAGAAGTTCCCAGCCTGGTCCCAGGGGAGCGAAAGCCAAGGACTAATGTTCTTTTAGCCCTTTACTCAGTTATTCTGTACTTGAACTAGACACAGGCAGCCGCATTACATGAAGTTTCACAATACCTGATATAGGCAACAAAGTTTTTTCTTTGCTTCCCTATTTTGCTAAGCATGCCAAACATGACAGAGGTAGGTACATTCTGCAAAATCTCATCCAAAACAAGCTAATAAAAGAAATGTGCCCAACCACAAACAACATAGGAAATTACCAGAATGACCACATCGGTAAAAATACACATTATCTAAAATAATGATGGCAATCTGTTGCTACACAAAACAATCTGTCATATAATCTGAAAGATAAGAACTAGCAACATGCAAATTCAGGGTGTTGTGTTTTGTTGTAAGAAGTTCTACTGTCTTGCGTTAAATGGAGGCGGATGACTGCAGCCCGTTGCACGGATGAATCGAATCTACCGTTCTCCTTCAGACGTTGAGTGTTACTCCAGCACACACACCCCGTCAAAGCAAAGTGAGTCCGTCCCCATTTAAAAAGACTAGACAGGCAGAGAAGAGGATAAGCTGAATGGAAATGGCATTAAGAAGTGCATCTGCCAGCGTTAAATAATGAAATGTTTCAAATTATTAATATAGAATATGATTTATAACCAATTTTAAGTCCCGGAATCCTGGCATTTCAAGAAAAGTGCTGCAATTATTATATGTTCAGGAAACCTATTAGGTTTTTCTGAAGTTGACATCTTCAGATATATATGTTGAAGGCTGAGCAATGAATTATATAAGATAATTTCATGTCTAATATTGAGACAGGCACCACAGTCATAACTGAAGACTCCAATTCTACATATCTTTCTCCAGTACAGAACACAAGATGATATGAATGGTAATTCTACAATAACTAACAATTTCTTATGCATTTTATTTTCTGGTTTGATAAAATGGGAGTAATTGATTAAAACCACTAAGTTCCCATTTTTCCTCTCTGAGTTTAGTATTGCAAATGATTAAAAACCTTCTGGGCCGAGGTTGTGAGGATAAATAATGTAAAGATAAAATAAGACGGACTTTAGCGTTCAAGGAGTGATATAATTGAATAACTTCTCTATTATTAAATGCCCAACTTTAAACACTTTAAGTGATGCCCTAATGCAATAAGCATGAAGAATATTTTAAGATCTGCTTGACGTCACAGATATTTTTAATCAAGCTCACATGTGTCTATGGATACTTCCTCTAGAAGTGTCCTGATGCTGATGAAGTCAGGCTCCGGCGGTGCCT
Organism: Buteo buteo; assembly: GCF_964188355.1. Taxonomy (NCBI): domain Eukaryota; kingdom Metazoa; phylum Chordata; class Aves; order Accipitriformes; family Accipitridae; genus Buteo; species Buteo buteo. The sequence goes on along the minus strand of NC_134184.1, from coordinate 30,421,301 downwards.
GGTCCGTACTGGGGACAGGGTGGAAGTGTTCTGGAAGTTATCTGAGGCAAAGCTTAAAAAGGCATCATAAACTCAGAGATATTTTCTATGCAACGTGACTTAAGTGAGGTTATAAGTAGCCCATCCATTAGTGTGGCTGACGAAGTTTGTTCCTTATCTTCGCCCCTGTCAGGCTTGTCCGTCCAGGTTTGTGTCTCTGTATGTTTTGTTTGTTGTTCCCCCCTTTACTCAACACCCCTTTTTGCACCGAAAAGGGTCCTGGATCAGGTACCCTTAAGGGCGCAGATGCCCACTGGCCCTTGTGAAGCAAGGCAGCCTCTGCACCCTCCTCGTCCTTCCAGAGGACTTGGGCCAACCCAGCATCGCCCTCCTGCCGGGTGAAAGGACCCTTCCACCGCCGTCATGCTGTGGATTGATGGGAAGGCCTTGCACAGTCTATCATAGAATCTTTTAGGTTGGAAAAGACCTTTAAGACCATCGAGTCCAACTGTAAAGCTAGCACTGCCAAGTCCACCACTAAACCATGTCCCTAAGCACCATATCCACACGGCTTTTAAATACCTCCTGGGATGGAGACTCCACCACTTCCCTGGGCAGCCTGTGCCAATGCTTGACAACCCTTTCGGTAAAGAAATTTTTCCTAATATCCAGTCTAAACCTCCCCTGGTGCAGCTTGAGGCTGTTTCCTCTCCTCCTATCACTTTGTGCAAAGAAATGAACATTTCCTTATTACAACTTATGTATTCTGGAAGAGCAGAGAAGTCTGCAGCTCTGCAGTTGTTGAAATGTCAGGATTTTGCAGTCCTTTCCATCCTACAGTCACCATATTCAATCAATTAGTGCCCAGAGGGGAAACAAACCCTTTGTTACTGGTTCCTACCATACTTTCAACATTTTCTAACTAAAACACATACCAGGAACGTCTCTGTTCTGCCCAGTTTTCAGCCCAACACAAATCCCAACACCAGCGAGCAGATCAAGTTCAAGAACAAACAAAAGCATAGCTAGAGGGGACAGTCTTCTCCGAGGACTAAGCCAGGCTGCAAGTGCATCCCTGCACGCTCCGTTACGTGCTGTATCTCTACATGGGGCACCTCATCTTAACTTTTAAGTGGATAAAACTGCAGGACACAGTACATTTTTATACCAGGGTGCTTATACTTGTGGCTTATTCCAATGACAGAAAGGTCTAAAACTAGGGTGAAGTAAAATCTGGATGCCCTTTTGTGTTGTCCGGAGCACGTGGGGCACCTCGAACACAGGCATGAGATGAGGGATAAGGCTGGCAGGGTGACAAGGTACGCAGGGCAGCAGAAATTAGGCAGCATGCCAGAAGAAATGGGAACCCAGGTGAAATTTTGGAGAGAGCTCTGAAGAGCCATGTAGATGTATATGACGCACATCAGTCCTGCGTGGAAAAAGAGGGAGAGGCGACCCAGAGGCTGGAAGAGAAGCACAACACAATGGGAATGGCCAGATAGGGAGGAATCTGGTGGACATACTCCAGAAAAACAGCAAGGAAGGGGGAAAAGTAGGTTAAAAAGTCTTAGTTTCCCTTTGGGTTTGTTCAGCTAAGACATGCACGCAGAGATCTACAGACCTCTACCACTAAGCTAACCATTTGACATTGTACAGCAGTCTGTACAACACACACAGATGTCTGCATCTTAAATATCGGTAGGAATGAATAACCAGTGAAAGCAGTTCCTCGCCTCAGGGGAAGCACCGGGAATCTCACAAGCCCATTACTAATACTACAGAAGGCGAAGACTGAAGATCTAGGAAAAGTGACTCATTAGCAATCTAAGCAGGATAGAAAAAGGCCAGCTCTTTAATTTTAACGTGAAGATTATCCTCCTGAATTAAAGCCAGACGTATTCCTTTCAAAAGGATCGCATACAATTGTAACTATGCACGCATACATTATTTTAGTTGTTCCTGTCAAAATAGATCCTTTAGGAAACAACTATACAACATCACTTCTTCCTTTTTTATGCTACTAGATAGTTTAGAAGGTAAATTGGAAAAGAAAATAAAGACTGCATGGTTTGGGGGGGGGGGGGTCAGACTTCTTGAAAATGTGCAAGTGAGCTTAAATACATGCAAAAACATATGAAGAAGTGTACTTATTTCTAAGGCAAAAATGTAAGGAATAGTTTTATCTTCCCCGTTGCTGGCTCAAGACTTTTTCTTGCTTTGCAGCCAGATGTTTGGAAATCTCTTGCCTCTTACTAAAAAGGAAGTTTATTTTAAATTGTGAATGCACAAAACCAACCAACCAACTGAGAAATAAAGTATTTGAAACACCGTTGACAAAATGCAGACTGCTAAAAACGACAGCGTGGGTGAAAAGGTTTAAACCCTGCAAGTTTTGATCTAGGTGACAAATGATGTCCATGCCTGAGATTTTTGAACAGGAACCTGGGATAAGATGTGTCTAAAGTCAAGCTCTGTTCCCAGCTCTGCACCCTCGTACTCCATGTACACCTTCCTGAAAATTATGCAGTTTGGAATCCTACTCTTATCCAAACTTCGGGGACCACCAGGTTCTATATTTCAGGTCTGTCCTGACTACCCTGGGTTGCCCACTCTCCCAGCAATACAAATAAAGAACATGTTTGAAAATGTGTGCACCTGTACTTGGGAACTTGCAGCTATAAACTGTTTCCTGTTTAAGAAAAACTTCAACTTGAATATTTTCTTTGATATCATAAACCAATTAGTCACAATATTATACTTGGATGCCTGAGGAGCTAAGAGGGGAAAAAAAATCTGGCATCCTAATGTAAAAACCAAGACAAACCATCTTTAAAAATGAAGTTACCTTCAGGTATTTATATATTTTAAAGACGGAAATGACCATTATAATCATGAAATGATAATCTACATTTTTCTCCTGTGCACTACTGACTGAAAAGTATCCAGTTATACAATCTCAATTTTGCCACACTACATCATTTATACAAAAACATCCTGTCGTGATTCAAAAGATCAAAAATGATGGAGGATCACTGTATGTCCATGCCTTTTTATCAGGTTTTTAAAGATAGTCTCCTTTCCCACTTCCATTTTCAAAGATGCAGTTTTCTTTCTGCTCCCGTCTTCCTCAGTCCCCAAATTTCTCCATGACAAATGTATTTATTTGTTAAACACTATTTCGATTTAGAAGAGAAGTTTTAAATTCTCAACTGTTAAATATTTCTAAAAGAAAAATAAATAGACTTGTCTCAAAATCACACCATCTTCATTTTCCTGCCAAAACTAATCTGCAGTGCCAATGGTGTAAATAATGGGGACTTGTAAGTCCAGGCAACACAAAGTCAAACATTTCTTGTCGGTGCCTGCAGATTCAGAAATGGTGTAACATTTGTTCCCTAATGGGAACAAGAAAGGAGAATTTTAGGAATAAGTCTGTTAGACAGAAAAGCTGTATCTTTACCATACCCTGAAAGGCCTAAGTCTTGAATTACTGGTAAAAAGGTGGATGACTTACAAGCTCAGTCAATGCACTCTGCAATGACACCACTCCCAGCTAAAGAGAAGCTGGAAAGAAAGGGCAGACTGTTGGCTACAAGGCTTCAAATGAAAAAAAAATAAATCCCTGCAGCATCTCAGCTAACTCTCCTCAGTCTGAACCTCTCCTCCCTTTCTCTTGCAAAATGTCTTTAGGGAGTTACAGCTGCCAGCACTCTGCCTCTGACTACGCGCTCCCATCTCCGAAACTCCACTTCCCAGATACCTCACCACTCCCCCGATAGCTCTGCAAACAGCCACGGCATCTGGCTCCATTGGGGATCTTCCAGTTAAAATTTACTGTAAACAATTTAACAGTTTGTGGCAATCTGGGAAACATTTGGATTGCTTCCCTAGAAAACCTCGCCGGCTCCAATCCTCGAGGTTTTTCTCTGCCTCCTCCTTCCTTCGCCTGCAGACCTAAAATGCCAGAGTGGAATGCCTTTTTGAGGACATCCACCTCCTTTCTGTTAAAATAAACTTGGAAACAACCGGCGAGGACTGCTGCAAAGGGCACTGAAATGAAACTGCTGGGAGAAAGCGTTGCACATGCCTATGTGTCAATGACTATACTGCTGTCTATAGCTTAAAAGGTAATCTTGCACCGTTCAGCTACTGTTAAATAGCTTAACCATATGCTTGCACTGAACTGCTGAATTAGCTCACCGTTGAACTGCTGAATGAACCCACCCAACGCTCTTTCCTGCAAGCAAAGAGAACCAAATTGTTTTTAACTAAACTCTGAAAACACAGAGTTAATCCAAACAAAACCAGCATTAAGTTAAAAAGAAAAGCTGTGTAGGCTCAGCAACCTTAGGAACCCTACACTATAAACAACAGAGCAAACACAGCAAACAAAGAAACCTGTCTTTCTCCTTAGTCCATGCGAAAAAGCAGTCTTGCTTATCCTCCAACTGGAAAACTTAGCAGTTTCTCCTGCAAGCCACAGGAAAAAAAGAAATGTAACACAGCAACCGAAGAGCAGACTGAAAGATGTAGCAGTTAAAGCAGAAAACAGATTATTTTTTTTAAACTTTGATCATCATTCTTTCAGCCAACTGTATTTCCTCTGCCAATTGTACAGCCCTGCTCTCTGCTGTATTTGTTCAAATACTTCCATTACATTTTACTTCCTCCTACTTTGCAAAACAAACGCTTCCCCAGCTCCCCCTCCCAATACCTTACCTACCTGCCCACCTCCACCTGAAAATCACTGCTACGACATCCCTCAGCCGTCGTTCGAGCGGGGACCGGGCTCCCACAAGCAGAACAAGGCGGTACGCGGCCGGAGGCAGAAACCAGCCGCGCGGAGGGAGCCCGGCGAGCAGGAATAGCGGTAGGAGCTGCCGGGATGCTCTGCGGCTGGGAGGTGATGGCAACGGGGAGAGAAGAGCCACGGCGGAGCTACCCACCACAAACTTCTGCTCCTGCTCGCCAGTCTGCGTGAAGGATGGTTTTACACCAGCCCTGCATCATTCAGCCTGGCTCGAGTCACCTTCCTCAAGGTCTGGTCTTTGAAGTCCTGCTGCAGAGGGCAAATGGGGTTGTTATTTTCTTAAGAAGCCTTACTTGGCTTCTGTGCATCATCTTCGGGGCGTACGGAGCTCATCGCAGGCACAGGTGTATCACCTTTAGTCCCTGATAAGAGCTCTCACTCAGTATTTTGAAAATATCTACAGGGTCTGGAGGCTGTGGCTCAAGACTCAGCTTCGAGGTCCACTACAACTTTAAACCAACAATTCTCTAAGTTATTTCAAAATATCTTTCTTTTAAAAACACACCGATGACCACAAGGCACAACAAGGACACGGCTAGGTTTTGAGGCAACTGAGCCCAGAAAGCATAAGATTTCATTTTGCATTTTAAAAATACAATTTAAAAACTAACTTTGCTTTTGTTTTGGAGAAAAAAACAACATAAGCTTGGTAGCTCAGAACCTTGTCTTTTGAACACTCCCTAGAGAGCTTATTTGTTAAGAAATAAACTTAGCTCCATGCACTTCTGAGGTCTGCTACATTAGTATTCTCCTCTTAATTAGAGATTTTCAGAAGGGTTCCTGTTATTTGTGAACACAAAGAAACTCACCCAGACTTTGTGAAGCCATACCTATTCCGTTATTAAATAAAACCCCCCAAAGATTTGATTATAGATTTGTCTGGCATGACAAATTCCAAAACCAGTTAATGGCTGAAGCACAAACGTTGTCTAGCTTCCCTAATAGGAAGCTGGATAATTGGGTTTGTCCATAAGATCTGTGTGAAAGCAGATTCTATGCATGTGTTATTTGGTTGAGTACGTCCTCCACAGAAAAGTAAAATCTTGAAAGAAGCTTCAGGACCATTGTATTTTAAAGCCTGCTCTGTATAGTTTTTCTTAATTATCCCTAAGGCTGCAATTTAAAAAAAAACATATGTGCAAGAAGAAATGCTCCACACAAGTTTCACTGATTTGTCATAAACCTGCAGGGAACTGAATTTGTTAGTAATCCAAACACGAAATACAATCTACCATGAAATTATTATTATTGAGAAAAGACTACAGTTTTCCAAAAACTTTTACAATTTTAATCAGTGTGGATATACGTCGCAAATGGCAGCGTAAAACAGCATATCTTAGTGTACTGAGTCTGGCTGGGCTGGGGTTAACTCTCCCCAGAGCAGCCCCTATAGCGGCTCGGAGGGTGAGGATAACCCACCCATGTGTTGGGTGCTGCTGTCTCTCCAACACCCCCCAAAGGCCGGTGGGCAAGAGGTTGGGAGGGGACACAGCCAGGACAGCTGGCCCCAGCTGACCAAAGGGATATCCCATACCATACGACATTGTGCTTAACAATAAAAGCTAAGAGAAAAGGGGAGGGAGGGGGAACATTTGTTATTAACGTCTTCCGAAGCAGCCGCTACGCATACTGGGGTCTTGCTTCCCACAAAGCGGCTGGACATCACCTGCTGATAGGAAGCAGAGAATAAATCTCCTTCGGTTTTGCTTTGCTTCTGCACACAACCTTTGCTTTCTTTCACACAGCTGCCTTTATCTCGAGCCATGAGTTTTTCCATCTTATCTTCTCCCGCTGTCCTCCTGAGGAGGGGGATGAGAGAGCAGCTGGGTGGGCGTCTGGCACCCAGCTAAGGTCAACCCACCACACTGAGAACACTAATAAATTTGTAACTTTATAAGAAGTTACCTTGGGATTAGAGATTTTTGGAGCTGTAAATTTTTTAAAAACGTTGAACACCGATGTGAGAAGTACTCTGTACTAACCAATACACATACCGCTGTCTGCAGAGGATACGCAGCAGTCAATGTAGGCCAGCTCAGAACGATGTGAACCGCTGGGTATCTGTCCTCTCTTCAGTGGCACACACAGTATATTTTTAGGAACAATCACAGTATATCACATATACTTACTACTTTACAAAAAGGCAGTTTTTATTTTCCCTACTCCTATGTCTCCTATTAAGTTCCTCTTTTTACACAATACTATCACCTTGAAGTATGTGTATTAATTTTTCTCGTGTATTAATTACTGGCTTTGTAACAAAATAAAGTTATAAGCATCTCTAGGGGAACCAGGAAACAAACCATCTTTTGTGAAAGTCATGACATTTGACAGCTTTGGAGCTGGTGGATGGTGTTTAAATTGCGTGGGAGATTGCTTTTTAAATTCTAGTCCTAAGTCCAGAGGAGCTGAGGACACTCTAGAGAAAAGAACTGGGAAACAGAATCACTTAAAAGAAAGAAAAAGCTCTAGCAAATATTTAATTCTCAAAATGCAGAGAACAGTCAAGCAATTACTCAGAAAGGTAAGAAGCCTAACACATTTCTTCCAAACGGATGCTTTTGTATCATGTTATTTCTGCAATATTTTCCGGACAAATTGTTCTACTCTACCACACCCTTTAATTTTATTAACTCCACAAGATTTTGGAGGATTCCCACATCCTTCAGCGTAGAAGGAAATGGAATATAAAGTACCTGTCACTTTCCCATCTTTATTGCTCGCAACATCTGTATCTAGAGCTGCAAATATTTTGTGTTTGTGGTAAGTGTGGAGAAGAAAGCTGTCTCTGCTAGCATGTTTCTTCAGCTATATAGAGCCTCAAGACTTCTATAGCAATTCACCATTTCAGCCTAAATAGCTCCTGCTTTCGAGGTTACAGGATCTGTCTGAGCTGAAGAAGACAGACACTACACACTGTATTCTTTTCTGCATTTGCCTGAGCAGAAACCGAACACAAACAGCTTTTCTGGCCTTGACAGTTTTGGAAAATCCTCCAATCTGCAGAAAAGAGGAAACTTCCTTTTCACAATGGGAAAAATGCCAACTTACGCAAAACGTTGTTACAATTAATTTCAAATTCCTCTCCACTTCACAAATTAAGAAAATAATTCACCATCATTTCTTCTCAAGTGCAAATTCTATTAATGGCTGCATGAAAACTAGGTTTGCAAAAGGGACTGGCAGTACACAGCTTTGTAATGCAAAAAAGGTAATGAAAAATAATAACATATGAAAATACCAAATAACGGAGAACGTAGTCTTGTGCATCGAAACAATGTGCCTTTACAATAGGCGTCTGGTATGCGATACCCCATGTAACACGTGAAATATTGCAATGAAATACAAACAACTTGAAATGGGACTTCTCCCTTTGCACATGTTCCATGACAGACGGTACTGGAGTGGTATTTGCTGCAAACCAGATTAAATCAGTTTTAGAAACTGAATTCCATCGATGAACAGATTGCACCATCTGCTTCTACTAATATACATTAGGGAATGTGTATTTTCCATAGCTGCACATTTACTCTGTAATCAGAAGACTATGAGACAAATAGGTACAGCTTAGCTACAGACTGACTGAAAACTATCATCATTTGTGGATGTCAAGGGTGTAAACAAAAAAGCAGTTAGGTTATTTGAAGGCTGTGCAATGCAGTAATGAAACGGAATTAGGCAAAGGAAAATTGAAGCAGCACACTGGGACACTAACAGCCATTGCAGTGATGAGAGAAATACAAATGCAAAAAGCGTAGATGTAATAAAGTTTCTTACTAATAACATGTAGAAAAAAGAGAAATAATCTTCCAACTGAAGCGTAAATAGAGCTGGCTGGAAATCTGAATTTTTATTACACGCTTTTTGTGTTTTCAAGAAAAAAACCCCCTTGAATCAGGAGGTAAGCCAACATTTAAAGTTTTCATAGAACAGAAATCCTTCAAAATTTTGTTTTGGAAACCCAAACATGATGTTCCCAAAACAAAATATGCTTTCCCAGTATCCTCAGCAGCTGCTGACTGAAATTAATGCAATTCCTGTCATTTCACAACTGCCATTTCCATGGCTTGCTGCGGTGACAAAAATGCCAAAAACTACCTTAGTCTCCAGCTCAGGGGCTGCCAGAGCATCTGCGGTGCCTTTTCTCCGGCAGTCCGGCCGTACGGGTTGCCCGGGAATGCCAGAGCCCTGCGCTCCCTCCCCGTGTCACCCACCATCAGGACAGCCAGCCAGATAACTTCAGAAACGCTGACATCTCATACACAAGACCCCTTCCTAAAAGCAGCTGAAAAGTCAGGCTGACACATTGGTTAGATGCTCATCTGGCGAGCTGGCATCGCAAAAATGAACCCGAGCTAAACGCTTGAGAAGCCAGGGTGAGATTTCAGCATTATTATTCCGCGCATCCTCAGTAACAAGGATGATTATTTCCAGGCCAGGAAGATATTGCAATTAACGAAATGGTATTTCATTAAAAAAGGCAGTCTTCTCCTCTTTGAAAGGACAGTAAAAGAAACAAGAACTATCGGGGCACTATTGTACCCCAGTATAAATTCAAAGAGGTATAGAACAAGTTACGATGTAAAAGAAAACAAAGAGTAGGACTCTTCAGGGCTGCAAAAGAGAAAAATGAGAGATGGAGATATGACTGAGGTCTACAAAATCATTGGACAGGAAGACAACAATAGGAAACAACTGTATGTTCTGAATACCAGAACTAGCAGGCATTAAATCTATAAGATAGGAAAATTCAAAGCAAACACGGGAAAGCAGTTCTTCACGCAACCTCTAAATAAACGACGGAACTTCTTGCTGCAAGATATTATGGATGCTAAAAGTGCATATCGGTTCAAAAGGGTAAATTCCCCAAAGAGAACTGTATTGATGGGTGTTAAACACCAACCCAAGGGTCCTTGAGCCACGAGCTGCTGGAGACTCGAGGATTGTGCCGAAGAAGTATCAGGAGGTGCTTGCCCCGTTCTAACAGTCTTCTCTAAGCCACCCATTAATGGCAACTCCTCGTGACATTTGGTGAGACAGTTTTTGCTCCGGCCCAGCAGAGACAGTCTTAAATTCAGGCATAAAACATGTTATATGCATCAAGTGCTGGATTTAGCAGAAAAACTGAAGAGACTCAGCACTCCCCCCTTCCCTTGAGCAGTGCAAGGCATGAGGTGTGCCCTCCACGGCTTACCAAAAGTGAGCAGCCACTGAGTCTCTCCCCTGTGTAACTACAGCGTAGCTACGTGCAGGTCTGCAAGAAATAGATGAAGATTTGGATGTGCTAAGTGTTCGCTCCAGCTCAGTAAAACTGACAATCCAGAAAGAGAAAACATATCAGACACTGTTGTGACTTCTTCTCACTCGCTTGAAATGACAGTCCTGAGAAATGTTAATTACTGGGCCAGTAATCAAATGTCATAAACAGCTACAGTAGATGAGGAAAAAAAAAGAATTTTAATGTCATTCCAAATCTGTGGTAGATTTAATTAGCTTCTGCTCAAAGGTACCTCTTAACAGAGGGATGGGATCCATACAAAGACACAAAGGCATATATTGTTGCAATTCTATTGTTGGAAGTAAATCTAAGAGATAGAAGAAAAATTGAAAGGAAGACTTTCTGAGTCAAGTAAGTATTATTTCAAAAGCAAGCCTTTTGACTTCAGAGTCTTGGAGAGAAGAAGCATCTCATATGACCCATACAGACAAAGGAAAATAAGATGAACCTGATTTTTGCCAGAAGCTGGGAAGCGACCATGCCACAGAATTTCTGGCAGGACACACAGAGGAACACCATCAGTTCACTCATCATATCTGGACTGGTCAGCTTCTTCATACACCTATTTCCCTGCTTGAAAACACGGCATAAAATTGACGATCTAAAATGCAATGCCTTTCATGACCCTTCGATACGGGCATATTACACAGAGTATTAACAAACCCACCAGGCTGTGAACATGCGAATAAACACGGAGGTACCTCTTTGGAATAACATGCAAGCTAAATAGTTAAGCCAAAAACAGGTAGAAAGAGGAAAAAAGCGAAACATTTATTCCTGCTGGCCAATGAAACTGTAGAGAAATTAAATTACTTGTTCAAGATGGACATCCTCAACAAAGCTGGGTATTCACACCCATGATAGAAAAGAACTAAAAGACCTAAAATGAAGTAAAAAAAAGCTTGAGAGTGACTATGTTTAGGTAGGATAAAGTAACATAGTCATGACGTGAAGAGGACAGTGTGAAGCAGGGAACCCCATGGATCTGTGCAGATATTCAGATAGGCCCATCTCCTAAAGCTAGAGAAAAGGAAGAATGAAAATGTAGACAGAAACATGTTACAGAAAACTGGGAGGTTTTTTGGAAGAGTTTTTTCAAAAAACCAAGAAGCCACAATTACATAAATAAAAAAGGATTTCTTCAAAAAGGAGTAAAGGCACAGTATGGAGGAAAAAAGATAACCAACGAATAGAAAAGAGAGACCAACAGATGGCTATTGTAAGATATTAATTTTCTGTACTTCACATAGGAGATTAGGGACATCAGAAATTTTGTTCATACACTAGGGGTTCTGAGGAGAAACGCATCCATTTGTAGGGGGAGATAGTGAAGCTGCTATTGCACTTTAATCTCCATCCAGAAGTCACAATATGGCAACCTTAAGGCTATTTCAGTGAGGAACGGAAACTGTTGATGGAGTCAAGTATTTCTTTCTCATAATCTTGTTTATTTAAAAAAAAAATGTCTACAGCTACATTTTTCTTGGAGATCGGCTACTAGCTGCTTGTTTTGAGTCATTTACTTTGACAGAATTGTTTCCAAAAAGCTCCTATCTACTGCAGCCAGAAGCTATGTCTGAACAAGATGATTCTCTTGTCAGCTGGCTTTTATATAGCTAAATCCTCTAAACCTGACTTTTCTTCCCCTTCTTTATTAATACTGCAATGAACTGGAAGTACTTCTGCATCTTGCCAAACCTTCAAAATATTTTTTTTCTTTAACTTAAGAAACATTCTGAACAAAACCAAAGCAAAACATTATTTTTTTTAAAGTGAAGAAGATGCCTCTACTTTGAATGAAATATACCAATTTATCTTTATAGAAGGCAAAAAGGAAGTGTGTGCTAATTGCCTCGTCCCTGAGAGCTCAGAGCAGATGACCCTTTTTAGCCTCAACTCCTTTCACAGGGGACTTTCAATTCACACACAAAACTGAACACAAAGCCAGCTTCAATTTATTTTATTCAGACAGTAACTGAGTCCAGGGCACTTGCTTGAGTTCACAGTGATTAATGAAGAGAAGAGATGCAACTGTCAAGCCCGTGTGAGAAGCCAGGTTATCCGAAGAGCACTTGGGTGACAAAGCAATGCTTAATCATGCTGAAGGCAGTGTTACAGAATGGGTGGCCCCCACCTTGCATTTTGTTTCAGGAAAGAAACCCCACCATTATAGCAGTATCTTCTTCGCTTACATAGTAGAGGCAGACCACTGAGAAAAGCAAAAAAAAAAGATTAAAAAGCAAACCAAGTATTATATGACCACAAAATACACCTAAGACATAGGATTCTGCACTATCATTAAAGGGCTGGATTTAATACCTGCTGCACCCGATGGAAGTCTTCCTCCTTGATTTGGTAGGATTTAGGGATCAGGCCCTAAAAGCTCCTAATAACCACTTGGTTGATGTAGCGTGTCATGAATTCAAAACATCGTTTAAATTTTGCCTTTTAAATTTTGCCACATAAACGTCTTGTACATCAGTCACTTTTTATATAGACACACTAATACATCAAAAGGCCCATATAAACATCAAAGCTGACCATGTAACAAGATGTTTTCCTTGCTTCCAAAAAGGACATAGGTCTTTCTGAACTTTGTAAGAGCTTGTGCGCTTGCTTTCTAGCAAGTTTTCGACATCTCTCACCAAGTTTCCTAAATCCCAGACTTCAACTCCATGTTTATTTTTTTATTAAAATAATGGCATATGCAACATTTGGGCAAATATTCTTAAAAATCCTCTTCATCTTCTCTGGATGATACATAGGACACTTGTGCTTCACTCATTAGTTTCTGAAATTGATCTGCCCATAATCTATGTAACTCCAAATTACTTCATGCATAATTAGGCACTCCTGATTTTCATTACTCATGTTTATCTCTGTACTATTTACACAGCACCAATCATACAGCTGCCCATGTACAGATCGGAACACATCACTAACTACATACGTTTAATTTGGTTGTATTCCTCTGCAAGGGAGGATATTGTTTTCAAGGGCCTTGTTCCAGCCTCATCACCCAGATGTTCAGGGACCAAGAAGTCCCTGAGGTGTATAAACTCATCTCAATTTACCGACCCTTTCAGAGAAATAAAACCACAAGTAAAATATGTATGCCGTTTTGTTTCAAAACTTGTGTATCTGTAGCTAAAACGTACCAGCTTGCATTCACTAAAGCTGGTAATAATTCACCTGTGATACCTTACATACTTGCTTTAAAATATTTTTTAAAAGTTATATTAAAAGAAATGCATATTTCATCTGTTGGAAGTTTGAAATCTTTGTTGAAAAATAGTAGCGATAGATCAGTTTATGGCTTGTTTGCTTTTCTCTCATCAATTTAGATGAATGACTACAGCCTGTTTAGGCCAAGCAGCTGCTTTTCAAGCAGCTTTCAAAAATCTTACCTTCCTTCACGCAGCTGAAGTCCCAGTATATACACAGGAGACAAAAATACAATCCTATTTATTTCCCCAAAACTTTATCCTATCCTCCATTTTGCCGGTTTCTAGACTTCCACAAATGATATGCTTAGGTAATTAAAGCATGTGAAACCTCTCTTTCAGTTCTACTATGCACATTTATAAATGTGAAGTAGTAGAGTGTAACAGAAAACAACTTCTCAGGTTATAAGAGCCTATAAAGTAATCAAACCAAATAATTCCCATATTCCAATCTATGTTCTGACAATTTTGAAGACATAGGCACAGGCTATGCAGCAACTAATATAATTCATTGAATACACAAAACAACAGCTCGTTTTCCACAAGCATTGGTTCTCAGGCATGCTCAGGAACAAAAATCAGCATACGCATGCTACAGCTAACATGTATCATTTACTAGCCTAGTGTTTCACTTCCATACAGCTTAGTGAAATTTTAAAAAATAAAAATCTAAATGCTATATAATAAGCATACTCCACAAACTAATATCCAAGTGACATTCAAAGTTACTTTTTTTTAAAAAACAGCAAAAGGATGTATTAATTAATAATTCTTTCTGTGGCACACCAAGCAACTCTGAGAGTTCAGGATAGAGAAGGGGGGAAAATATCTGCATATGATTGTAATAAAATGGCTCAAATTGGGAAGAACGATTTGCTAGCTTTGTCCTTGCTAAGGTACCACAAACTGGTACAGTTTGTGGGAAGTATTCCCCCCCCCTAGAGTGGATACTACATCGAATCATTTGTCTACTAATATAAAAAAAGAGCTAAAAAAAGTTAAAAAAAGAAAAAGCAATAAAACCAGTTTTAATAATCTACTCAGATCGGGTGATTTAGGTGTCAATTTATAAACCCTACACCATTACTCCTACTCCATTATGTGGCAGCATAACTATGCTGGAGGTGTTTCTCTCCAAGTGACCCTGAGTATATCTACCAGTCAATGATCAATATTGCAGTAATAAAATGTATTTCATACTACTTTACATTTGTGGTAGAAAGACAGGTGCACACAGAAATTAAAACAGACACTTTAATTCTGCTACAATTTAATAGGAAATATTTGTATGATTCAGTTTCACAGCATGCGTGAATATAAATCCTCCAGGGATTTAATTAGCTGTATTTTATCATAAATTGCACTCCCATAGACAGATGCTGCTCTTGCATCATGCTGATAATAACAAAGACCAACTGACACTTAAAAGCACATCTGAAATGTGTTTTTCTGAAGACATTAAGTACAGTAAGAGAATCACTACATAGTGCTGAATAAAAGTATCGATGGTTTTCCCAGCTGGTTTACCATACTGACTTGAAGGGCAGTTTATTTTATACAGTATAAACAAATTAACCTCATGAAGTTATACATTTTGTCAATCTACAAAAAGTATCTTTTGCTTCTGATACCAAAAAGACTGTTTATGAAAATTCTCCGTTTGCTGTACCCCTAGTTGTGCCTTCCGAGAGCCTACAGAAACACCCACTTGTTTTGAAAATCATGATTTTGATCGACTAACCTCCTGCCAACTGAAAGGTCATTTCTGCAATATAGCTATTTCTTAGTGCTCTAAGCATTCTGATTTTAGTTTCAGACTTTTAGGATGTAGTACTTATTCCCTGCATTTTACTTCAGAGAAAGAGTACCTACTTTTCAAAGACTTTGTTGAAAAGTCCCTTTTCAACATGTGCCACCAATTGCAAAGTAGTTTCTAAGCAGTTCCCAAAGGTGAGAACAGGAGCCAATGTCTGAGTTGAAATTAGAATTCAAAATAAAGCTATTGTTTGAAATATAATTTGAAAATTATATAATTTGTTTGTGGGTTGGTTTTTTTTCATTTTGAAAAGTATTACATAAATACAGACCTAACGCATATTTCTCTCTCAGATATTATCATGTAACATCCCCAGGTATGCATGCAGATATCAGTGTTGATTTCCATGTAGTCTTCTATTTTTATCACACGTTTTTATACTCCCGCCTACAGTCACATGCACTGAAATTTCTCTTTCAGGATGACTTCTCAATTGAAAATACATTCCAGAAAGCTGGGGGTTTCTTCCTTTTTTTTACATAGAGAAATCTGGCCATGGGTATTTTTGTGCTCCCGTTTCTCCTGTCTGTTTTCCAGTTAGAAAAAACAGAGTGAACTATGATGCAGATAATGTTCAGCCTTGTAACAGTTTTGACCATAGGGCTTGCTTTAACCTCAGAAACAGCTACAGTTACCTCACTGTTGGAGAGCTAGGATCCTTTCTTTTCCTTCTTTCAGATATGACACAGGAAATTTTTAAAATGAGCTTAGCAGCCAGAATGTGTGTCTCATTGCCTCTAGCCCCAACTAAACCTTTTTTTTTTTTTTTTTAAATCAAAACGATTTTGCAAGTGGTTTTTTCACCTCCCTCTGCTTTTAAATCCAAAGCGGTTGCATTGTCGTGGTTATGACAGTCTAAGGATTAACAAGAGCCTGGGTTCATGAGAAGTAAACACTCGTGTTAGCCTATTTTTTTACATTGAGATTCTTCATCTTAAAGCTGTTGTCACATTCCTAACTTATTCTAACCTGAGTTAACACGGTTCAACCAATTCTGCAGAAGGACAGGAGCCCGTGTGTCTCCACCATCTGCGGACTGGAATCATGAAGGCAGGGCCTTATGTTATTCACAGAAATGAACCCTGTAAAATCCCAAACTTCCCTATGCCTGTTAATGGGAGCGCTGCGCAAAGCCTCGGAATTGAATACAGTCCAAGAGCAGAAGGAGCAGAGGAAAGCTCTTTGGTGAGCTGTTTCTTTTCCTAATCCATTACTATTTCTTCTTTATCTTCCTCCTTGGCAAGGTCTCAGTCAGCACTCAAGCACATACACACAATCTGAGGGAACAGCAGGACAGTAATTCAAATTTGTATTACAAGTCGCCGGGTACAGTTCCTCCTGATTCTGCCACTAGCATTAAAAAGGGTTAGCCAGATATCCCTGCAAAAATACTGAAGTATTCAAAGACCTAACATAGATACTTCATTGGCATTAATTTTGGTTAGGACCCAGCGTGTTCACACTTCTCTCAATTACTGTTTCTGTGTGTCCAGCACCTGCAAGATAGTGCTGTACCTATTAATTTCTGGCAGGTCTTTTTGGACTTGCAGCAGAATGAACTCTGTGAAACATCTGTGAGGATGGACTAATACTTTAATAAAGTTGGAAGTTTGCTATCTCTCGCATTAGTTATTTATAAAATCAAATGTAAATCATCAGTAGAATACAAAGCATGAGATGAGCACAGAATTAAATTGCTTTATATTTTAAAACGGCTGCTGAAGACAACCCCTGGATAAACTCACTTGCAATTTCATCCGAGTCAGAAAGGGCTACCCTAAACTCACATCAGCAAATCTTCAACGGTGCTTGGCAATACTAGGAGCACCTGGCACACTTAAAGTTGGAGTGAGAGAAGTACGGCAGTTGAGAGAAGGGAAATAAAAGTGGGGGATGGAAAAGACACACACAGAGAGTGAGGAATTGAAAAACATCAGTCTGTCCTCCAAAACATCCCAATTTCAGTCAGTCTGCCGCTGCAGGTTTCGCTATTGCCCTCCTCCACCTTGTAGATTTAAGTTCTAATCTGTGCACAGAGCAGTTTCTAAATTGTTCAGAGATGGCCCAGCTAGAAAAGGCTTTAGATAGGTTACAACACCTTTGTAAAGACAATGGATCCCAAAGAGAAAAAAATAAAATAGTTTTGATAGGGCAGGTGACATATATGAATATATACTGCTATGATATACATGGATATCAATAGGATATTAATTCAGTTGTGCAGAATCACTTTTAGTGCAGAACACTATTAGCGTTTATGTGTCAGAAACTTGGGTAAAGATGAGCATGCTTCATTTTTTTTAATTGTTACGGTCCATTTAGTGGCTTTGCTATATTTGTTACACTCTGGTGGAAACCTCAGTTTCAAATACCAGCATATAATCTCTCTCAGGTTCACTTTATGCTACACCTCGCTTCCAAACTCGTGGCTTGCAAGCACCTGAAAGAGGAGGAGCTGACAACTCTCAGATGCCACACTACCCATTTTAACTTTGTATTTGAACATTTCAGACTTTTTGTGAGGTGTTGGGAAAGCACAGAGCGGTCACCTGGAACAGTCACCTCCAAGGCAAAACAGATCTTCACAACTCCTGCGCAACATGGCATTTCTGCCGTCACTGCATGGGCAGGAGACAGTTCCTTGCCTTAGGCATGAAACTGATTATCCAGTCTTATATCCATGTATTTCTTAGAGTCACGGAATGATTTGGGTCAGAAGGGACCTTTAAAGATCATCTCGTTCCAACCCCCCTGCCATGGGCAGGGACACCTTCCACTAGACCAGGTTGCTCCGAGCCCCATCCAACCTGGCCTTGAACTCTTCCAATGATGGGGCAGCCACAGCTTCTCTGGGCAACATGTGCCTGTGCCTCACCACCCTTGTAGTAAATAATTTTTTCCTAATATCTAATCTAAATCTACCCTTTTTCAGTTTAAAACCATTGCCCCTTGTTCTGTCACTACAGGTCCTGGTAAGAAGTCTGTCCCCATCCTTCTTATAAGCCCCCTTTATATATTCAAAGACTGCTATAAGGTTTCTCTACGCTGAACAACCCCAACTCTCTCAGCCTTTCTCCATCACAGAGGTGCTCCAGCCCTCTGATGTTTTTCGTGTCCCCCCTTCGGACCCGCTCCAACAGGTCCCCGTCTGTCCCGTGCTGAGGACCCCAGAGCTGGACGCAGGACCGCAGGTGGGCTCTCACCCGATGGGAGCAGAGGGGCAGAATCCCCTCCCTCGACCTGCTGCCCACGCTGCTGGGGATGCAGCCCAGGACACGGTCGGCTCGTGCCCGGCTTTTCATCCCCCGGTACCCCCAAGTCCTTCTCGGCAGGGCTGCTCTCCATCCCTTCATCCCCAGCCGGTGTTTGTGACACTGGGGGTTGCCCCGACCCAGGGGCAGGACCCTGCATATTATATATATGTGTGCTACAGAAGAGAACCTCATTATACAAGAACAAACAAGAACAGCATTCAAGGTACGAGGATAGCTCAGAAAAAGCTTCTCATCCCAATCTCAGGTATGGATAAAGCACATCAGCCCTACAATGGTTTCACATGGACACTGTACTATTCAATAAATATACTCACAGCCAGATTTGTAATACTCTTTCTACCAGTGCATTTGTGTTAGGTCCCACTGATGGTACTGGCTTAGCGTATAGTGCAAAATTTTCAGCAAAGCATCACGCATACTGAAATGACAATGATTAAATCCCAGAGAAATCCACTAACTGCAAACAAAGGAGGCAACAGCTTATCAGAAACATCGTAACAGATCATAACCAGAAACCCCAGGAACTGTATGATTATTGTCTACAAGGTTCACTTAAGAAATGTATTTCATTAAAAAGCACAAAGCAACTTGCAAATTTCAAACTCAATGTAGACTCAAAAGGAAGGAGTACTTGCATGATTTGCACATCACTAGCACTGACATTTAAGTCACATTCTGTTGATAAAATACCATTTCAAAGAGAAACCATCTCGTTCTCTCGCAGCCCTGTTGGTCTTGCGATGGTAACAGGATAAAAATAGCAGCATATATTTCTCTTAAGGCCATAAGCAGATGTGTCTGTATTTAAATGCAGGCATGGAAAATACAAAGAATTTGAAAACCATCATTTCAATATTGTTAAATTTGTGCATGCACATGAATGTACATAAGAAATATTTCAGGCAGTGGTCCTTTGTATTCATTTCTGCTTCTTTCAAGCTGTGGAAAGTAACATTCTGTAGAAGAGCTTTTGTGAAAAATATACAGAAAATGATTTGCACTTAACTTGAAATGTAAATAAAATCCCTAGGATTTTAAAGTTCCTTCACTCTATGTGCAACTTAAGTATAATTTGTTGGCCTCTGATACTGACAGTCTCCTTTCCTCTATCCAGAAAATTCAACAGGAAAAAAAGTGAGTTGAAGTAGTCTAGATGACTGAAATGCAAAGAATTTTACATTACATCTCTCTCTTAAAAAAAAAAAAAAAAAAAAAAAAGAAAGAAGTAACTTACTATTCTTTTTCATTTTATGGCGTTCATCTGAATTCAACTACCAAGCCATTTTAAAAACATCCCAGACTCCAGCATTGGCAGGTGGCTGCACAATATCCTCTCTTTTGGAAAATATTTCAGGATTGCATCCGAGTACTAACTGATGGCTGCAGTGCTTCAGCATTTTGTATGAATCTCTGAGGTATTTAGAGAAAGAAAGATTCTCCCATAAAATGTAATGCTGTGATTAATTCCTGAAGTTGGGATCTCTTCCATCCATGGAGCCTTCGAGGAGCACAGGAGATACCTCTGTTTGCTTTCCCCGCGGTGTAGCTGGCCCTGTGGCACTCCAGGAGTTAAGCTCCCGATGGAATTTTGCTGTGTCTTCAGGAATTAAATCACCCAGTGATCACAGGGAACCCCAGTTTGAGAAGCATTGGAGCCCTACAGACAGAAACTCCCTCAAAAAAAGAACCAGAAACAGAGGATGGATGGTTTGGCATCTATGAACTCATTTGAACTTGGTCACCCCAAGTAACAAGTGCTATTTGGACGGACACATATGTCCTCTGTCACCCTTCAGGCCATCATTTTAGCACCTTCCTGCAATTCCATGAATTTCAGAAATATTTTAATAAACCAGGAAATCAATACGTCACCAACAGAGCTTGCCACCCGGTGTTTCTAATCTTGGATTATGCACAAGGATAACTTTTAGTACTCAGTGATATCATACAATTTTTGGAGCTCCTTGGCAGCAGGGTAACTGTTGGATGATACCAGTCTACCGATCTCCCACAAATTGCAAATATCATCAGTAGTATGTGAACAAAGTTGCTTAAAAATAGAAGATGTGCTGTGGTGCTGACATTCTACATATTGTGTAAATTTGAGCTCGTCAGCCTGGTAGATGCCAAAGCAGTTTTGCAGAACCCAGAACACTGGCAGCACTTGGCATGACTATAGCATCTGGCATGGTGGCTAGGAAGAGATCCATCAGGTTCAGTGAGCTCTGCTCTGCAACAGAGAAAAAGAAGATTTACATCCAAACTCTGACACCGATGTAGAAATGGCCTTTTTTATACCAGCTAGCAATCCCTTCCCTGACAGGGTCAAGCATGACGGTAAACGAAAAGAACAGAAGGTTAGTATGTCTAGTAACACAGGGTAAGTGATGATAGTTAGAACTGCACTCTCTGAAAGAGATTTTCACCCATTATAGTGTGACTTTCATCCTACAGATGGAAAAGAAGATGAAAAGGAGGAATTGGTGCTGCCCTGGGAAGAGGAAGGATGTCCCTAAGTACGAAACAAGTCCCTCACTGGTATCTGGAAAGCACCTTAGCAGCAGAGACATCTTTGTAATTGTTGTAGCCCTGGTAACAGTAAGGTAAAAAGACCTCCAGCACCGTACGACACCAAAGACTTTGGTTTCAAGAGAAGGAAGCTGTGCCACTGACATTTAGGTTTACTGGAAATACAAGTACCCAGAACTTCTGGTGCTGAGCACTGGTACTGAATGAGGCTTTTTTCAGCCTGAAGAAGCTGGCTACGACTGAAGCCTGAATATGTTCCAGGGCGACTATTTTTAGCCTCACCCCTTTCAGCAGATAAAAAGGAAATGGATGCTTTTTGGTTAATTACCACAAAGGCAAACTGGATATATTCTTAAATGCAACACCTCTGATAGCAGCAGAAAAGGGGCAGTGTAATCAGCAGAAGAGGAATACTGTTTCATGAACTCCCCGTTAAAGAAACAGGACAATGAGAACTCTCCAGTTACAACTACTGATTTCCTTCCCCAGGGTATAAGGAAAAATCCATGCAATATTTGCCATAAACTCTTCTTAAATATGCATCCCTAAGTAGCTCTCTTCTTTCTGAAAATGACCTTCACGCTAGGCTCCTCTCAACAACGCGCCTTTCTAAAAGGCACAGAACACATTCAGTACACCCGCTATTAAAAAACGCGAGAGCATCCCAGCAGCATTTTATCACACGATTTTAATCCCAGAGCAATGCAGGGGTGTCTGGACACAGTCTTGGGCAAACCGGCTCTAGGTGACCCTGCTCGAGCAGGGGGTTTGGACCTGATGACCTCCAGAGGTCCCTTCCCACCAGAATCATCCTGTGATTCTGTGCCTGTCACCTGGAAATGATGATACTTAAAAGACGGAAAGAAGGCAAATTTCCTGCCACGCTGTAACAAAGCCATTTTAAGGTAAAACAAAAGGAGAATGGTAAGTCAGCCAGCAAGGAAGCCTACTTTTTTGATCCTCTGCCTCCAGGCATTTGCAAAAGGAAGGAAACTGAGATCCAATGATCAGATCAACAGTCTCTCACAAAATGTAAGAGAGTATCGGTTTCCATAACTAGTATGATTCATATGCTGGAAAGTATATTGCAAAAACATAGGAATGTTTCATGCCTCTTTTTTTAAATCTTTTTTTTCCCCCTACCCCGCCCCTCCAAATTAGTCCATATACACCTGGGTACTAGAAGCTGGAGACAACAAGGAGGTTAAAAGGATATGGTAACCTTCTGCATCCAGCTGCAGGTTTAAGAGAAACATGATAAAATACCCGCTGCATTACAAACAGTAGGTTATTCCTTATTTATTAGCATTATTATAATGGCTGGAAGCAGTGCCAAAATTAGGACCTTTTCGTATCACTGAACAAAAAAGCATGGGAATATAAAAGACCTATTAAAATCCAGTCTCAGAACACCGCTTGTAAGAACGGTAAAAGACAATAGATAAAATGGAAAGGACAAGAGACAGAGAAAAGAGCCACAAATCACAAAGAAATACATAGCAAATCAACAAAAGCAACTCTCCCGACCTCTGAAATGGGGAATAACCACTCCTCCGTGCTGTTGAACTCATCTCACTTTAACCTTATTTTTCTTACTTGCTCTTCTCCATTATTCTATTCAAAAAATGTGAAAAATGGGCCAAAAATGGACAAAGAAACTTAAGTGCTAGTGTGCCTGCTACTTTGCAGTCCAATTGTTCACAAGTAGAACGGTATTTGCTTGATTTGTAAAAACTGGTGGGTGTCCAGGAACATAAGGCAAATATAAAATACACGTCTCAGCAGTACACCTTAACCCTTATGAACATGATTATTAGATAATTTCCTACAAATTGCACATTATTCTCCAGGAAAAACTGGCATTGGAAATATTTTAGCACATGGAAAAAAATGTGGGTTTTGTAGTTAACGATGAGTTACTCAAAACATCCTACGGAACATCTTTTTGTATTATGCTGAATCTTACTTCAAGACAAAGGAATTGATCTTTGATACTTGAAAAATCAAGATTGCACTGACTGACAGGCAGATGCAATCTCAGCTTTGTGTAAAAAAGGCCTCCCCCTTCAAATAACTGAACAGCATTTGTGCAGCATATCAGCTTTTGTGGAAAATGCACGGATGTATTCATACATATTTATTTTGAAAGGCAACTCATAGCCAGCTAAGCATATCTACAAGAATATATATGAAGTGGCATGCTGGTCAAATTATTCATTTTCTTTTGCTAGTAGGGGGTATTTGGGGAAAAAAAATGGCATAATGCTCATTTTCAGCAATATACTGAGCTGTCAGTCAATACTCTCACAGTATTTTAGAGAAGATGAGAACTCATCTGCACTAACTAAATTTCACTTGCTTGGCCTAGACTATCAAGTGTCAGGACTTCTAGTGGCCTTCGTAATACGGCTGTAAAGAAATGTGACTTTTCAAATGTGGAAGTTCATTAACTATTCGAGAACGTTTTGCAACCCATTTCTCCTAAAGCCTATCATGCATGTTTCTTCCAGTAGCTTTTTCTAAGGATGTTCATCATGCTCTCTGTAGAACTCTTAAAAGAAAAAGCAAGAAAATATCCAAAATTCTTGCAGCCTTGTTACAAGCTGCCATGCTGACAACTAACATCTTCACTAATGATACTTCAAGATGTATTCTTAAGTTACTTAATAGAATTATAGGGATTACTGGCCTTACCGGAGTGTTAATTGTCAGCTCTTCTAGGCTTTCTGTAATCCTGGGACTCCTTTTTTGTTTTAATTTGGTGTACAGTTTGGGAGAGTTCAGTAATTCACCTTATGTATAATTGAATCAGAGCCATTTTGAACGGCAACCAGCATTTCACTGGTACATTTGAGAATGAAACAAGGACAATTTGGCAGAGAGATGGGGTGCATGCCAGTCCCCCGTTTTCCCTCTTTCGTGCATAGCAAAAGCCCCTGGGGAGTATCAAAATCTTATTCTCATCTCCTCGCAAGTCAGCTGGAGCCTGAGGGGATCCCGAATGTTTGGGGGACTCCTCTCTCCTCTCCACAACAGTTGACATGCCACCGTCTTCCTTCGTCTGACAGGCTTGATGGGGCAGGAGGGGAAGCATCAACCAGAAAGAGTAGCGTAGGGACAGTATTTTCTGTGACCACCACACAGTAAAAACATCCGCCGTTGGGAACAGTCCGCCTATTTTTTCCACCCACAGTCCAAATATTTTTAAGTGGGACCGTGAGATCCACTCCCACAAGTCAGAAATTAGGACAGGTGCTTGGAAACCCCCTATTATTGCCTCAGCAGCATCACCAGCAGTAACTGCAAATGTATAACTAATCATTAAGGTGTTACAAAGAACAAATACATTGTTAGTAAAAAATTTCTAGGAAATTCAACAGCATGAAGCTTTACTAGTGCAGGATAGCAGGTGTTTCATGGTATTTGTTCCCCTTCTAGAACTTGAAGTTCAGGAAAATGGGGGGAAAAAAAATAAACCTGCCAACAACAAAATTTCCAAAATGGAAAATAGCAAGTGAAGGTCACA
Organism: Buteo buteo; assembly: GCF_964188355.1. Lineage (NCBI taxonomy): Eukaryota > Metazoa > Chordata > Aves > Accipitriformes > Accipitridae > Buteo > Buteo buteo. Next base: position 30,396,864 of record NC_134184.1, on the reverse strand, counting down.
CAACCTGAATCTTTGTTTTACCTTTCTGACCAGTTACCCCTAGACACACATTTGTACCTTGCATTCAAAGTGTTGTGAACATCAGCCATCTACACCCTTCCTGTAATCAAATCAAAAGCTGCTCCTTGGGAAAAAACCTTCCCGTCTGCTACATGTGGTAATGCTTTCACCAAACTCTGTGCTTTCATTGCCCACCCTGAAACCCACACGTCACACATATCTCCCACCTAACTGCTGGCAGCCCCATCACAAGACCATCACTTTGTCCTCTCACTGAAACTACCATGGAAATCAGATGCCACGTCACACCACAAACCCATCAGCCGACTTCCCTGACCCAGATACAGACGGTAAAATAGATGGGATCTATAGCTGCGTTTAATACCAGGGAGGTATATAATCCCTTTTGGTCACTGCCAGCTCTCGGAAAACAAATGATTGCAGCTATTGGAGTGTGCAGCTTAACTTCATTTTCTAGATCTTCAAAGTTTGAAGCAACTGCATTTATCTTTTATTTCCTTCCCAACTCAACTTACTATTGTAGCACTTAAAGCCTACACAACAGACTTGCTGTTTTATCAATATTATCAATTCCACCTTTGGAGAGTCTCTCTCATGTAAAGCACAATAGTAAATAGAAAAATGAATAAAAATGGTTCAATATAAACACAGTTCTGTAACTTACGTGGTTTATCTTCAATGCTGTCACTTTTTTAAAGCACAAATACAGACTGCAGCATGTCGAGGGTGGGAGAGAGTAAAGGGAGTGAAGAGAAAAGTTAATCCTACTACTCAAATACCAGAGATGGTATTTGGACATAAACCAACTTCTTCTGAGGCTGTGACTGCTAGATCTGCTAAAGCTCATGCTGATTCCCACAAGATTTTTTTGTTGTTGTTTAACTTTTTGGTAAGAGGCAAAAAATCTTTAACAACATGGAAAGTTAGAAACTAGGCATATACAGTCTGACAATTTTTCTACAGGAAAGAAAAAACAACACTACCATCAGTTTTCAGCTGCCAGTTCTTCCAAACATAAAACCTGCCTTTGTGTTTGTATCTTTATTGCTCCTATAGGAGTTGAACGCAACAAAATCAAAGACCAGGAGGGGTTCCATGCATGCGTGCATGACAGAAAGTAGAATGCTGAAAAATTCAAAGTTTGGGTAGCATGTCATTAAAGCTATCAGTTTTGTTTTGGTCTCCTGCTGTGGCCTTACCAGAAGCAGCTTAGCTGATCAACTAATAGAAAACTGTGTACAAAATGCAAAAAAAGCACTTGGATCAGGCAACCTGTGATTAAAACAATTATGAAGCAAATACATCCCACAGACTATATTTGTATATATTTAAAATTGCCAGATTGAAATGAGTCCTTTTCTAGTAACATCGCATTTGCTTCATACTCCATTTCACGGAGATGACAAAAATCATGATAGCAATCACAGAACACAGTCTGAAATGAAGTACTTCACGTACATGAGCAAACTTATGGTACTGATTTGCCAACAGCTAGAACATCGTCTCAGAATTGAACACAATAAGGAAATACTGGAGCAGTTTAGATGACAGAGGAGGTTAATAAAACATAAGATATGGCAAATGTAGTATATGATACACAGAAAACAGATCAGGAATTGGGAAAAAACATCACTTTGCCTTTTCTGCATTTCTTTTGATGATTCGAAAACTGGTCACGTACGATTCTCTTCCTGAAATCTCCTGCTTTGGATTTCTCTATTTACAGCAAACTCACAATATAAAAGGATGATTTAATTAAAACCCACGTGCTTGAAATTTATAAATAAGTATTTAATATAATACGCAATTCAATTCCAAATCTGATTTATTACTAGAGTACATCATCAAGTTAATTATCTGTATGATATATGAAGTGCATGGTAAATTCTAGATGTAGCAGATTAAATTTTCAAGTCACTAAATGACTCTGTTAAATGTATGTCTTGTGGTTTCCATGCCACTTTTGACATTTTCAGCCATTACTTTTCCTACCAAGCAAGCCAGTCTAGGTCTAGTACTTCTCCCTGAACTCTCTCCTATTTGGGGCATTTTAAATAACTTTTCAGAGGTGCTCTTCATCTATTATGGCACAGTATTAAGTGGAATTACATTTGGATGATCCACACAGAAACCCATACTCAAGAAGCATGTCCTGACCAGACCAATGTAAACCTTCAAGTCCTCAGGAAATTCAGCTTTAATCACACTTGAATATAGCCACGCATTCGTATGTTCAGGTATGAAGAGGCACAATGTGTGCTCTAGTAAGAGCTTTGCACATGATGGAACGCAAAAGTCTACATCATCCCACCAGACAATACCAGAGGGAGGTACAAGCCCCACGCCAGCCTTCATTCCCTCCCCACAGTAAATCCACCCCGAAAGCAAGAACAGTTCCAATCCTGTATAAATCCTACATAAGACCATAATACTGAAGTCATCCATCCCTAGTAAGACAATAATAAAGCATCAGATATCACACATCCATTTGTAATAGAGCACTCCTACCTTTTCAGTTTCATATAATTTTCACTAGCTGCAGGTCTGCATTCAGCTCGTTGCACCACTATTCCTTCCAAGGAAAGTTTATCTAGAATGAAAAAAACAAAAGCAAACCTGGACATTAAAATAAGATTCACCAACACAGTCAACATTTGAATTATTCTTCACTAATTAAGCATTTAGTAAATATCATGTAATTATAAGTTCTGAAATCTCAAATTAAGTTCTAAAAATCTCTATTTAGACACCAAAGAAATAAGCAGGAAAAACATGTTTGCACAGCTGGTATACCCTAGACTTCCTGATTTTGCCATCAGATGTTTTACATATTAGGAACGAATCACAAAGATCAAATTTTAAATAAGAGATGGTAACTGTGTGGTCCCCGTTTCTCTAGATTGCTGCACTCATTATCTAGGAACTGTTTTCTGGAAATATGTATTGAGTACAGTTAGTGACCATGAAAAAAAAAATCTACAAAGAGAAGCCAATCATCAAAGCATCCAAAATTAGTGGAAGATAAAATGAGAGCTAATTTTATTCCTATCCTCAGAAAAAGAGTAATCTATTTTCACCTTTTTACAATTAAAAAAAAAATTGTTCACTAAAGGAACATAATGCAATACAAGTAATTACTACATATGCTAACACTCAGGGAAAAGAAATAAAAACTTGCAGTTAGTAACCTAGGAGATCACATACTAAGTTTTAGTTAATATTGCTCTCTGTACATTCACCTCTGTAACACAATCACTTTGTAATCCACGGTGAACACCTTTTGGCCTAAAGCAACGATGACTAACAGAGCAGTGCAATAGTACCAGCCTACTCCATCAAGGTGGAAAAGTCTAAAAATTAAAAGCAACTTCACGTAGAAAGGAAGAGAGAAGCGATGGTGGGCAAACACCTGCGTGTGTGGGGGGGGTGTGTGATAATTCATCCATCTCTGGGACGTAGCCAGTGCAATATGTGTAAAACAAACACCTCTGGAACAGCCTCGCTTAACAGGAAAGGATGAGCTTTAATGGCTTGATTAGCTCTCACTATTTAAAACGTCCTTCCAACGGAGAGCCTCATCTTACTATTGGTGTAGGGTACTACACTGTCACCGTCACCTTCAGCTGCCAGTGTCACAAAAGCTAACAGAAACACTTAGAAGTATTGATGCAAGTAATGCAAGGCACTCTGAGACATCTCTAATTTTTCTGCTGCCTTATAGACTGAAATATTATTACACCTGGAAATCTACGTCTGCTCTCCCTGCATAAGGCAGAGAGTGATTACTTCAACACCATGTATTTTAAAATGCTTTAATCTAAAATTTCTTGGTTTGATTTAAACTTAGTCCTTGAAAGGAGTAAGAATGCCATACTTTTTTCAGGTAGTTTTGAATGAAACAAAGAAAATTTGTATTAAAACACTTCTAGTTTTACAGATTCCTAAGGTTTATGGTCAGGAGAGACAACTTGGCAAATTTGCCTGACCTCCTGTGTATCACAGACAGGTAAATTTTATCCTCTTTCTTCTATACAGAACCCAGTAGCTTATTTGTGGCTAAAGTGGTACTAATATCGCTGCTTAATTTCTGATATGAATTTGCCTTCAGCTTCTAGCAGTTGGTTCTTCTTATGACTTTCTATATGGTGCTAAAAAGCCTTTTAGTACCTGGTGTGTTCTCCGTTTGAAAGTACTTCCACACTGCAATCAAGTCACTTCTCAATCTTCTTTTCAATAAATGAAGTAATTCAAGCTCAAGCATTATCTCACCACAAGGCATTTACACCACACTTAAATCAGTTTTGGGTCTCTTATCTGCACCTCGTTTTAAGAATACAGAGAACAGAAAAAAGACCTAATACTATTGTACTGGTCTCACCAAAACGAGATACGGAGGTAAATAACAGACAGGAGCTGGAATTTCTCTCACCTCTCTTCAGCCATCTCAAGGTTATTCAACAGACTCTCTGAATTCAGCTGAGAGAGGGAGGAGGGGAGACTTTCAGAAGCAAATTGGTCCCATCTCTTTCAGGATTCAATGATCTGCCCTGTGCTGGTGGTTTTTTTGTGGTTTTGGTTTTCAGGGTTTTTTTTTGGGGGGGGGGGTCTGTGTCTCATGACTGTGCTTCATGTTTAGATGGCTAAAACTGGGTTAAGATCAGTTTGTCTCTAAAAATCAAGCTCTGGGGGTTAATGGAGCTGACTGGCTATTATATCACTAATAGACCTATTTTGAGTCTTTTCTAAGCCTCACATTTTACTTATGTGCTCTGCATTCCCTGTTCCTAGGTTTATAATTGCCTTTGGCTCGGTTAAAATGTATTGCCTTTAAACAGATTCTGTGAATTAAGTGATTCCAATCACACCATGACAGTCCTGTCCAGCATTTGTGTCAATCATGACACATTTCATAAGCAGTGATTCTCACTTACTACTGTCCCTCTTGCTAATCCTGGAGGAAGCCCTTCAAACTACAGCCCGAGTGGCTTCCTACTGATAATTACTTTCTGATAACTGTCAGCCAGTTTTTAATCTCGTTCTGTGCTTGCAATTTTTTTAGACATAAATCAGAATGTCACAAGATTCGAAATTACGTGCAACACAAAATGCTAAGCAGGCTGCAAACATGCTGTTACTTTAAACTCACAATCTCCAAAATAAACAAAATTAGGTTTGTTTGACCAGAAAACCTTTACATAAAGCCATGTTTGCTAGCATTCATTACATTTCTGATCTTTTCTACCTCTTGAACTCCATGACAATTTTCCCACTAGTTTCTATGGTACGGGTTCAAGGTTAACTAGCTTATAGTCGTCTGAGCCATCCAGCCCAGCTGTCTGAACACTGACATGCTGCTATTGATCTCTCTGCACCTTGCACACTTCTCAAATTATTCTTAAGTTTTCAGAATCAGTGAACCGGATAGCTTCCCCCCACAGCTATTTAGGAAATGAAGCTGCCAATTAAACGTGCTTATCCTTAGTAATAGCTCATCTTTGATGTCCTCTTTTAATTACCACTGATCCGGATTTGGCTTTTGTGCTGGTTTGGGCTGGGATAGAGTTAATTTTCTTGATAGTAGCTGGTATGGGGTTGTGTTTTGGATTTGTGCTGGAAACAGCGTTGATAACACAGGAATGTTTTCCTTATTGCTGAGCAGTGCTTGCACAGAGCCAAGGGCTTTTCTGCTTCTCACCCTGTCCCACCAGCGAGCAGGCTGGGGGGGCACGAGGATTTGGGAGGGGACACAGCTGGGACAGCTGACCCCGACTGACCCAAGGGATATCCCAGACCATACGACGTCATGCTCAGTATGTAAAGCTGGGGGAAGGAGGAGGAAGGGGGGGATGTTCGGAGTGATGGCATTTGTTTTCCCAAGTCACCGTTCTGCATGACGGAGCCCTGCTTCCCTGGAGATGCTGAACACCTGCCTGCCCATGGGAAGCAGTGAATGAATTCCTTGTTTGGCTTTGCTTGCGTGCACAGCTTTTGCTTTACTTATTAAACTGTCTTTATCTCAACCCACAGGTTTTCTCACTTTCACTCTTCCGATTCTCTCCCCCATCCCGATGCAGGGGGAGCGAGCGAGCGGCCGTGTGGGGCTGAGTTGCTGGCTGGGGTTAAACCACGACAGTCCTTTTTGGTGCCCAACGTGGGGCTCGAAGGGTTCAAGATAACGACAGATTTGATTGGAATGTGCTAGATCGAATTTATAGCCGTTATTGCTGTTTAGCTATTAATTGACAGGCTTCTGTGCTTACCATGGGGCTTGCTTGCCTCACTGTATATTAGAATCTAGTGCTCGTTAGCGGCTGCTTTTTGTTTTCGCTGCTTGCTCTACTGCTGTACTGCTTATCATCTTACTCTGCTGTGCCTGGGAACATTCTGATAACAGCAATGGCCGGGTGCCTGGGCTGGCAGATGGCCAGGGCATCGCTGCTGCTTCTGTGCTGCTGTACTGGACAGGCTGGAACTCCAGTTTGAACTCCAGTCGAAGGGAGCGTGGCCGTGGATAAGCCCCTGCCCGAGCAGGTACATCTCAAAGCATCTGCGGCCGTGGTTACGTCTGTGCCGCAGCAGGTATAGCTCCGAAGGGATTGTGGCCCAAGGAGAAGTCCACGCTGGAGAAGGTACAATCTGTGGCTGTGGGTCGGTCCACGCTGGAGAAGGTACACCTCGAAGCATCTGTGGCTGTGGGTCAGTCCACGCTGGAGAAGGTACACCTCGAAGCATCTGTGGCTGTGCATGAGGTCACGCCGGAGCACCTCAAAGCGTGTGGCCGTGGATAAGCCCGTGACAGAGCAGGTACACCCCTGGAGGGACTGCAGTTTGGGGTAAGTCCAAGCCGGAGCAGGGGCAACGGGAGGAGTTCATGGCAATGTTAAACCCGACGATCTGGTCCAAAGGGACCAGGGGTGGAGATTGTAATGGAAATACCTTTAAATTGTTGTAACCCATGATTTGAGTCGCATGTTACAGGAATTACTACAGCAGAAACCACCTGAACTAATGGAAGACAAGCCTCACAAGAAGCAGTGCAAGTGCTGCGGCGAGCTGACCCGAGCTGGCTTTGGTGCCCAGTAACTCCAGGCAACACACCACCTCTCCTGTCCTGAGTGACCACCATAACAGATGGACTAAATGAACTCAGTGCATGCTTTGTGGACATTTTAAAGACATTTGATAGGGGTGGTCCATAGACTAAAGGAATGATATCTGTGTATTTTATCAAAGGAAGGGTGATGGTGGTTAATGAGGCTGTATCGGATAATGTGGTACCTGAGCATGACATAAGTGGTATGGAATAAGGGGTGGAGAATGCGCTGGTTTTGGCTGGGATAGTTATTTTTCTTCATAGTAGCTAGTATGGTGCTATGTTTTGGATTTGTGACCGAAACAGTGTTGATAACACAGGGATATTTTAATTACTGCTGAGCAGTGCTTACCCAGAGCCAAGGGCTTTGCTGCTTCTCCCCCCACCCCACCAGCGAGCAGGCTGGGGGGGCACAAGGAGTTGGGAGGGGACACAGCCGGGACAGCTGACCCCAACTGACCCAAAGGATATCCCAGACCATAGACCATCATGCTCAGCACTAAAAGCTGGGGGAAGAAGGAAGGCAGGGACAGTCGGAGTGACGGCATTTGTCTTCCCAAGTCACCGTTACGCGTGACGGAGCCCTGCTTTGCTGGCGACAGCTGAATACCTGCCTGCCCATGGGAATTAGCAAATGAATACCTTGTTTTGATTTGCTTGCATGCACAGCTTTTGCTTTACTTATTAAACTGTCTTTCTCTCAGCTGATGAGCTTTCTCACTTTTACCCTTCCGATTCTCTCCCCTGTCCCACCACAGGGGGAGTGATCAAGCAGCTGTGTGGGGCTTGGTTGCCGGCTGGGGTTAAACCATGACAGCTTTTAATGTTCCAGTTGCTTCACAGTACAAGGCTGTCCGCAGTCTCCAAGAACACCACCTTGACCTAAGCTAGTCTGCTGACAGAGCTCATCCACTGTCCAAAAGCCAAGGTTTAAGTCCAACTTCCCCTGGACCCTCTTGGGGATTTTAACACATCCAGAGAGCCTCGCAGAATCAATCTGCAAAGATGCACGCAAACCTCCGGCTGCAAGACTGTAGCGGGGGAACATATTTTTTACTCCCTTTGCAGCCTAATTAGCTCTCATTCACCAAACTCAAGTTGAGAGACTTGGGTCTGTCTTCACTTATTGCAGGACCGGAGCTGTAATGAAAAGACATCCAAAGTGCTACACGCCTGCCTTGGTATTTCCGTAGTCACATCAGCCTAGAAGCCAAAGGATGAATAAGGCATGAAAGTGGCAAATCTCTGTTAAAAATACCTACTCAAAATAAAGCAGATAGTACAAGGTAAATGAATAGGTCTGGAAGACTAGCTAAGACCAGTAATTAGAAGGGAAAACAGACATTTTCCCAAGTGTCTTACGCTCTCAGTTGCCCTATGTGGGGTGGCAGGTACAAGTACACTGTGAGTGCAGCTCTGGACAGGCTGGTCTACATAACCCATAGCTTCATCATTAGCTGCCAAATGCATGCTCACCCCAACCTCCCCGCCTGAATGCCCCGGTGCCAATTCATAATGGAATCTCAACTGTTGACTTTTTCAGCGAGATGACAGGGAATTATGCTGGGGAGATGCCGATTCCAGCTTCAAATCCTGCTGACAATCACCAGCAAATGAACAGAATGTGGTTAAAATGCTTAAAACGGGCACTGGGGAAATTTACTGGAATTGTGCAGATGATGGTCTGATAGGGGCTGGTTTGGGTTTTGGGGGGAGGGGTGAGACAGAGAGATGGACTAGCTTGGAGAATTTAATGTGTTAGTGTTCTAGTCTGACTGCACCCGGCTCCAATTTCCAGCCACTGGGTCTTGTTAGAGCATTGACTGCTAAGTTGAAGAGCCTGCTATGAAAGCATTTCTGCCCATCCAAGCACTTATGTACTCTCCACCTTTATCAAGCCTAATAAAAATAAACCATGTTTTCTTGAATCTTCCATTATGCCTATTGTTCAGCTTCTTAATCATTCTTATTGACCTGAGAAAGTTGAGTTCATGAACATCTCTCCCGAGACATTGTCTCTCACAGCCAGCCTTGACAGCATGTGGGACAGGATCTGGAGTTTACCAGCTCCTGCTCTTTATGAGCAGTGCCAGGGAAGGAGGAGATGAAGAGCTGCCTCAAGATGCACCATTCCCGAGCAGCAGAAAAAGTGGAAGAAAGTGCAGTAAGGACAGACAACGGGCACATGTACCTTCAGCTCCTCAGCAGGTAGCAGTTGGGCTGTTGCTTCCCAGCATCCAAGCTGGAAGCCCCGGTAGTTCCCACTGCCCCCTTATACCTCTGTGCAGCTTCCCAGGCTACTGCAGTGACAGCCGGACAAGGAACAGCCCCTTCCTAAACTAGACCTCAGCTCTGCCGCTCTCCCAGACCAGAGGCATTCTGTGGCACCTCTCTTCCATTCAAAGGGCAGCCTCAAAGCTAGCGCCCTTCTCAGACCACCCTTCCCTGGTAGCTACACAGCTAGAGAATAGGATTGCCCCATCTTCACTTGGCACTCCCTCATTTAGGCATCCAAAGACACACACTACATTTTTTTACTGACCACCGCACAGGACTATGACCTCATGTTCAGTTGTCAATGACGCATTACACAGAGGAGTAACCTTCCCGCAAACATATGTACAACAAACCCCACCTACAGTGTATTCCTGGGCGTATAAACTTCATATTGGTCATATTAAAATGTTATCCTAACCAACTATCCAAATGGTTCTGCATCAGCAAAGTATCTCCTTATTGATTACACTCACAGTCTGTATCGTCTCCAAACTTCATCAGTAACTATCTCCTTCTTGATCACTGACTAAAAATAAATAGGACCAAGAACCAAAACACAGCAACATTTTAGTGGTAATTCTCTGCTTCCTGTTTGCCAGTTTGAAGCCGGCGGATAATTTTTGTATAGTTAAATGAAACGGAAACTAATACAGTACATAGTACTAACACTAATTCAAAATAACAAATGAGACATACTCCAAGATTTAACAGAAGAAAGCATCACCTGCTTTGCTGAACAAATTGTAACCAAAAAAGAGAAAAGACTTTGGCACAATCCATTTTCCCTCCACCCACATTGATTAGTATTATATTAGTCTCCCTTAATTTTTAACTGATTGACTTCCAAGTCAGATGTTGTATTGTTTTTCGTACAGTCCCTTTTCATTTTTAAATACCTGGGCCATCCAATTCACCTTTCAAATACGGGCACATCATTTGCTTTTTCAGTCTTGTAGAAATGCAGTGCTCAAAAAGTATTAAAAATATCAACAGCAACTGTTGTTAGAGTTTCTCAGACAGCTCTTTTAAAACTCTTGAATACAAATTGTTCAGACTTGCTGATTTGAAAATCTTCAATTTTAATGAGTGTGTAAAGCTTGTCTTCAATAGCTGTTAATCAACATCCTGGAGTTGTTACTGGAATGAGAATGTCTCTGCTATCAACACTGTGAGATAGTAGCTATTGAGTGGTTTAATTGTCCAACAACCTGGCCAATTTTCTGTGTTATGACATTAAATGACTAGCAAATTGCCTCGATAACCCAAACAGATTTCATTAGCATGGCGTCCTAATACACTTAAAAAATTCTCTGCCTCTTAAAGCTGGTATTTCTCCTCATATCCTTTTGTACTGTAATAAATAAAAGTAGCTGTTTTCTGTAACCCAGGTCATTTTCATCAACAGCAGACTCTCAGTGAAGCTGATGCTGTTTGGACATGTGAGTAAGCTGAACCATTGGTAAAGCACCAACTTCCCTGCGGTGTGCTCTAGTCCCGAATCGTCAGCTCCGTGGCGTGCTCAAGCTTCCAAGACCAGGAGGTTCAGGAGAAGGATGGAAGCTGAGGAGGAGTGAGGTTATCTTCCAAAAGGAAACATGTAGGACAGAACGAGGGGCAGATGCCTAGCCCCCTCCTCCTTGGATTTGTGTTCCTGTGTAGCTGACAGGCACCAGCGCTGCATTTTCACTGTCTCCAGGATGGCTTGTCTGACCAAGAAGAAACTGAAAAGCTGTGGATTGCTCTCCTGGCGCAGCCCAAAGGGAGAGTAACTTGGAAATGGAGTAGTAGTACTACTACAGCCACTCTCTTAAGCGTGTGCAAGAGTGCTTAGTGTATTTTCTGACTTAATCTGGAACCAAACCAATATCCTTTCAATTGCTGGATTCCAGCGCCATTCCTTACTTGAATGGCCAATCCCAGCATACAGGTGACACTAAGAATTTGTGAAGCAGCAGTCACTTCAGGACTGCTAGCTACCAACATCTGCGAGCAGGATACTTCACCTGGATGGGGCAGAAACAGACAGTTCGCTCACGGCATGGGAGAGCACACGGTAGCAAGTTGCTCTGTCTCAATCCAAGTGGGAAGCAAGAAGATCCGGGATGCACGGGGCACATCTCAGCTATCACACGCCTGGTGCACAACACAAAGACGCTCAGAGCACCAGAATGGTCAAAGTCTCTAATTTGACTGCAAGAAATACTTGCATACCTTTACCAAAATGAACTTTCGGGTGATCTTTCAGTACATGGACAAAAGGACAGAAAAACAGAAATCCAGTTCCTCTAGGCATAGCTCCACCTTCAGAAAACAGTGAGCTATATAAAACCACCCCACTAAAACTACATGAGCTGCAATACCATATGTATCACCAAGCGCACAGGAAGAACAAGGGCTCTTTGGAAAAGTTGTCTTGTAGTACGGCACAGAAAGTGGAAAATTTTCACAAAGATGTGCCAGGCTTTAATTTTGTGTTACAGATGACTGTCAGCTGCAGTGAAGTAAAGTTACATGGGTTTGTGGTGATGAAAATTTTACAGCAGCTCTACATTTTTCAAGTCTCAAAAGTTTAAATGTAAATATTCATGATCTCCAGAGAGTATATTTTCCACATCAAATCGATTTTGAATATTTTATCATACAAACCACTAAAATGACTTTGCACGATATTTCAAAGA